>NC_134042.1:53019247-53351291 GCF_965140245.1 Athene noctua | reverse complement strand
GAAAATCTAAACAAGTATGGAAATAGGAGCTGATATTAACAGTCTGGCCCTGCACTTTTTCTGGCTTTTACTTATCCTTCCTGCAGGGAACAGCCACAAAGTATCAGTGGCAGAATAAACCAGGTCAGACCTGCAAGAGGATGCCATGGAGAATAGGACTAGTCACTAAAACAGCAAAGAGCACACAACAAAGTATAGAACATACAGTATTATACAGCAAGTGCTAAATTTTAGATGTCCTTCTGTAGGTATTCAACAGTCTCTAGTACCCTTGAAGGTGAGGATATGTTTTACAAAAGTTGCCAGAAGCAATCCTCATTGAACAGGCAGATGGCTCCTTCCACTCTGTATGAGCAAAAAGCAGTTGCTTTCCACACTATTTTAATGAGTCCTTTAGGCTCTTGTGTCTGATTTGCCTTCCCAAAACTCTCAACTGCCAGTTTGCACAGTCTGTATTGTATTTCTGAATACACTCAATTATAAAACATAGCAGTAAATTTTTGGCTTTAAATACATGGAGTTGTCAAGTTTCAGTAAAACAGAAGAAATGTGGCATGGCCCCACTACTTAATTAAAGAGCAGGTCATCAGGGATATAACAACAATGGATTCAGTGTGGAGGTCTGACTCCTTAGGGAGCCATGCAGCCTCTTGTACCCACAGCATCCTTCCCCGACACGGTGCTCTGGAATTTAGAGATGTTACTCTAGCAGCCACACAGCTAGACACAGAAAGTCTGGAAATAGGAAAGGGACTAGCTTTGATTACACTCCCTCATCTTCTATCAAGCTGCATTATAATCCACAAACAACTTACTAAAACAATGCCAGAGTCTCCTCTAGTATTTGACTTCCCACAAGAAGATTTCTCTTAATTTTCCTATCATTAATTATTTTTGATTAAAGCTCTCATACAGATAGTTTTGATTATAACAGCAATAGCAGTGAAAAATAGTTTTCTGAATGGTCAAAGCAAAGTGATGAAAATAATTTAAAGGAAGAGAGGTTAGAGGAAGCACCTGAATGTGTAAGAGTTCCTGGGGAGCAAAGGAGCACCAGGACTGGGTGAATTCATTGTTTCAACGAGATTATCTAATTTTGACTTGATAACAGAGTCCATATCTGTCCCAGGAGGTCCCAGCTCTACAAATGGCTAGGGCCTGAGAAGTGTCACAAGGGAAAGTGCATAAATTTATCCTTTTCTTATATTCTTCTGTTGGTATCCATGTGCAGCCACCCCTGAGATGCAGTGCAGGAGTCCTGATCTGCATCAAGATGAGTCCTCTTGCTTTTACCCACAAGATGCAAACAGCATGTCAAGACAGCATAAGAAGCTGATTAAGGAGCTCTCCAGACCTTTGACATTTAAATAAGTCTTGAAACTTGTGAGACAACCCTGGAGACTGGAAGAGATCTAACCACAAGCACTTTGTTATAGTAAAGTTTCTCAGGAAGGGAACAGATTGAGACCAGTGATGTGCAGACAAAGGGGTCTGAGTGAAGAATTAGATGCAAAGTTCTTACGGAGAAGCCACCCAAAAGCTGTAACAGGTTCTTCATTAGTGTGGATTTTACTGCTCTAGTTCAACCACCGAGGTGAGACAGTGCTTGGAGGTTTGGCCAGAAGCGGAGCCAGTCTGCAGGTCTGTGTGGGAGGGACAGTGAGCGACACACGGAGAGACCAGGGCTGGGCATGGGGCCTTGGGAACACCTTGTCATCGCCTCTTTCCAGAGAACTCAGCTATGCAAGAGGTGCTGCCTGGTGCCCAGTGAGATGTCTTCATACCTGGAGAGTACCGCTTCCTTTCTCCTCCCTCAGAGAGGAAACAGCAGGCTTGCTTTAGCATCTCACTGCAGAGTGGCAGTGAGGGAACTGGTGAGACATGTGGTTGGAAGACAGCAGCAAATGCCAGAGGGTGGATGGCAGGAACACAAGTGCAGGTGCTGCACTACTTCCTTGCTTTCTCCAGGAGACTAGCAATTTGCAAGGCCCCTCCTGAGTCTGTCAGGAAAGAAAGAGCAGTTTGCAGTCCCTGCTGGCAGGAAAGCCATTCTGCTGCTGGTCACAGTCAGGGGACAGGCTCTGGTAAAGTGACATCTGACCTGACCTACAATGGACCTTTTATTATTCTGTGTCTACACTACCTATGCTAACAGGGTGTCCGCTGCCAGGGAGCGGCAAGAGCAGGGCTGCCTCATGCAAGGGTGGGAGCTGCAGATGACCTCACTGCAGGCAGTCCTGCACCGAGCCTGCTACAGTCCTGCAGGGTTCAAACGTGGGGCTGGAGATGGGACAGGAGATCACACTACGAGGTGGGGCCAGAGTCCACTCAGGAGGCCAGAGACAGCTATACCCACAGTGTTGCCCAGAGAGGATCTGGGTGCCCAGGCTTGAGCTGAAATGGAATGTCTGGGCTACATGTGGAGGGAGTGGATTGGGGGCCCAAGTGAGGCTCATCAGGCCAATTAAGGCCTATTAGTGCCCTTGGGGCTCCGGTGCACTACTTCAGTGAAAGCAGGGGCTGGATCTGACCACAGTTTAAGAAAGGACCAACATGAGATTCGATGGCTTTTTATTTTGGCTCATTTCCATAACTAACTTTGCTGCCACTCTAAAGGGATGAAATAAAGAGCTCTGGAAATACAGACCAGAGAGTTTCAATTCAGTTCCCAGGAAAAAATGTTACTGAAAAGCACCTGGTATCTTGAGAGGGCTGGTAAGTGTGAAAATTTTAGAACAGGCGCCAAAGAGCAGAAAAAGCGATGAAAGTGTAGACCTAGCAAAGAAAAAACAACATTGACATCAAGAAAACAAATACCACAAGGGAAGTGACAAGAAAATTTTTAAACTGACAAAAAGATTGATATAGAGGGAAGGTGGAACAAACACTGGGTGCTGATGTTACATGTAAAAGTGTGCTTAAGGATGTTTGTGATCCAGCATTTAGGATTTCTTATGCTAAAAGAATTGCATAACTATTCTGAATTATGAACTCCATCAGAAAAAGATACTTTTTTCAGAGAATACAACATGTAGTTTCTTATGTAAAAAAATTTTTTTCCTAGGTATGGCAACCCATGATACTAACAGAGCATGATTCAAAATTTGATTGGTATAAATGTATCTTTAAAACATTAGTTTTGGTCTTTTTGGAAAAGAATATTAGTGTGCAAGTAGCATAGAGGTTTCTGAATAAGGACCTGAGATCCCTATTTGTCATTGCTGCATTACGAGGTTTTCCTCTTGGAGCAGTGCTTGTTGCCGGCTGCAATGTTAGACAACAACCACCTGAAATCAGATTTCCTCACCAGGTGCTTCTTCAGATCAAAAGCAAGGGTACTGGAAACCCTTTAAAGGATCCCAAATTAAAGGGGACATAACATATAGTGCAATAAAAGAAGAAATGTATGATATGAGACATTAATAAGTCTCTCTTGACCTAGATACACTTCTTGGGTAATTTTACTTCTCCAGGTTTCTGTGGCACAATTCACTCTTGTTAAGGCTTTCCTCTGACAGTTTATCACTAGCTAGTGCCTCCAAAGCCAGCTTTTTTCCTGGATAGAAGCTAGAAAAGATCTTGTTATGTTCTCCCTCTCTGCCCACTGTGTCCTTCAATACTAATCCTCTTACCCAGTCCTTCAGCCAGTTCAGGATCTCTAGAGGGCCTTTTAGTTGCAACAAACTCAGGACAGGAAAACTCTTATTGGCTGCTCTGGGGCCTTGGTGTATCCCCATTTAATGCTTGTCTTCTAGGTACTGTCTCCCTGCGGGAGTGTTTTTTTGATGTGTTTCTCCTTCACTCTGTGCCTGATCTCACCCTGAAATGCAAGTTCTCCCACTATTTTTGCTCACAGAGGTAATGCTATATCCCCTCATTTGGAAAACATAACTTCATCAGACAATAAAAATAAAATAAATTATAAGTGTTCTTGGTCTGGCTCACAGTAAACTCTCCATTGTGGACTTCAGAGATGCTACAGACAACCTCTTCAACCATTTATTTATACTGCTGAGAAGAACTTCCAATAAAATACGAACATAACTTCATTAAAGAACACGTACTTGAGCTTAACATTAAAGCTTAATGAGCTTTTCTAAGCTAAATGATAATTTGGCTATTCTTTCAGTCAAACCAGCTTGAAATTCTCACATGTGAGTGAAAATACTGTGCTTCAGGTTGTTTGATTAGCCTAATAAAAAGTGAGTGTCTAAAAGGTCTTCATGCTCTTCTGTACTTTAAGAGAAGTTTTAGGATGGAGCAATGAGTGAAAGAAGGAGAAGGTGAAAGAAGGACATGCTAAGGTCAGTGGAAAATTTTGGAAAAATCCTGTTTTAGGGTATCCAAGGCCTCATCAATTTTATTTTACTGAGAATAAATCTAGACCGTCTACAATGCTTTTTGTTTTACTCCCTTCAGACTTAACTCATTAGGTGAGCATACTATGCTGAAAAAGAGCTTGCCTTAGTTTACTGACAAATATTATTTCTATAGACAGGAAAAGCTTCAGAACGTGTTTCATATATTCTGCTATGTTTGATCAAGTTTACACAAACCAAACCTAGACATCATTTATACAGTGCAACTTGATTTAATACAAACTGTTGGGAAGTGTTAGTTGCCATATTTCTGCTAGGAGTCAAGAGTATTTGCATGGTGTTTTGTATGACCCATAGCAAACTAGCTAGTTTGTAAAACACAGTGCCTAGGTAGAGGGGTGTCATCTGACAGAATACTGTCGTGATGGATGTTTAACTGGTTTTGTTTGATTACTCATTGCTTTCTGTACACCACGCCATGGGCTGATCAGCTCCATGGAGAAGCCAGCTGTTTTGCCTACTTGTGGTGCTGAGTAAGGGTACACCCACAGAACAAGGGGCAACTGTACCTCTGGAGTGCCACCAGCCCCTGGGAGCACGTGGGGTGTGCAGGGAGGCAGAGGCAGCCGACTGCAGCAGCAGTCTTGCTGCCACTTGAAGAGGTAGCGCCCGAATCACCAGCCACAGGAAGAGACCCAGGAGGCTGGAAGGGTGTTTTCACAGCCCAGAAGCACTGCAGGGTGGTCTGAGCATCTGCAAAGGTGCAATGGAATGCAGTGGGTCCTATTGCTACAGACACTGTGGTGCAGGCAGCAAAGAACCAATGGATGCTGTCTGGCCATCTGCAGGGCTAGACAACGAGGTGCAGTTTCTCAGCAGTGAGTAGGAAAGATACTCTAATTACTGTAGGAAATTTTTCAGGCGTCTTTGCAATCTGGAACAGATCCAGCTTACATCTGCACCCTTGAGTAGGGGTCCTCTCAGTGCCATGAGGAGACTGTGCATTGCTTTTTCTAGTGCTTCCTTGGAGGGTGAGTGTTTGCAGTTGCCCATGCCTGCAGCTGTGAATACAATGCACAATTACCCTTTCTAATAAGCGTAATCAAAGCATTGATTAAAAACCTCCAGTTATTCAGTTTAAATTTTTCATAAAATGCTGAAGACTCTTGTTGTAAGGGTGGAAGAGAATTAAAATTATTGAAAGAGTTCTTGCCTGTCTTTAAATCCTCTTCCTGATATTGATTGGTATAATTATTCTATTTGCATACCGGAGTCATGGTTTTTTAAATAGACTGTTAATGAAATTATTAGTAAGTTTGTGATACCCTCTTCAACCTACCAGAAGAAAAAATGGTTCACTTGGTGATAACCATCTATCATGATGTTGTTTTCAAACATTTATTTTACAGGCTTATATCTTCAAAAAGTGTTGCTTTTATCTGTGGGTTTGGGGTATTTTTTTTGGGGGGGTGGGGTGGGGTGGGGTGGGGGGGGGCGGGTTTTGGTCAAAACCAGCACAATAACTGGGATTAATGGTGGAGCTAGTTAAAAAATATTTGGAAAAAGATGTTATTTGGAGATTAATGGAGTTAAATGATAAAATGGAGAAAGAAGAAGCATAAGTGAGAAGAAATGAACTTTTGATTCTGATGAATGTTTAAGACTCTGGAGAGTCTAGTATGTTCCTTGGGATAACAGCTCACCATGTCTACCTCTTGATTCCATGTTAATAGCCAAAACGCAACTGAAGATTGTGAAGGTAACATTTAGGAAGCTTAAGGGAGAAAGCATTTTCATGAAAGCCTTCAAGTCTTTAATGCTTTTCAGTTGTTTTAAATTTACTTCAATAAGGTTGAAAATCTACTGCAATTTGATTCTCTGTGTTATTGCAGAGCAAAAATATTTTATTTTCCACCAGTACTTATTGTTAATTACATCTCTTGTATTCCTTAGAGATGACAAGCCACAGCAGGCATGGAGGGTGCAGGACACACTCAGCCTTGGGCAGGCTTGCAGTGCTCTGGGAGGAGACAGTGGGAAGGGAGAGGAGGAGGTGACAGCTTGCCCCAGCACAGCACTGTGGCCTCCGCACCCAGCTCTGCTGCCTCTGCCAGGCAAACACAAGTCCAGGGCAGACCCCTGGCACCAGCTGCCTTTGCACGGGAGGGGCAGGACACACTGCTGCTGGCAGCACAAGGCTGAGTAACCATCGCACATGTGGCACAGCAGGGGCCTGGGCTCAGCACTGTGGGGTGTTGGAGAGGGTGGTCCTTGGGCCCTGGTGTAACTCAGGGCCTCACTGAGGAGTGGGGCGAGGAGATGGTGGTGTCTGTGCTGTGTTAAGCTCAAAATCTCTTTTGTGGGCAAAGAGAAAACATGTTTTATATGTAAAGTCAGGAATTACTATATGTGTAATTGAAATCTTAACAGTTTAATCAGAGTATCATTACTGGTCCTGATCTAATTATTTCAGAAAGAGTAAGAATATGTATATGCAGAAAATGTGTTAATAATAATAGGAGCAGTAACAATAATACTGTTAAAATCATTATACTCTTGCTTCCTTGCTTCTGCTTTGCTTTGTGCTACACTCACCTCTCCACTACTCCTCTGGGTCCTCAGGCCGGTAGCATCACTCCCGTGTTGGAGGTGGGGTGAGGGGGCGTTTCAGCAAGTTCTCAGCATCTGGAGTCCTTCACCAGGATGAGTGTGTTCTTCACGTTGATGGTTTCTTCTTCCTCACTGCAGGATCCAGTAGGATTATCCTCCACTACAGGATCAAAAAAAATTTTATATGTTTGTTACGCTCTCATACCTTTTTTTCTTCATCTCTGCTCTGCAGCTGTATGTTGCATCTGAACTGTGGCTTGTTCCTATGTTAGATATGTTTTACTTGTTCTCTTTGTTATACCTAAAGACAGTTCTGTTCAGCTTTTATCTGCATTTTTCTACCTGACTGTGTGTTAATGGTGTGTTGTTTATAACTACGAGGTCTTTCCTTTCAGCTTGTGCCCCATCTCTTATCACCCCATGCCTGCGCTCCTCTCTGCCATATCTTGTGTCTTCACCTCTCATACCTCTGCTACTATACCAGGTCTGTATTTCTTTACATTACATCATTATGTTAGTCAAGAAACTGTGTTGGTATAATAGAAGTATGAACAAAGCAAAACAAATCAGTCATAGACACCTGATCTAATCGGGGAAAAATGCTGTTCAAGGTGAACCAGGTAAAACAAAGCTTCAGGCAGGTCAAGAAAAATTCTGACAGAGCAGGCCTGACAAACCTCTGTCCTTAGGCCTTGTGAGCTCCATACAAAGTCGTGGCCTGCTACCAGCAATGGCAATACTGTATTACCTGACGAGGAGGTGGGGGAGGTCCATGATGATGGGGGAAAGGGAATTGTCACACCCATCTTCAAAGAAAGCCAAAAGAATGATCTGGGAAACTACAGGTGGATCAAATTCACTTTGGTTTCTGAGAAAATCATGGAGAGAGTCCCCTCAGATTTCTGGAAAGAAATTTCACAAAGGAGAATGAAGTGATTGGGAACAGCTGTCGTACTTACCAAGTGTAAATCACACCTGACTAACCTGATTGCCTTCTAACCTAAAATGGCATTTATTTGTGGATGAAGAAAGAGCAATAAATGCCATTTACCTTGACTGTAACAAGGCTTTCAATACTCTCTCCTGCAGTTCTCTATGCTAGGACGCTACGGTCTGGTTGAGTATTCAGACAGGTAAGACCTGGCTGGGCCTAGGGCGTGGCGGCTAATGGCCTAGTGGCAATCAGAGCAGAGCGAGGTTTGTCCTGGGATCTGGCCTGCTGAACACCTTTATCAGTGACCCAGAGCAGGTGATGGAGCATGCTCTCGAGTTTGCAGATGACACCAACCTGGGGACACAGCTGGCAGTGCTAGGGCAGGGCTGCTGCCCAGCCAGGCCGGGTCTGGCTGGAGGAACAGGGCAGCAGGAACCTCATGAGACTCGGGGCGGTCAAACAGCGGTTGCTGCCCCAGGCAGGAATGGGGCTGGAGGTGCCTGCGGAGCTGCAGCGCTGGGGAGTACCTGGGGTCCCTGTGGTGAGGGAGCCAGGCGCCAGGCCGTGACAGCCACGGCCCAGGTCGGGCGAGCCTGGCAGTCACGCTGAGCACTCGCCCATCAGGAACAGCCCCAGACGGGGCGGCACTGCGGGAGCCGACAGCTCCATCCCGCAGCCATGGGGGCTTATCGGGGAGAGGGGGCCAGTGCCACAGGCAGGGTCCAGCAGAAGGGTGGGCGAGCAGGGCACGTGCCAAAGCCAGAGTGGCTCGGGCTGGACGTGGGGAGAAGCCTCCCCCCGGCAGCGGGGCAGGGAGGAAGCCTGCGGGACCTCTGTCCGTGGAGGGTTTTGAGAGCCCACGGGGCAAACCCTGAGTAACCCGGTCTGAGCCCAGGGCTGGCCCTACCTGAGCAGCGGCTGGAGCAGAGACCCTAGCGATCTCTTCCCCGTTGAATTCTTGTAGAATTTTATTAACTGACCTAATGTGTAACAGCTCAGATTTTTCACATTAATTCAATTTCTTCCAACATGTTTAGATTTAATAGCTTAATGATTTAAGAATTTTTTCCAGGTTTTAAAACACATGGGTAAGACACCTACATTAATCCTGATTTTAACTGATTTTTTTTTTTTTTTTAGCATTATGTTGCTGCAACTCTTTGGACATACAGATATACAGTAATCAATCAATTATTTTCACTACATCCAGGAGAGGGCACTGCAGCATGAAAAGAAAGCTTGTAGCCTCTCTCATAAGTAGAGCTGATGTATTATTTTTAGAAGAAATAATAAGTATTAAATATAACCCGTGTATTTGCTAAAGATTATTTTTAGCGCATTCTATTTTCACTACTATTTCTAGTCTAAAACACTAAATATACAAAAAATTCTACATATTTTAATATTTTGTGTAAGCTTTAAATCCTACATTTTTAGGCCAGAATTTGAAATAAAGCTAATGTCTCATGTTCATACTTTGTTTTACTATAGTGGGGGTTGTTAAACCAATTCATTTTTTTCTGTGTACATTTTTTCAGTCTGGAGAACAAATTTAACTGTGCTTATTTCTGTGTACTCTTACGTCAGCAGGAACAGTCTTTAACCATGAAATTTCAGCAGGGACCTACCACCAGTCATGAGAAGAATATGCTAAATGGCAGTGCTCTATAGTTCTTATGATCTTCTAATGAGGTGAATGAATTTCAAGAACTGGAATGATTTTTATCCGTTGTACTCAATTATTTCTTAGTCAAATTAAAAATGTGTAAAGGAATATTGGAGTTATAGTAAAACTTGCAGAGGGACACTGCAATGCAATCATATTTAAATGTATTTAAAGGGCTTAAATAGCATGTGGATCATAATCCTAGAGTAACACTCCTGCCTCTCTTACTCTTTACAGAAAGGGCATGTCTCTAGATGTGCCTAATCATATCAGAGTGCCCAGGAGCCAGGCCATTAGAGCTCTGTTGGCCTGACATACAAGACTGCAAGTCTCATCCCCAGACTGTTGATTAATGAAGAGGGTGACTGTATTGAGACAGGTTGTAGGGCACTAGGTGGGCATACTACAGAGAGAATCAGAAGCCTTTGCTTTCAGTGGTTTCACAGCTGTAGAACACATTTTTAAGAAAAGACTATTCATAAACAGAAGAGAAATGGGGAGGGGGAATCATATTTTTAAAAACCCGTAAAAACATAATATAAACATAATTCTACATTTACTATAAATATAAACATTTTAAAAATTGTATCTCTAGTCTAAATATGCTAGACTAAGCTATTGATTGATCTTGGATGAGAAAACTGATTTTCTAGACAAAGAAAATCATAGAGCCCTAATTTAGCTGAACTTTAGGCATTTGATCACTTGAGTCATGGCACAGTATTGGCTAAGATGCAGAACATGACCTGTTTTTTGTTAACAAAAAAAGGAAGCGTTGGTAAAATTTGCTGCTGACATAACACTAGAAGGTAGTGGTAACATAGATGAGAATGAGAATAATATACAAGAAAAAAATGGTCTTGTAGGCTGTATTAACAAAAATGCTATCAAAATTGATTGTGCATCATATAAGATAAAGTACTTCTAACTCAAACAATTTTTGCTGTAACTTGGGAGCTGATTATCAGGAGAGGGGCAACCCTATGTCTGCATTTCTTTTCCAGCAAACAGTAATTTCAAGATTTGAGACATAATGGTCACTAGTAGACCTATCCCTTATGAACTCTACCAGCTGTCTTTTAACTCATTTATTTTATTTTCCACATTATTTTATGACATGGAGTTGCGCAAGGCTTACTGCATTTTGTGTGATTTAAATGGCTACACAGGTGACCAAAATAATGAAGAGTTTTTTTCTGATATGAGAATATGGCAGTTTTCTTTTAACAAGGCTGCAAAAGCTAGACTCAGTGGTTGTAATCATCCTGTGCAAATATATCTGGAAGGTAAGTATCAGAGATTAATTATTCATATAAACAGATTTAAATTACGCAATTTAAATTAAATTAAATTTTTAAACAGGAATTTAGGCTAATAATTAAACACAAAATTCACTCAGGCTTTTTCCTTATTTTGGTATTGCCTTTCTTCTCTTTTCGAGCTCTGTAAAGAATCAGAAATGGGTTTCAACTGTGGTAACATTAGTGATTTATATGTGCATTGAAATCATACCATTTTGGAAGGAAAATTTATCAGTGAACAGCAATTGTTAGACTTTACCAAATGTTGGTGTCCTCTTCCTTATTCCAAACTGTGGCAAGATGTTTTAATTAAAATCAAGAAACAGAATGGATTTTTCCAGTTTTAATTTGTTAGTATTTCCACAGATGGCAAGAGAGAAGGGCAAAGCCAAAAATAGATACATCTATAAGGAAGACTTAAATTTCTGGTAGGATGCCAGCAGTGGATAGAAACGGACGATGTCCAAAGGAGCAGATCCCACCTCAACATCTTGTTTGGCTCAGAACTGAGGCACTGTGGTGAGGCTGTATGTGAGCAGAAGTGTTGCAGGGCAGGGTGAGGCTATGATTCCTGACTTTGCTTGGTGACAACAGACAATTAATTGCCAAGTATGAGCTACAGGTGACACTGAGCAACAGGAAGTGCAAAGTGAAGGGAGATTCCTGCAAATGATTCATAGTTAAACTGGAACCTCTTCCCATGGGATGCTGCAGATTCTTTAAGGTTAACACTGGTTAAAAATTAATTATACAAATTAATGGAATAAAGTACATGCATGATTGTTAAATTTATGGCCACACTTCTGGGTTTCTAGGGTGATATTGTAAGCCAAAACGTCTTGCTAACATTTTTTTTTTCATCTCGTTAAATATTTTTTTACTGAGAATAAATCAGGTCAGTGTCAATGTAGCTTCTGGTATGTGCAGACACAGCTGAAGGTTGGTGCTTTTGTGAAGAAGAAAGAAGTTTGAAGATAAGACAGAAATAAATAAGACAGTTGGGGCCTATTCTTGAAGATTAACAGGAACAAGGTCGGGACAAATTAAAACAAACCAGCTCAAGATACAGCACAGCTGCACACCACCTCCTACCAGACCTTTGAGAGCATGTGTGAGCACTGAGGTGAACAAGCAGGCACAGTGAGGAAGACTACCAACAACCCCCAGGGACCCCTCGAGACCACCACCCAGCAAGAAAGTGCATGTGTAATTAGGATGCAGATACTGTAATTAGTTCCAGGAAATCTAATGCATATGTAACTCCTTTCTTGGAAAAGTTATGAATATGTATAATCCCACTGTGTATTAGCTGCCACTTACAGATCTAGGGTGTGCTCCCTTTTTGTGAAGCTATTTGTGTGTGTGGCCAGCCCTGCAATAAAGAATGCCTGCTTTCTAAAACTCCAGAATGAGTCTTAGAGGCTTCCTCTGCCAGCTTTTACAGTAACAGTACCACTGTACACTTGCTCTGCTCTTATCCTCTACCTAGAGTATCTGCTTTTAGTCAGAGATGCATACTGAGCTGCTCAGAGGAATTCTGCAACTACCACACTGTTTGTTGAAGACCTACAGAACAGAACCAGCAAATGCTGGAGAACAAATGGTATCAATAATTGCTATTCCATTTATTCCCAGTTCTGGTACTTTGTAAAAGTATTCAACCATTATTCACCAAACAAACAACAAAAAAAGAAAGATAATCCTTAGAATGAGAGAAGAGTTCTGGAACTGCAGATTGCAAAACATAACTTTGGACTCAGTGATTATAAGATGAGCTATTCTTTAAAACAAGAAGCTAAATAGATCTTCTACTATTAATGCCTACAATTTGCTTGGGAAAGCAGATTCAAAGCAGACCTGTTCTTCACCCTTGACTTTAAAGACTAAGGCTTTCACTGGTTCAAATTTTGCTACTTTTCTTCTTTTTATATTTTGAAATTTCCCATTTGATCTGTCATCAGTCACCAATGTTCAGGTGCTGTGAAAGCTGTGCAGGACTTGGCCAGATAAGATAATCACAGGCTTACAGAAAGAAATGAAACCAGTAGTAGGCTTTTAGAGAGTTAAGTCTGAACATGACAGAAAATAATCAACATTAAGGTATTGTTATACCAATATATAAAAGAAAATTTGAAAGAGTTCTTTCTGGGTCCAGCCAATGCAGTTAGTGCTATGACTGTTAAGCGTACCGTCAAAAGGCAACTAACAAGTGAGTGCTGAAATAGAAAATTATTTGGAATGAAAGCTTGCTATTTCAAATATTTAGATATTTATGTGTTATATATTTATTTACGTATAGAAAAACATTGACATCAATGATCATCTTTATCAGGAAGATCTTTGTACTTAGTCCTAAAATGCTACCTGTAATCCAAAAAGCAGCAGTGTACTAATATGTGTTGAAATGGTATCTCAACATCCACCACCTGATTTCTGGTTTGCATTCATTACATCAGTCATTCTCTGCGGTGGGTAATGTCTGAAACACAAAGAAGGAGCAGGATCTCCTGGGCAGCCAAGCAGTAGGTAGGGCTGCACACAGAGGTGACAGAGTGAGCCAGGTAACAAAGGTATCCCACAACTCTGACCAAGAGGCCATGTCTGGAGAACCCAGAGGGCCTGTACTAGCTCTGGCTGGGGTGGAGCTCATTTTCAGATAATAATAAACAAACAGCACTGATTTCTGATTTTGCTGACCCTAAAATGCTTCCCAAGCAAACTGTGGACAACCAATGAGCTTGACTCATAAATCCTTCCACCTTTTACACAGCATCTCCATAGAAATAGAGATTTATAGCCAAGTAAAATTCAGATCTGAGACTTGGATTCATATGTTGAGGCTCAAGGAAACACATGTGATGCTATCAAGACTATCCATGTCTTACAATACTGCTGTGTGCAGTCAGCTCTGTGTAACACCTGGGATCTAAGACAGACGCTTTCCCTGTTCTTGATAGTCCTGAGTCCAGTGACACAGGCACTTTACACCTTTAACAGCAGCAGAGTTGTGAATTCTGGTGAAGAAATCACAGAACTGCTAAGATAATATTTTTTCCCCATTTTTTATTTGTTTCAAGTCAGATTATTAGGAAACATCTTCCACCTATACTGTGAGCATGTCCTTTTTACAATTCTCTCCATGATCTGGATAATATTGCTTCCTATATAAAAGAAGTAAGTGCAAAATTCTTATCTTTCTAGTTTGAAAACTGTCCTCAGTCAGCAAGGCAAGTCTCTTCTTTCTTCACTCCAGGTCTATTTGTTCCTAATGGAGTTTTAATTTGTTTCTTTTATGCCACCCCTGGTTTTACATGGAGTTTTATTACCTACACAAGCCAGGAGTGAGTGTATGAGGTTTCAGGAAGAGCATGGTGATGGGAATGCAGATAATGTCACACTCAAGCAGATCTGAAGCAAGTTTGAGATAATCTAGTTATGTGGGATTTTAAAGAAAGCAAACCTAAGAAAATGTAAAGTTTTGAAATCTCATTCAGACAGGAAAGTAATTAATTAGCAGCAAGCCTCAACTGGTCTACAGGCCACTTCAATCAACAGATAGAAAGCTATTCCGTTTCCTAAATCGCTTTGTTTTTACCATCACAAGGCAGCGGGGAACAGGGCTTGTATCTTCCCCACTCATGGTGTGTGTGGGATTGTGTGTGTGTCATTTGTTAACAAACTCCAAGCTGGAGTAGCCGGTGAGTAGGGGACCTGTGAAGAAGGCAAGAGGGACTGGGATCCAGGCAGGAGTGTCGGCAGACAGAGGGGTCATGCTGATACTTTGGGGACCCACAAATGTCCGTGTGCTTGTGGCTCTAGAGAATGGGGGCGGGGGTGCAGGCCTTCACTACCCACTGTCAATCCTGACCAAAGAGGAGGAAGGGATTTAGCTGCCTGCACTCACGTTTTATGTCAGTCCTACATTCGGGTGCTGTGGAAAGTGGCACCTTGTCTGTGGCGGCCTCTGCAGCCAGCTGTGTCCATGCTGTGAGTGTTTCTGTGTTATGTCCTCAGCTTTGCTACTGGTCGAGCCTCCAAACGGGAATGTGGCAGCTGTGTCCACTGGCCATGAATGGAAAGCCCTGGGCTCCAGGAGCCAGGAGGAATCCTCAATCCCTAGAGCAGCTTAAGTCACCACTTAACTACATTCCAAGCAAACAGCAGTGAAACACTCTAAAGGTTGCTACAGACCAACAGTACCTACCTGTGGCTGTATAGTGCAGAGAGGACAGAAACATAAGTTTGAGCACAAATGGGTGCTGAGTACTGCTAGGCAGACCAGAATTCAATTAGATGCAAAAACTGAAGCCAGCTGTTCCCCATGCTACAATCTGCTCTGCAAGAGATAGAGGAGTTTGCTTCATGTGTTTCCCCCACTTCTACTCACCTGCTTGCTAAAAGCATAAAACTTTGTAACAGAAAATCTGAGCTTCCAGTGCCTCCCAAATGTTTGTAACATTCATCTGTTCAATTTTCCAGATGTTTTAATGTTTATATTGTGCAAACAAAAACTATTTGTGTACCAGCAGTCGGTGATCTGTATCTTCAAGCTGTTTTGTTCTCCCAGGCAAATCCAGCCCTGTAGGCAGCATTCAGCTCACATAAAAGTAAGTTCCCATGCTAACAGCAAAATTGGGTGACCCTCACCTCTGAGACTCCCCATCTGACTCAGCTGTTCCAGTCCTCTTCTGTGGCTCAGAGCAGCTGGCAATAAATGGCACATGAATAGAGCAGTGCTCCAAAACCATCTCTCTGTTGACAGATGCGTGTTATTAATGCATGGCTAAGTGAGCAGATGTACACACATTCAGCCTTATTTTGCTTTCATTTGGTAGTGTAAAAATATTAAAAGAAAGCATAGACATGACTCTGAGGCAGTACAGTTGTGTACTGGCCTCACTACTGAGGAACAAGCTCTGAAGGAATACAGCATGAATTGTGCTGATTATCATTCTGCTCTGGCAGGCAAGGACCCATCAGGTGTCTGGTACAGAACACAGCTCTGCTCTGGGTGGCAGTCATGATGAGTCTTCCACACCTGCCTCGCTTGCCTACACTGTAAAACAGGACAGATCATGATGTAAATATTTCTGTGCATTCAGGCTGAATTTTGAACCCTTGCAAACAAGACAGGAAGTTCCTTCTAAGGATAATGTATAGAAATAACAGGAATGAGATTCCCTGTTTGTATTCTAGCCCTGTCCTTACGAAAGGATCTAACAGTTCCTTTGAATTTAAGGAGATAGATTTGACCATAGTGGAAAGCAACAGTCGAAACAAGGAGGTATGAATTCACCTGAACTAGGAAGAAGAGTCACCTCCTTGTAAGATCTTCAGAAAAATAATTAGTTTTAATGAATAAAATACTTAATCCCGACTGATCAAGTTGACATAATATTGGCCTCAGCACAGCAGGTACTCTTGTCTTTTCCAAAGCACAAGGGCTACAATTTCATGGTTCTACTAAAATACGTTATCTACAACGTACTACAAGCTCTTACCTGAGGTAGTGCAAGGGCTTGTGAAAGCGGTTCAAAGGTATGTGCTGTATCCTTGCTGTCTTCATGTGGTGCTTTTTCTAATAATTTGGTACAGACTGTTTCCTAGTAACTACCGTGAATCTTATTTTACAAGTTTTGTCCACTATGCAAAACTGCATAGTCCATTCTCCCCAAAACCTGGCAGTCTTTAGGAGATGACCACAGAAGAATGCATAAATGACAAGGGCAGAGGGATGAAGTTAAAAAGGTGCCCTCTCTGCCTTACTCCAGGCACATTTTGTATGTAGGATGTCCAGCATTTATCTGCTGGGCTCTACCATGAAACCATGGGAGATTCTGGGGATTCTCTGGTGCGCTGGAGAGAAATGTATTTTTTTCAAAGCACTCTGCAACATGAAAAGGAAAGCAGGGGGAACTGTGCTGTGAAGGAAACTGGTTCTTTCCTGGAAAGTCTTTCCCTGCAATACTGTTGGTATGGTTCTGTTGTTTTCAGTCATGTTTCATTTCCCCTTAGGCAGTGCAAATTGATGTTAAAATTTCAGAGAAATGGCACCTTGTTTAACAGAATAAGAGTTTTGCTGTACTACACCCCTCCTTAACACCTACTATGACATCTGTACAGCTAAAAGGCATGTAAAGTGACAATTATTTCACCATTATCATAAAACCAGGATTTGGAGTCTTCCTGAGGCAGCACCTAGTCATCAACTGCACAAAACCAGGCATTTCTAAATGATCTGCTAAACCTCCTTAGATGTTCAGTTCAATTAAAGCTTGAAAACACAAAGCACAGTGTGTGCGTGTGTGTTGAGGAGGGGGATGCACTTGCTTTGTTATCTGGGGGGAGATGGGAAGATGGGCCTTGTTTTCACACAGCGAGGAAGGTTTTCTTGTGTACTAAAAACCTGAAACCTTCCTCCTTCTTATGTATGGAAGATTATACATGCTTGTTCACATCAGCTGATGTGAAAATCAGTCAAATTTTCCCAGGACTAAATGAACAGATCCCATTGGAGTCATTAGTGATTACCAATGGGAAATTTAATCTAGAAAACTGAGCCAAAGTTCCAAAGACTTTCAGAAATTCAGTGGGCTTTGTCCAGATATCTAACACTTCCTAGAAATGTTTTTCTAGTCTCTTTACTTGTATGTACTTTTAATTATTCCAGCTATTTGACATTTGCCAGAATGCCTGTGACACACCATTTTTTTTAGAAGATACTTTATAGTATAACAAGCAATTAACAAGGCAATATATTTAAATAGCTATAACAAAATCCAGAAAATTGAAGTGATTTTGATTTATATATGTTCTTAGATGTTTTTTCATCTGTCACTCTGTAACAGGAGAGATCTAAGATGTTTCCCCACTCTTTGCAGTCATCAACCTCCTCTTAAGTCAATAGCTCCTTCAGTTCCAGCTGCTATAATTCTATTAGCCTTTCCTGGGCTTTCTCATAAGCAGCTACTGAATAATTAGCAACTATTTCAGCAGCATAATAGGGTTCTTTCTGCTCATAGGCTACTTGGTGGTATGAACAGTAGGGTCTTTTTCCCCCTATTTTTTCAAATGCAAACTGACCCACAAGTGTCTGAAGCACTTGCAAGGCTAATTTAGATTATTTAAATTATTTCAATAGGAATATATCAAAAACCTGGTGACATGCTAGGTGATATGTTCATGAATACAAGGATGGAAAATGTAATTTAAAATCCAGAAAGGGATGGACTTATTTTTAATGAACAGTTCTCACTTTAGAACTTGGTCTTTTTCTCAGAAACGTCATTTCATTGTCCTTTTGTTCTATCTTCATATAGAGTTCTTTATCAGTTCTGTAAAAATAGCAGTCATTCAATCAACTTTTGTCTGAACACTGATGTTTTCAGTTCCTTTATTCAAGTGGAAGTAATGAAAAGCCAAATATCATTAAGTATTGTATTCTTATGATGTGGTTGAAGGCTAACTTCTTTCAGTACCTTAAGCAAACCCCGTATCATTTAGCATCATTGGTTTCAACACAGCCCCTTATCAACATGAAAACTTTGCACACAAGAGTTCGCTGTGCCCTTTATGAGCATCTGCCAAGTTACACAGCATCTTCAGGAATTAAAGTATTAGAAAGTGAAGAATTAAATACTAATGTTTCAGAGTTGCAGTATGTAGTGGCCAATGGGAAAATAATAAGAAAACTCAGAGCTGGCTTTTTTGAATAGTGCATGCTTCTGTCTGCAAATGTATGTGTATGGTGCTTCCTTCCCACATGTGTACACTGAGGCTTTATAGAGAGGGATAAAAATAGTCATTGTGAAGCAACCAGGGTTTCTAAAAGCATATCTGTACAATTACTACACAATAAAAAGGCACAACCAGAAATTATGTGTCTCATAAGGGTGCAGAGAACTCCTGCTCCGTGGCCTGAACCAGGTCTGTGGTTTTACTTTACTCTGCTGGAGCTCAGGTGTGCGGAGTAGGAAGAATCTGCTTTCTACATGACCATGACTGTGGTGGAACTGGAGATGGTGGAGCAGCAGGCTGGCTCCCAGAGAAACACACCATCCTGCTTTTCCCAATATGCAGTAAGTCCAGTAATAATGTATCATCTCTGGGTGGTAAGAGAGCATGCTGTGTCTTCTGATGGGCATGTTATATATTAGGGCTGCTATAACAACAACCAATTTAATCAGTCTAGGTGATTTAATTTTACACTAGGTTATTTAAACCAAACCTGGCTCAGGAAGTCCCTGTGCTGCAAATTGCTGGAAGCTGGGAAAGTGCTAAGGAGAGGTGTAAATTTCCATGCTTTCTTAACTCCTGTTAAGGCATAACCTTAAGCCCCTGCCAGAGACAGGTGAGATGAAGCTTTGAGACAAACTGTTACAGGTGCTTTTATGTTGTTCTTGATAAGGATGGGTGATTTCTGAGTACTAGTAAAATGCCTACATCTGAAGCTGTTACCTAAACAATTAAGAAATACTTAGGGTTTGTGTACTTAGGATCATGATACACAACTATCAAAATCTTTCATCCTTATTGTATGGGCAGAAGAAAGTACCATTTGAAAGGCAAGCTGAAGGTAAGGCAAGGCCTTTGGGAGAGCAAGTGTGGTCCCACTGTGAACAACTCTGGCCAAACAAAACCATTTTGTGACAACCTCAGCTCTCTGATAGGATTACTTAGTCACCAAGACAACATCCAGATTCTTAGTCTTCAGTGCTGTGAAAGGAGACATTACTGCATGTAAAATACCCCTGGGAGGAGTGGCCTCAGGAAGCGGCGCTCATGGGTGACTGCCACTGTCTGACTGGGCACCTCTCTGCTTAGCTCCTGTGGGGGGGTTGACCTTGGATGGCCACCACAAGCCGACCAAGCCACTCTTTCAATCCCCCTCCTCAACAGGATGGGGAAGAAGGTAAGATGGAAAAGCTCGTGGGTCAATATAAATACAAGCAGATTACCCATCAATTACTATCAAGGGTGGAACAGACGTCTTGGGGAGAATTAATTGAATGTATTGCCAGTTAAAATAGATTTGGAGAGTGAGAAACAAAGATAAATTGAACAAACACCTTCCGCCCCATTTTCCCAGTATGGCTATCTGCTCCACTGTAGTCTCTCCCATAGGCTGCAAGGAGAATCTCTGCTCTGGTACCTGAAGCACCTCCTCCCCCTCGTTCTTTGACCTAGATGTTCACAAGTTTTTCCTCACACTTTTTTTCCCCTCACTCCTCACTTGCCTGGGTGGTGTTTTACCCTTCCTTAAATATGTTTTCAGAGAGGCACTACCAGCTTTGCCTTTGGCCCATGGTGGGACCTTTGCAGAGCCAGATTGGAACCCAATGGCTGGCATGGGGCAGCCCCTGACCTCTCCCTACAGAGGCCGGCCTGGAGGGCCCTGGTGCCAGCACCCAACACAGCCCTGTAGCACAAAGCTGCTCTGGGCCAACTGTGACTGCATCTATTAACAGAAGACCAAAGTTTTTATTCAAATCCTTATCACCTGCGTCATTCAGTAGATCTGGTTTCTGCAACGGTGTTGTGGTTTGAACCCAGCTGGTATCCAATCACCACATGGCCAGTTGTTTATTAGTGCCGCCCGCGCCCCCCCACCCCCCCGCTTCCCCCAGTGAAATAGGGGAAGAGACAAAAGAAGAAATTTGTAGGTTGAACAAAAATAATCAGTAACAAAACCAACACTAACAATAGTAAGCAGCAGTGGCTTACCAAGCACAACCACAGGTATGCAGCCTCCCCCCACCCCACCCCAGAAAATCCCACCAGGCCAAACCAGAAAACGAAAAACAGGTGTGAGAGCAGCATCCGCCTGGGTACAGAGCATGATACCACATGGTATGGAATACTCCAGTGGTCAATCTGGACCCAGCCCTCCAGCTGTGCTCCCTCTCAGCCCAAGGAAAGTTAATTCTATCCTGGCCAAAACCAGGGCAAGTGGTTTCTGGGTTTTCAGTTTGGGTGATTAACAGCTTAGTTGTATTCTGTGTTCCTTTAAATAAGTCAGCTTTAAAAACCAAACCAGCAGAAAATGTGAAACTAAGGACAAAACTGTTGCTAAATGCCTAGAACTGTTCTGTCTCAAGAAGTGCACAGCTGCTATGGCACAGACTGGCACCTCCTTGATCTCAACAGCCACCTAGACCCAGACCTGCTGAGGTCCTTACAGGAAGCAGGTGGCTACGGGCTGCACATCTCAGGGCCACGCAGGATGTTCACGTGCAGCTCGCAGTTCTTGGCTGCAGTACCTGTTCCTGCAGGAATGCCAGTACGGGTAGCCCCTACCATCACTCAGCCAGACACCACGTCCAACTGCTGATGCTGCACACGTGCTGAAATACGTCCATAACTTTAAGTCTCTCTTGGAATCTGTTTATACTCCTCTATAACATCCAGGAAATAAGTTCCTTAATCTAATTGTGTCATCCAAAAAAGTTTTCTGTGTTTTAAATGTAATATTTGCTGGTTTAAAATTGACTTTTTAAAACCACATGAAATTGGGAAGAATCCTCTATTATATTTATTGTTTCACAGGCTACTGTTACACCCTCCAACACTGAGTCAACAGCTTGAGGTCTCACAGTCTATATTCAATGTTCCCTATACAGAAGCAGTACTATGTTCTTATTACACTTCTTGCCATTCTCTATACCTTAATTATTATGTGTTATTTTAAAGCAAGAATTTTATACAATATTGAAGATGCCAGGACATCGGAGAGAGAACTGCTGCTTACGCACTTGATCAGCTCTGAGTACTAGAATAATCTTGAACAGATCAGGTATCAGCTGGGAAAGGCACACCTGAAAATATTTGAGTTCTTTAGGGGAAAAAAAAAACCAAACCAACTGCTTTTGGGAGTGCTTTGTTTTCATTATGATGTCAAAATAATCTATCCTTGGTGCTTTTTTTTTTTTTTTTTGAACAAAGTGTTTTGCATTTCATAAATGCCTATGGTTTTGATCACTTCTTATTTTTTAAAATGTTTTAAATGGAGGCATTTTTAGAAGTATGCTTTAAAATCTATGAAAGAGATTCTTGTGCTTTGAAAAGAAGCCACACTGAGTTCTCAAAAACCTTAAAAAATTACTATTTTCTATACTGAGCTGTGGTGGCAGTCACCAGCAAAACATAATATACTAACAACAATTTGTACCTTTAATACAAAATGCAATGTGTTTCACAAACACAACATACACTCATTCCTGAAGTTCACCAATCTAGCACCAATTTGGCTGTAATAGAGACTTTGGCATTCCCAAGAGGACTATAATTAAAATAAAGAAATGGGTGTGTGCCTCAGCACTGCGTAATTCTGTTCTGCAGATGACATTTCTTGTTCTCTGGTTAAGTTTTCTAATAGCTGATATTTTGAAGAAAAGATTTTAAAATTAATTTAGCTTGTTTCAAAAAAATATGAAGTCCTTTTACCTTTAAAGTAGGACTAGTTTTCAGTTAAGCTAGAGAAGATGGTAAAACGCCACCTGCAGCAATCTTCATTAGCAGAGAACCAAACATACCTAGACCTTCCCTATGAGAAGTATTTGATTCCAGCAACATCCTCCTTAGGAGGCCAAAACACCAAAGGCTTTATATTTTGCCAAATATGTTTCCTCGAGCATTGGAGTAAGGCTAGCTCTTCTTGCCTTGCCACAGAGAGCAGGTGATCTCCATCCACCATTTACAGAATAAAGTTTCCTAGGCTGCCACAGTACCATCTTTCACAGCACAATTCTTTGCTACTTGGGGGACTTCCTTCAGATTTTTAAGTTCCCACTTGCTGCTGTGCCAGTCAGTACCACTGAAAGGAGGGCTGGATCTTTTGATGCCAAATCCGACTATTCCTGAACTGTGGCCAGCCCACTTGCTCTTCGCCTGTAGTGTCCCTAGGAAACTCTGCTAGCTGGAGCAGTCTACAGTAACTGCTGGCTTCATTACGAGCACCCAGACCATCATGACAGTGGTTCAGGCGTTAGGCTCAAAGCACTTGTCTAAGCAAAGCTTGCACCAGAGACACCATAACTAGCCACTATATATTGCTACCCTTTAGAGTAGTCATGGAGTATGAGAAATGGCACCTTTCCTCACTAAGATAACTGGTGAACTCCTTTAAACCCTCAGTTATCTTAATGCTTCTTTACTCAAGTAGTGTGGCTGTACTCGGCTTATTTTCAATCAGATCACAGAACAGGTGATTTACATCACCCATGTTAATCAACAGCCTATTGAAAATGAAGAATTAGTGATTTACTGCATTGCTGTGATTGTAGAGGAGCTTTTGTCAGACTATATCCTATAACTGGTGATAAAGAAAAACATCTGAATTCTGGTGAACAGGTCAATAGTTTGTCAAGTAATTCATGTTAATTTTCTGTTTCAATCTTACCACCTTCTGGAAAACTTCAGGCAAAGCAGTTTAGCTATTTCCCAGACTGCAGCAGTTGACCCTTTTTAAACATTGTTGTACTTCTCTATTACAGAGACTCTCAAATAAACAACCAACCACCAAAAATAAAAAATGTATTGTCAACACAATTAACTAGCCCTCCACAAACTACAGGTTTGAGTGCCTGTGAGAGGAGAACAGAACAACTTCCTAAGGTTTAACAACAACCCAAACCACAGAACAAAGCACCACTGCTAGGGTTTAAGGACGACCCAAAATGCTCCCTCACTCACCCAACAAGCGAGGGCTCCCAACCTCAAGAACCTTCTCAGCATCCCGACCCAAGTCACCTCAGGGAGTTTCCCTGAGCGGTGTCCTGACCCCAGGGGAGAGCCCTCGACCCCAGCTGCTGCTCCAGGGGATGAGCTCAAAACGGCTGCCGGGGGGGCTCCATGCCCAGGCCCAACCTGACCTGTGCTCAACAGCGGCTCCCACTGCCCACAGGCCCCAGTTACCCTGAGGCCCTGAGAGCAAAGGCAGCCCCCAGCTCTGCTTCCACGGGGCGGGGCACCTGCCACAAGGCTTCCACATTTACACCGTTCTAGAGGATCCTTCATGTAAAATTTGAATCATAGAAATGACCCAACAATAATTTCTGTAATAACTGATTATCTTTTTCACCCCTCAAGCCTGTCTGAACAGCTGGATCCAATACTGAAGGCACCTCGGGTTGTTCAGTGTGAGACCCAGATACACACTGGACCAGTCGAACAGGAGAAGAGCATCTGATGTGGGGAGGTGTCATCTCCTCCTTCTGGGACTCTCTCCCTTTGCTATTTCAGCTAATCTGATTTGTTGATTTTATTAAATTTAATCCTGTCTGCAAATGATTTAATTAAAGAGATTTGATACTACAAACTTCCTGTTTAACTTCAACCTAATCAGTCTGTTATTCTCATTTTCATTTTGGCATGCAATCCACTGCAAGTCTGAATTAAACTTCTCTTAGCCTAATTGTGCCACAGATCTGCCATTTCCTTTGTTGCTTGCTGTGCATTTACCAGTGTCCTGGTTCTGTTTCATCAGCAAATCTAGCAGGTTTATGGATAGTCTCTTGGTGTAGGTCATTTATATACATTAAAAAGAGAAGGTTCCAAAAGTGACCTCTGGGATTTGCAATCAACATTTGCTGGCTACTTTCTGTATATTAATTTATAAGTACTTTCTAAAGCCTATTTAAAGTATGCAGCATATGTCCTGAAATATTTCTGATTTTGCTAAATAAAAAATCTGAAATTGCTTTCTATGCAAGTCCTTCACAAATTTTTTGTAAACCGTCCTATGTGGTCTCTTGTCCCATGTGTCACTTGAAGGCAATGACAAGTGTCACTGTTCGCAGAGTGGCTGATTCACTGAAAAATTGGGATGGATTCTATGCAAAATAGGATTTTTGGTCATGTTTAACACTACTTATTCTGAACTTTTTTGTAGTAATACTTTCTGGCCTTGATCATCTGTCCTGAATCTGACTAAAATAATATAAAGTGCTTGGTTATTGAAGTCACTGAGGAACCAGATTCTGATACTTGTATAGCAATAGTTACAAACACTGTCTCCCAAAAACCAGAATGAAACTCAGTGTTTAGGAACACCTAAAATTTTGTAGCAATCCAGTGAATTACAGATTTTTCAGAGGTTGCAAAAAACAGAGAAATCTCTTTTTACTGTAAAGCGGACAGGGAGGACCTGTCCAAAGTAATTTAAAACTCATTGGCAGGAAAACCATCAAATCTGGTACTTTACCTCAAGCAGCTTTTTTTCCCCATGAACACATGCTTTTGGCAAAAAATAAAACAGGACTCAAAAAACCCCATATCTGTAAAACGACAAACTGTCACCACAGTATAGATGTTGAAGAATTTGGTACATTTTGCACAAGCTTGGTGTATTTTGCAGGGACACATGGCAAAATGCCTAAGACTTTATCTTTTATGCAGAGCACCTCCTAGCAAAGCTACAGGAAGGTAACTTGATTGCAAACCATTGAAAGGACTGAAATTTGTGTTGTCCTTCTCCAGTTGTACTGCTGTGTGCTCTTCTTTCCAACATTAGTTACCTGTAATTCCTAGAACTCAGCCTACTCACACAGAGGAAGGAGACAGGGAGGAAAAAGGAGACATGGCTGTCTTTGCTCCAAACAGCTGATGAGCAACAAACAAGGAGCGAGGGACAGCAGAGGAGTGTGGCTGGTGCCAGAGGCGCTGACCCTGCTCTCTGGCTGCAGCGTGCTGCGTGGGCTTTACAGAGCAAGGTGATGAGTACACTAGGGCTTCTGGGAACTGCTAGGGTTTAGCTAGCCTGGCTGTGATCTAAAAGCAGTAGGGACAGATGGGGAAAGAGATGAGGTTCTTGCAAAAAGAACATTCTGAAGAGAAAAAGCTCTGATCTGTGATCCTATGAGTGTAGGATAAGGAAAGGTCTCCTTTCTCCTGGGGCATTGTTGACCCCAATTGAATCAGCTTAATCTTCATTGGAAATGCCAGTGAAAAATGCAATGTTATCGTACTGTTGTAGGTTTTGGGAATACTAAAGACATCAGAGGAAGGAGATGGTGCTCTGCAGATGAAGTGGGTTATGAAATAGTAGATCTTGCAGACTTTGGCTTGTAATGTTCCATTTTGAATTCCCCTAGTATGAAAAGACAACAGAGATCTCGATATTTTGCTGTGTTTTAAACTTTTTGGGGTGGATGGTCTATGCATGATAGTCTAACTTTCATGTAGTAGGGGTTACAATAAATAATGCAACAGGCAGACACAAGGATGAACAGGATATAAAGCAGTGGAGGCAGCAAAGCGTCCTGTAGAGATAAACTGTCTTACAAATCTATTAAAGTTTTGTGAAAGAGCCCAGCTGAGAAAAAAGGGGGCCTGCTTGGTGCTAAGTTTCAAAATTCTTCTGAAAGTCCAAACAGGAGGAACTTCATGAGAAACTAATGAATGTCCTTGAGTGACTGGAGATTGGCTGATAGGAAACCATAGCCAAAGAATGGAAAAAAAAAATTGGACTACGTGCCATTTTGCTTTTCGGGCAATCTGTAATTTGCATCTGGATCACTGTGAGAATTCTAATATTTAGATGAAAAAACTTCACAAATTCCTGTGAAACAAAGTAGTTGCTGAAACATTCATTAGTGCCTGTTAAAATTAAGGCTGTGGTCTGCGGAAAGTGTACATTCTCACAAACTCAAACCTTTTAAAAACCCAGGTGACTCACAGAAGAAATTCTAGCGTGTGACTGCCTTCTGTGTCTGATTCCTGATCAGTCACAAAGTGGATTTAGTCAGAGGCTACTGACCGTTCACAGGTATTCCTGCCGCTCCCTGTGAGAATGGCCTTGCAGCAAAACTGGAACCTGGGGCTAGTGCCATGTCACCAGAACTCCTGTACAGTTGCTTAGGTGGCTTGCTGTTGACTTACCATCTACTTAAAATACATTAATCCCTAAATACATAATTTGATTTGCACTACTCCTTTCAAAGTCTGTCTTCAACTCAGTTTCTTTCAGTTGAGACATGAAGGGCAAATCTCCTTCTCAGTTCATGTAATTCTGTGTCTCCTTCAAGATTCTGTAAAAGTCAGCAGTAATAAATAATGAAACTATGGCACAGAAGTGTGCAAACTGATCCCTAGATGTTACTTCAAAGCCAAGCTATGTCACATTCTATTAGGTTGCTGTCAGAGTCTTCACATACTCCTACAGTGCTCTTTTAATCTTAAAATCTTAATAAAGCACTCTGTAGACCTTCTTTCCTAGCTCATATTTAATGTAGAAAAAAAGCCACATGCACTAACCCTACTGCACACCAGTGTGCCCGATCAGCAGTCAGAAATATGAAGAAAGAGCAGAGCTGTGTAATGCAAAGGCCTTTCATTTCAGTAGATCATTCAGTTCAGCAGCTGATCAGGGCCTCTCCCTGGAAAATTTCATCCCAACATTTTAAAACAGACATTTTCAGATGATCAAAATCAGATATTCTGGACCTCAGATCTTGTTGCTGTATCCACATCTGTAAAAGTTTCCCCTATGGTACCTGCTTTTTACCAAAAGAGGTCAGAATTGTAATTAGTCATATGATAACTCTGCAAACTGTGACATAGAGTCATCCTCATTACATTATTACAGTTGATGAATCTGAAATGTTCTTCTTTCTCACCATTCTGGCCATAAATTTGTGTTCTTCTAATTTTGGAAAACAGATGTTCTACTTTATTTAATGCTTAAGTTTCTTCTGAAGACTTTCCTACCCTTTCTTCCTTGTATATTTGAAATCCTAATAAATCTCTTGTACTCTTAAAGGAACTTGATGCTTTCTTGCCCAGGCTTTTTTCCAAACCTGATCTTGCAATAACCTCTGGTGTGGAGCTTAATTTGATGTAGTTGGATGGGTTCTACCTACAAGCTGAAACACAAAACAAAACAAATCCCTTCACTTACCTGTTTCATGTTGTTTACTTACACAGTTTCTAAAAGACATCTTTCTAACGCAACTCTCAGTCCTCTGCCTAGTTTCAATTAGCTACGCTTTTGCCGCTAGCATTTTCTTACCTTGTGCACAGGTAGCCCACACAAGATCAAGACTCATTTCAACATGAGACTCCTCTTCAGGTGCCTACTTGATACTGCAGCAGGACCACCCGTGAGACTGCTAAAGGCGTGCTCTGTCCCACCATCCAGATCACTACTGAAGAAGTTTAACAGCATTAGCCACAGGACACTGAAGATCACAACTTATAAATATATGTCACCTGGACATCATTCTGCTAATCTGCTAAAACCAGGGCTCAGCAAATTTTCCACACATGCTGCAGTTCACCCATCAAATCCATTTCTTTAGTCTGCTGGTTAATTTTACTCCTACAAATGGAGATATTTCCATAACAATTTCAGGGTAACAAGCCGAGTATAAATATCTCTCTGAGAAAGTGTTAGGTAACAACTCAACAGTGATTAATTAAAGACCTGGTTACTTGTTCTACTGAGTAATCCAGGCTGATAAAAATGCTTCCCACTGGATAATATTATATTCAGAGTATCATTAAATATTAGTGCTAGCTTCAACTGTAATTTTCACAACGAGTTTCCTGTATTGCTTTGAAAGTATATACAATTAAACTAATAGAAAATTAGGTTGTTTTAACAGGATTATGGAGTGCACTGAGTCTGGATTATCAGCTTTATTTACATAAAGCACCATGCACTGATTTTATTTATGTATTTACAGTTAACAGAATGGAGTGAAAAATAAGATTCCTTGATTTTTTCTGACTAGACTCCACTCCAGTGACATTCCCAGTAAAGAATTCATTTTGCATGACCTTTTGTTTTTCCTCTGACCAGTGCTGTGAGAATAAATCGTGACTGTCTCAGAGGTGTATTGTTTATTCTAGAATATCTTGTGTCACGTTAATTGCAGTTAGGCAAGTATTCGGAAATTAAGTGCAGAACAGATTGACCACAGGGTGGGGAGAATGTTTATTGACATATTTCAGCAGTGTATCTTCATGAACGCTGCAAATGTGAAAACTTTCAATAGTGCAATAACTTCTTATATTTACCTACATGCCAGTCAGAGTAGGTTTGCTTAACTTTAGTGGAACAATATCAAATATAGAGATGAAATTCTGTACCTCCTCGAAGGGATGGCATGCAGCCACGTGGGTCCATGTCAACAGCTCAGGGAAGGAAAGTGCAAAATGCTCAGAGGCTGTCATCTTAGCTCGCACAAATTTTTATATGTTATTTGTCTGTGATTTTAATACCAAGAATTATTAAGCACTGAAACCAACTTTGGAGAGAAGGGCTGGATGCTTCATTTTCTGATGTCTTTGAATTAGAAAAAAATTATGTTTAACCAAGAACATCTTCCAGAAATACAAACACAGGAGCAACAAAGTTAAATTTGAAGAACCTACATAATGCCAAAGTATAAACAAGATATACTGTAATGGCTGTAATTTGCACTCAATTAATTACCTTCTCAAGTATTATGGTAGTGCTGCTCATGGCTACATGAGTTTTTTACTTAAAGTAACCATTTAGGAACTTTTCTGTATGATAAATGCAGTATCTTAATCACTGTATTTGTTCTCTGAATGTTGTAAATATGCAAAAACTACCGAGCAAATTTATTACAGTGAATTAAGAATGTAACTTGAAGCAATGTGGTGGTGTGGGAAATGCAGCAGGTTTGTAGGTGCTGTAATGCAGGTTAGAGCACAAATACAGTCCAGACGTGGCCCTAAGGCACACTGCACTATGCCAGCAGCTTTGGGCTTTGCTCTAAGCGCAAGGGAAAGAAGGAGGCACCGTCAGTAAAGCAGCTGCAATTTCCATCCACTGCAGAACAGAAAAATGTGACTTTGGGAAGAGGTTGACAGTTGCTAAGGAAGGAGTGCTGCTCTGACAATCCCAGACAGGATCTCTGGTGGGAGTGTGGTCAGTGCCAGGAGATGCTGCGGGGCAGCACGAAGACATTTGTTTACTGCACTGGGGACTTCCACCCTTCCATACACTGTGAATTAATTCTCCGCTCCAGTCTTAACTGAACTTGGATTTGGGTACACACTTTCAGCTATTTACAATATTTCCATACCTCTGATATCAGAAGCTCCTAAGAACCTATTTAACTGGAGACTATTGGTAAAGATTTTTAGGAAAACAGATACAAAGGAATCTTTCAGGGAATTAGAAATTAGACCCCACCTGTAGTACTGTGTCCAGTTCTGGGGTCCCCAACACAAGAAAGACATGGTCCTGTTAGAGCAAGCCCAGAGGAGGGTCATGAAGGTGGTCCAAGGGCTGGAACACCTCTCCTGTGAAGAAGAGAGAGTTGGGGTTGTTCAGCCTAGAGAAGAGAAGGCTCTGGGGAGACTTTATTGCAGCCTTTCAATGTATAAAGAGGCCTTACAAGAACAACAAAGGACTTTTTACCAGGGCCTGTAGTGACAGGACAAGGGGTAATGGTTTAAACTACAAGAGGGTAGGTTTAGATGAGATCTAAGGCAGAAATTCTCCCCTGTGAGGGGGGTGAGGCCCTGGCACAGGCTGCCCAGAGAAGCTGTGGCTGCCCCCTCCCTGGAAGGGTTCAAGGCCAGGTTGGACGGGGCTTTGGGCAACCTGGGCTAGTGGAAGGTGGCCCTGCCTGGGGCAGGGGGTGGCACTGGGTGGTCTTTAAGGTCTCTTTCAACACAAACCGTTCTATGACTCTATAAAAAAAAAAGAAATTGTCTTGAAAAGTGAGATGTAAATATAAGGCACACAATTATTTCACTTTTTCTGCACCTGTCTTCAAATTACAGAGTTCTATGCTTAGAAGTTTGGTAGCATAATCTCATCACATTTCCACTTTATAGTTTGTTTGATGTGGAGTGGCTTCAGGGAGAATGACAAAACCAGGGATTTTATTTCCTGTGGGAGAGTTTTACAACAGGGTTCTCCAAGCAGGAAAGCCTCTGCTTAAAAGAATCTCCCACAGGAAGGAGGGCAGCTTTCTGCACAACTTTTACCAGTGATGAAGCCAACCTTGGACCCAGCCAACTGGACTAGAAGGGGGAGTGCTCAAAGGCCTGTCACACTGGCAGCTCCAGCAGGTTTTGCTTGCTTGCTCCAAGGAACAGGGAATGAATGGGAAGCAGTCTCTGACTTCATCTGGAGATAGTTCATCTTCAGGTGTTTTGGTCTTGTTTTTTTCCCTAAACTTTTTCCTAATGTGAACCAGGAGGCAGGGAAATTGGGAAGATGCTTCTTTGCTGTGATGCCTGTGCCACAGAACTTGTGTTTGCAGAGTGACACAAACTAAGTTGTTATTGAGGACACTGTTCTGCTGCTCCTGTACTTTAGAAGAGATTAGATGGAACATTTCAGTAGTTTCTCAGAAAATTCCACCAAATAATTTTTGAAAATGACTGGAAAACCTACAAAGCATTTTCATGATGCTCTAATACAAATGTTGAACCGCCCCAGCTCATCTGTCATATGCCCAGGGACACCTTCTGTGTCACCGGAGAGGTTACGTATCAGAAAACTGTTAATTCTCATTATTTTTCTGAGTTTCTTAGACTTTAATTTGTAACTACTCCACCACAATGTAAAGCTTTAAACAAACATTGCAAAGGGCTCTGGATGCCAGGATGCAAAGATGAACCTGTGTGGAAAAGGGACAATTTTAGTGGATGTCATGGAGTGCTGCAGCACCATAAGTGCATGAAGAGGTTGGTTAGGAATCAAATACTTGTAGCTATTTCTGATGCAAAACCAAGAGCATAAAATGCAGCTGGTAGAAGCTAGGCACTGAACAAATGACTAATGGGAACAGTCAGTTATTCCAGTTCTGGTGTACTCGAGGCAAGCCTGCCTGCCAGGATGTTCTGTAATCTGCATTTAATCTGGGCAGACCAGGTAACTTCTCGCTGTCTGACAGGGAAGCGCTGTGCTGCGGCCCCTCACAGTCAGCTCTGTTGCCCCCAGCATAGGGGTGCCTGTACCCGTGTGACAAGCCACATAGTTCCTGGCAGTCTTCTTTTGCTGTGCCTATACAGACAGCGGCCTGGATGCCTTGCCTAGCGCAAGTGCCTCCTTCCAACTTCTAGTTCCTGGGCAGGAGCCACTGGAGAAATGGGTGTGCTGGCAGCCAGTTTCTTGCTGTGTGATTTTTACCCAACTCATCTCCACATACCTGCGATGTTCTGTGTCATCTCCCTTCTGGAAGTTGCAAGATCTCTTATGGGAAATTCCATCTAAGCTTTGGCATGCCAGAACTGGACCAGAGAACAGTTTATCTCCATCTGACCCCTTAATTTTGCAGTTTACTGAAGACAGATTGCTGCAGATCGGATTTTGGAATGTTAGTGGTGCCTACTGTGGTCTTCCTAAGTAAAAGTCGCGGCCTGCTTTCCCCTTTATACATACATTTCCACTCCTTAGGTTGGAGAAGATTTCCGTTTCAATCAAATGGCTTTTCTTAAAAAAAAAAAATCTTAATATTCTTATTCTCTTGGATAAAGAAACAGCTGTTGTCTTTTGCTGTCTGAATCCTGAATATTTTGATTTGCTTCCACACATATTTAGATTGCTCTAATACAGCTATGCAATTATTTTTCAGTGTCCTTGACAGATGGAATGTGACTGTTTAAATTGTATCCTGTGTATATACTTGTTCATCATTCTTTATTCAATTTTAACAATCTGAAAGTCTGCTGGAAATTATTCTACTTCTCATTTGTCCTGATTGCCGAGCTCAGTAATTGTGATGTGAACTCCTGGAGACTGTCTTTTGTGCTACACCCTGATGAGAACGGGAGACAGTGACGAACAGAGGTGTGCCCTTTTACAATACTTTAATTATTTTCCTTCTTTTCCTGGTCATTGTTGAATCTTTAGAAATGCTCAGAAGACCAATAATGCCAGGTTTTAATGGATTTTAATACTGGTTGAGGCATGGGTCTACAGAATAGGAAATCAATATGTGTCTGGGTGTATTTCAAGCATGCAATTTCTCCTGTCTCAAAAGCCCTGAATCCTTCTCTTATTTGCACATATGGAGTAGTCATTTTGTAATTGTATCTTGATGGTCTTTTCATTATCTAGACCTGTAGAAAACTATAGCAATGGTTCCTATTCCTCCTACTTCCTTCCTTGAATTGTTTCCAGATATGTGGTGAAAAAATCTCTAAAGAACAGTCATTCCTATTCTGTAAAATGTCATATAATATAAAAGGAAATGCTACCGAAGCAAAGCCACAGGAGCTGTCTGACTCCTGCTACTCCTTTGCCACACTCAACAGCTACCCATTCTTATCTTCAGGGAACAGACACTGGGTTGGCTGAATCCCACTGCACTGGTCGGTGGACTCTTACTTCTGAACAAGGGGTGTTCAGTATGTCTTTACACACAGTGAAGTTTTGTGTTTGCATTCAGTTGGTATAACATTTTACAAGATGTCACACTACATGTGCATAGCAAGACTGGTAAAAGAACTTTAACATATTACACTTGAATAAAGAGCACACAGATGTAGTATCATATCATAGAATCACAGCATGGTTTGTGTTGGAAGCCCCTCCAGTGCCACCCCCTGCCCAGGTTGCCCAAAGCCCCGTCCAACCCGGCCTTGAACCCTTCCAGGGAGGGGGCAGCCACAGCTTCTCTGGGCAGCCTGTGCCAGGGCCTCACCCCCCTCACAGGGAACAATTTCTGCCTCAGATCCCATCTAAATCTCCCTCTGTCAGTTTAACCCCATTCCCCCTCGTCCTATCCCTCCCCCTGATGACGAGTCCCTCCCCCCTTTCCCGCAGCCCCTTTCAGCCCTGGGGGGCCGCTCTAAGGTCTCCCCGGAGCCTTCTCTTCTCCAGCTGAACCCCCCAACTCTCCCAGCCTGTCCTCACAGGGGGGCTCCAGCCCCCCAATTGTCTTCATGGCCTCCTCTGGACCTGCTTGAGCAAATCCAGTATATGTATATAATCTTTAAACAACTGTGGCTTTGTATAATAGAATAAAACCCCAGTAAAAGTATTTAAAGAACATACAGTTTCTTCTTTTTATGTACTTGCTCACAGAAACAATTGCTAAAGGCATATCACATCTGAGTTTGTGAAGACATCGTCCTAGTGTGTGCCAGCTGCTGCTGCAGGGGGGTAGTATGGTAGCTTTTCACATGTACTTACATTTCATTTTTTCCAGCACCACCAAAAGGATCTTCTACCCACTCCTCTAAACCCTTGAATTTCATGGAAACCCAAACATAGAGGCAGTGCTCATCCTGCCACAACACTTTCCTAACTGGGTCTTCCTACCAGTGAATCTCCCTCCCACTGTGACTTCCAGAGGTAGCACAGGTGCTGCCTCACCTCCGGCAGTGGTTGCCTGGCTTTGTAAGAAGCGTTTCGTCCAGCAGCCCCAGAGCATGGATTACAACTACAGTCAATCACTCTTCCACCAACTGAGCATTCACTCTCTCATAATACACTGCGGATTTCATTAAAACCCCAGACATTTTATCCTACTCTTTGTGGTCAGTTGTACCATGATTTGAAAATTTTCAAGGCATAAATAATATTTTGGTAATAACATTGCTCAAGCTGTTACAAAATGTAACTCTTGTAACCACACTGGAAATATTTCACGTCTTTCTGTGTGCTTGAGCATCCTTCAATGTCACAACATGTCTACACTCTGTCCCACAGACAGAAGATAGAATTTAGTGATGATCACTTCTTTTAAAAGTGGCAAACAGTAACATCTGTTTACAAAGAACCTCCTTTCCTTGCAACAGAAATATAAACAAGATTGACAAAGCAAATTAAGTACTAAAAGTCCCCTAATTACTGTGCCTGCAGGGCAGAGGGGTGTTTGGTCTCCCAGCAGCAGGGGTCTGTGGTGTGACAGAGGCTGTGGATTCATGTTAAGTGGCCAGCGGAGGCTGTGACAAATTAATTTCCAGTGCTGCGGCTGTCCTGGTGTTTTAATGTTAAATTGAGCTACAATCAAACTTCAGAAAGGAAATACAAGGGTCAGGTCCTAAGGGGCCGGGAGGCTTGTGACCAGCTGCAGCAGCCCCAGCAGATACATCAGGATCAGTGCTGGGAACGATTCCGAGGACGGCGGTGCAGTGGTGCTAAGGCACTGCACACTTCTGGAAACAGATGAGCTAATATAATATTCTGAATAGTTGAGAAGTCTGTGGCAAATTAATTTTCAGTGCACAGACATTGCATGGATGGGCAGCATTATAGACACTTGAGGAAATCTCAGGACTCGAGAAGGATGAGCAAAGCATGTCTCAGGGTTGCCCAGGGCTGGGGGCTGCACCGTATCCAAGCTGTTGTGAAAATGTAGTAGAGAAAATGTGGAATTTTGTATAGCTGACGCTTGCTTTCTTGAATTTTGGATACTCAACTGCACTATTAGATTGTGAATTGTTAATATGGAAAACAGCTGAGTGTAGACTGCATTACAAAAATTGTTCAGGAAATTACAGGTATATTCATACGCATGCACAGACGATCTGAAAACCTTATCAAAGAGCTCCTGTAAAGTGGTGGTTCACTGCACTGTATAACAACTCTCATGAAGTAAATTACTTATTTTCAAAACTGTTAAGTGCATAAAACTATTCATTAAAGGCAAACACAAAATGCTCTGAACTAACAAACCGTCTTGGATTTTAGGCAGCACGTTTATGGGTTATATCTTGTTTTATTTGAGTGCACTTAATATAGAGCTGCAGTGTTAAAGCTGTTGCCTGACATGAAAAGTGTGTTTGTGTTTGAAAACGAACCCTGGTTGTTTCAGGGACAACTGCAGAAAGAACTTCTACAAGTCCCTCAAAGTCAAAGGGGGATATTGAAGAACAGTACAGGGGGACAAGCTGAGATCCTTTCTTTTGAATGATTTCAGGATCTTCTGCTGAAAAGACCTCTAACTGAATTTCTGGGCAACCTTTCAACACTGAAACAAATGATTTGATGTTCTCACTCCTCACTTAAGAAACAGCTTCTCAGCTTGAAATCACCTAGCTTCAGGAAGACAAATGATTTTTTTTGCCCTTAAATGCAGGAGTACTACAGCTTTGTACTCTTGTCCCAGATGAGAAATTCACCAACTTCTGTCTGTCTGCCCTCATTTATTTCTGTTTTGGCTTAATCTACTCATGTGAATGCATTTTTCCTGCTCTCAAATATGTAAAATCAAAGAGCAGATTTGCTGTGACTCATGTGCTTTGTTATACATGTTTATCATAAGTAGAAGCCAAACTTCAAGAACACTTCTGATATTCCAAAAGTTACACTGTCTAAAACTTACTACAAAGGAAGTGGTATCACTACTCTTCCTTTTTCTCTAGATAGTAAATGGAAATCATCACGCTGTCCATTAAAGAAGCAAACCCCAAATTACCTTATAGTAGAAATACATTCATTACCATATTTATCAGTGTTAAGTATGCAAGAAAGGCCAGTTGTCTTTAATGGTTTAATTTCTACTAGCAAGGGAAGTCAAAAGGGTTATGAAATACTGGATTATGGGAAAGAATCGCAATGTAAAGAAGCCATGGTCCTTTCAGCTTTAGGTCTCCTTAAGATTCATCATCATTTGCCTGGCAAAACAGGGAAGGGTTTCAAGACTTGAACAGCTTACAAATCATCACAGAATCACAGAGCAGCCCAGGTTGGAAGGGACCACAAAAGATCATCTGCTCCAACCTTTCATGGGAAAGGGAGCCTAGATGAGATTCTCCAGCACCCTGGGTAGCCACATGTTGAAAACCTCCAGCGACGGGGACTCCACCACGTCCCTGGGGTGGTTGTTCCATTGAGTGGTTGTTCTCACTATAAAAAATTTCTCTCCTATTGAGATGAAACCTCTCCTGGTGCATCTTGTACCCATCACCCCTTGTCTTCTCCACGGGGGTCCTTGTGAAGAGAGAGCCTCTGTCCTCCTTGAGCCACCCTTTAGGTACCGGAATGCTGTGATGAGGTTCCTTCTGAGCATTTTTCTCTCCTCCTACAGTCTTTCCTCATCCGGCAAGTTCTCCAGCCCTTTGATCATCTTCATGGCTGTTCTTTGGGCCCTCTTCAGTCTGTTGATGTCTTTTTAAATTCTGGGGACCAGAACTGGACACAATACTGCAGGTGTGGCCTGACAAGCACTGAGTGGAGTGGGATGATCACATCTCACATCCCAGCAGTAATGTTCCTGCACTTGCAGCCCAGGATCTGATTTGCTTGATCCCTGCTGACTCATGTTCATCTTGCTGCCCACTAGGTCTCTCCAGGTCCCTTTCAGCAAGACTGCTCCTGCCTTTCTTAAAACTTCTTACTGTTCTTGCTAGCCTACTCTTCCAGCCTGTCCAGATCACTCTGTGAGACGGCTCTCCCTTCTGATGTGTCCACCTCTGTTGTGGTTTAAACCCACAGGGCAACTGGGCACCATGCAGCTGCCCGATCATTCCTCCCCTCCCTGGTGGGATGGGGAGGCAAAAATATAACAAAAGGCTCAGGGACTGAGACAAGGACAGGGAGGGATGACTCACCAGTTATAATCATGGGCAAAACACAGACTCAACTTGGGAAAAAAGAAAAACTGTCAATTTAATTTGAAAACCACCACCACCTCCAATTTACCAATCAGATCTGAGCAGGGTAGTGAAAAACACAATGACATCTTAAAAACACCTTCCCCCCACCCCTCCCTTCTTCCTGGGCTCGGCTTTGATCCCCACTTCTCTCCCTCTTCCCCACAGCAGCACAGGGAACAAGGAATGGGGGCTGCTGTCAGTTCATCACCCTTTGTTCCTCCCTCCTCGGGGGAGGACTCCTCACACCCCTCCCCTGCCCCAGCGTGGGTCCCTCCCGCAGCAGACAGTCCTCCATCGACTTCTCCCACGTGAGTCCTTCCCACAGGCTGCAGCTCCTCCCAAACTGCTCCAGCTTGCCCCCAGTGCCAGGCACCCCCGGGTGCACTGGGGTGAGCCCCGTGGGTGGGAGCGGAGGGGCTGCAGGTGCTGCCAGGAGAGGGGAGACGAAGGGGCTCCCGCACACCTCCCCCTTTCCCCCCTTTTCTTCAACTGACCTGGGTGTCTGCAGAGGTATTTTCCTCACTCCTCCACTTCTTTTGCAGGTTCCTCTCTTAAATACATTATCGCAGAGGCACTACCGCCATTGCTCAACCTTGGCCAGAGGCGGGTCCAACCTGGAGCTATGGGAAGCTTCAAGAAGCTTCTCACAGGAGCCACCCTTGTAGCCCCTCACTCACAACCCAAACCCTGCCCCACACAAACCTAATACAACCTCATCACCCAGTTTAGTGTCAGCAGACTTGGTGAGATCAACCCCACCACCCAGATTGTTTATGAAGATGTTGAACCAGAAGGGACCCAGTATTGATCCCTGAGGGACCCCACTTGTGACAGGCTGCCAGCCTGAGTGAAAAACATTGATCACTGTGCTCTGGGTGTGGACTGTTAGCCAAACTCCTACCCATCTCAGAGACAACCATCCAAACTGTCCTGACAATTTGACCAGGAGAAGGCTGTAGGAAATTGTACTGAATGTTTTGCTGAAGTCCAGATAAACAACATTCACTGCTCTCCCCATGTCAACAGAAAGTATTACCCTGTTAGGACAGAGCAGAATAGAATAGAATGGAACAGAACAGAACGGAGTATTTCAGTTGGAAGGGACCTACAGTGATCATCTGGTCCAACTGCCTGAACAATTCAGGGCTGATGGAAAGTTAAAGCCTGTTACTACGGGCATTGTCCAAACGCTTCTTCACCACTGACAGCCCTGGGGCACTGACACCTCCCCAGGAAGCCTGTTCCAGGGTTTGACCGCCCTCTGGGTAAAGAAACGCTTCCTAATGTCCAGCCTGAACCTCCCCTGACACAGCTCTGGGCCATTCCCAGGCGTCCTGCCCCTGGGTGCCAGGGAGCAGAGCTCAGCACCTCCCTCTGCCCGGCCCCTCCTCGGGAGGCTGCAGAGCGCGGTGGGGTGGCCCCTCCGCCTCCTTTTCAACAGACTAGACAAACCCTGTGGCTCATTACAAAGAGTAAAAAATGGACAAAGTTAATACTTCATTATCCCTCGTGATACAGAGATGAGAAAAGGCCACAATAAACTTATCTACAGTGGACAGAATTGCAAAGAAAATGCAAAATATATATATACGCTTTGAACATGTTACAGTAACTATCTTATAGTAATATTATTTGTAATTTATACGTTTCAAAAGTCAGTATTTAATCAATTGTTTCTGCACTTCAAGTCTTTAGTAAATTACAATAAAAATCACTGGAGAACTCTACCTTATAACCAATATTACATTGTATAAATAAAAATATGTATTGTCAGACTAAGCACCGTGGATATGATGACATTTCAAGGTTAATAGCACATTTATAAAGGCCTTAGAAATTAAGAATTAAACTCTGTCATTAACATTCATAGTTTCACATGTCCATTATTCAGCATTGTATAATGATACTATATGAATATTCACAGACAAATATCTTGTTACAAATGACAGTTACAGGGATTTCTAAATTATTCAAGTAGGTATATTATCTATACTTATGATACTCATCCAATTAACAGTGATTGCAAAATGAATTATTTTTCATAATTCATGTATTCATGCATATCAAGCTGCTTATCTGCATTACTATTAACTTCTTTACCCTCTATATAAAACAGGGAAAAGAGAAACAGCATTCATTAACATGAAAGAAATAAAGAAACTGGAACAGTTCACCAGAACCCCAGCCCTCCGAATGGCTCAGCCCCCTCACTGCAACTCAGAATCAAGAACTGTCACCTGGAGATAACCAGCCAGGTTTCCCGCTGACTTGCTTGTACCGAGTAGCCCCGCGGTAATTTCTGCAAATCCACCCCGATATAAGGCACGGGGGGGACTCGGGCAGCGGCGGGTGCCGCTCTCCGCTCGTCTCTTGGCGTGCAGCGGGGTGCCCGAGGGATGCAGGCTGCTTCCTCAGCCCTTCGCACACCGCCGGGAGCGACACAAGGGGCAGCTGGACAAAACCTGACACTGCTCTGCTGGCTCTGACACCACCCAGGGAATGCACTGGGGTGCAGAGCCAACCTGAACGTTTAAGACCTCGGTGTGGTGTGTTTCCTGAACTTCAAGTCCTCTGCTAAAAGCGAGAAAAAGACGTTATAACTTCTGCAGCAAGGTGTGATCTGGCTGGCAGCTGTGGTGGGGCTGCGCCGGCAGGAGCTGCGTGCCTGCCAACTGCCAGAGATGTGTCGTGGAGCAAAGAGGAGCCGGGGGTCTACGGAGCAGAATGGGATTTAAACGGGCATTTCATGAAGGATGAGTGGAAAACCATGCACAGTAACACAAAAAGGCTGGATTGCGAAACAACTCAAGGGTGCTGGAACAAGTACAGATGAAATATTTTCAGGTCCAGGCATAAAATGAGGTATTGATATATATCGACAATACAATTAAGCCAAATAAAACTGAAATTATACTTTCCTGGGCTTGTCTCAGGTGTTGCAGCTGCCTGGCCACTGCTGCCCCAGCACCGAAGTAGGCAACACTACTATAAATTAAAAGATAAATGTTCTTTGGTTCATGCACTGCACATTTTCTTTTGATACACACTGATATTTTGTAAAGGTTTATGAGAGAAATTACTTATTATCAGGTGATGTTCTCAGATTTCTACTTTGCATTTTACTCATAAAATGATGAAAAACTATTAAGACTTCAGAAACCCAGCTATTTTAATTAAATGTGGCAACATAAAACAGAGCAGCAAGAAAGGTATGACAAACAGGGCTTTTTTTAGTGACGTTGCAATAATGACTCCTAGTCAGCAAAGGTGGCTGAAACATATGAACCTGATACCACACTTTAGAGAAAGATGCTGTGACTCAGCATCAGCTCTAAGGCAGGAGAGTGCATTCAGAAAGTTTTCCAGCACTTGCAACCTTTTAAAGTTTGTTGTGATGCTTTGCATACAGTTTAGTATTTTGCAGTTTAAACCATCCTATCTCACTCTCCTGAAGTGCTGATTTCAAATGTGAGGTGTTTCCTTGCTTTTTTTTTTTTTTTTTTTAACCCCCTCAGTTTTCATTAGGTGCTGTAGGCTGATTTCCTGATCCTTAGAAATGATCACGAGTTTGGGTGTACACCTGGCTAGGGAACTTCCTTTCTGTCAGCTGCAGCTATTAAAGCATTTACATCACTGGGTTTACTGGAGGGCTGTCAGGTCTGGTGTACGCCAGGTTTGGCTGCCTACACTGCAGGCCAGCCCTGACCTGGTGCAGCTGCAACCTGGGATCACAAGAGTCGGTATGGGTGAGGGACCTGCTGAGGCTCCCCTTTACAAAGGATGAGGCTCAGACTTCCACCCTTGCTGCTGGCTGGGGCCGTGTTGCAGCCTCAGCCCTGCCTGCCTATGTCCCTTGATGACCTTGGCTTCAGTTTGCTCGGCCTTGGGCTGCCTCGTACCCGCGGTCTTGTCTGGCGGCTGGGGCTGGGGCTGGCCCCGGCTCCTGTCCCCATCCTGCCCTGCTGGCTCCACGCGGGTCCAGGGGCTGCCAGGGACTGTCCTGCTGCTCCTCTCCATCCCGCCTGGAGCAGCCTCCCCTTGCAGGACTCTGACAAAAACAGTCAGGAAAAATCTGTGATTCAAGTCTAATGCTAATTAAATTAATTCCTGTTATTTACTTTCTGTGCACAAAGCACTATTATTACCAATGCCCTCTCTAATGTGTCATGAATAAATCACCAGGGCGCTTCACAAGGCCTAACGGCGTTTCACTTGTGTTTAATTTGTTTGGTGCAGGAAGGCTCAGTACCAGGTGCCCACTCAGGCTGGGCACAGGCAGATCTCGTCCTTCTTCCCTTGCATGCAAATTTTCTGTTTCGTTGAGCCCTGTCCTCGAGCTTGGTGGCCCTCCACATTTCCATAGGAGCTCTGGGGGTGCAGAATAATGCATGTGCCAGCATTTGCTTTGCAGAGAGGTAAATCAGCTTACAAAGACTTTCAATTCTCTATGATTTATGAGGCTGTGCAACCCTGAGACACAAGACATGGGGAAAACAGTCCAAGGCGGGAAAACAGTGTGAGGTTGTGACACAACACTGCCTGGTGCCACCTGTAACATGTCTTCAGCATGGTCCAGCTTCCCCAGTGAGCAGAGGACTGGCAGGTTTGTGCTGAGACAGGTACCTCAGATGTGCAACATGCCTGTGTGCTGCAAGACTAAGCAGGATCAAGCTATGCAGATCTGATGCTCACCTATTTCAAAAAATAGGCTCTGGAAAAAGAAGAGAAGCGTTTTCATAGTTGTCAGGAGTAATTTGCCTTTGCTCTGACATGATCTGACAGAAAATGAATGGGTCTGGCAACTGACTGTAGTACAGTGCTTTGGGCTTTCCAGTTTATGGCACATCTGCCTGTCCAATTCACCTGATCTTTGGGGTGATTAGTAACTGTCTTGAAGAACTGTGCTCAGTTTCCTCGGTCTGCTCTTACCCTACTTCAGTTGCCTCTTTTGAGGAATATTTCCCGTTTGATGGTAAGCCCTGGGTGCTCAGCAGGTGAATGATGTGACAAGGGCTGCTGCTCGACCGTGCTAGCAGTTCCCGCTGTCCCTCTCCACCGGCTCCTCAGACATCAGCCAGCTCTGACTGTAATCTCACAGGGGCCTGCTACAGGGAACTGCTCACAACTGCCTGTCCAACATGGAAAAATTGTGAGGACAAAGGTGGAGAAAAAATTATAAGGCTGAAGCAGGGGGTCAGGGCCATCTGAGGGGGAAGTAATTTACCCATCATGGCAAAAATGAGCAGCCTGTGGGGCACAGGCAAGATGTCAGACAGCTCCAGTGTCTTTGGGCTATAACACTGTAAAGCTGGGCTTTCCACGTGTGATCGACACGGTGCAGTGTAGATCAGCCATACGCCCAGCACCTTAGTAAACAGCAAATCTGGAACAAAACAGGAAAGTTAAGTGCCAGGATGTTTAAAGTAAAATCACTGCCAGTCCCTGCTACTGCTTCTTCCAGTTTTTTTTTATTTATTTATTTATTTATTTATTCCTGAATTTGTTATTGTTATGTCTGTGTTTGTATGCCTTACGTTGGTTTGTCTTTTCTTTTTGTGGAATGCTGGCTCTTGTGTGAAGACAGCACACCATATCCATTTTCATTTTCTGCTACTCCTCAAGTGCAGCTACTGCTCCTTTAATTTTTGTCCTCCATTCCAGCACTTCTTGCTCTTCTCTATTTCTGCAGAGTGTTTTTTACTGTCCACCTTCTCTTTACATCATTCAAAAATTCTGGCCTACTTTCTCTTGTCTCCCTTCATATTGCAGGTGCCAATAAAAAGTAAATGTAAAAGAAACTTAGAAACCCACTGATGTTATGTTCTTTTTCTTGTTGACTTCATCAGAGAGGAACTGGAATGCCACGGTGAAGTTCTGTGTTGCCTAGCAACAGCTTTCTCACCAATGTGGGTCTGTGATGCTGGGTTTACTAATGCAAGCCCCTTTAAAGCAAAGGACCGAGCAGGAAGGTCTGGCCAGGCAGGCTTCCTCCAGCAAGGTGGGGAGGGTGTCAGACATCAAGGGGCTTATGCCTCTTCCACTGCAAATCTCCACTAAGAGAGGGAGGCTGCAGCACCCACTGGGAGCTCAGCCTCTGTGGGGACACCGACCTCCAGCATACTGGGAGGCGTGTTGCCTTATTGACGATAGCAATCAGTGTTTAAGGCTCCAAACACATCCTTGAAGGTGGAATAGGAGCTGTTTACACACAGTTTGAAAGAGTGTATTTTGAACGAAGAAGAGTTTTTGAGGAGACCTGCACTGAGGGAGATGTGTCACCACTCAGCCTGTGTAGTTGGAAAGGGTCAGAGCATCAAAGGATAATTCAGGTGGGACTTCCAGTCTGAACTAGCCTCAGGTCTTATTTTGGCACCTTGTCAATGACCTTGGATACCAAGAGTATTGTGGGAAATTGTGTTGAAAGCCTTGTAATGTGAAAGTATGTGATGTCCACAGCTCTCCTCTTGTTCACAAATCCAGTCATTTTATCCTAGAAGTCTGCTGAGTGTGATTTACCCTCGGTAAATTCGTGCTGGCTGTTTCCAGTCACCTTCATGGGCCCAGAAATGTGCTCTAGGAGGACTCCCTCTGTGATTTTCCCAGGCACTGAGAACTGACCCCCACCTGTAGTTTTCCAGATTATTCTTTTGGCCTGTTTGGAAGATGGATGATATTTTCTTCTCCCCAGCCATAGAAGACCTCCCTGCTCTCCCCAGAGAAAGATGAGAACATCCTGCAAAGCACCATCCGTGGAATCACAGCAGATGCGCTTCCCTGAGGACTCACCACTTCTGCTGGCCTTCTTCAGGCTCCTTGCAGGGCAGAAGCAGCATTTGCAGTGGCAAATGTCAAACATCCTTAACACTTTTGAACACTCGTACTGCTGCACTTTCTTACCTTGTCCACTGTTCACCTCAATACAAAAGACCTTTCTCTAGCAGAGATCTCGCCTTCCTTGTTGTTCTTTACCACCCTGCTCGGTTTCTCTCTGATTAACAGGTTTGTGTACACAGTATCAGGCTGACAAAGAGAAGAAGGAGAAGGCACAGCACTAGAGAGATCTTGTTCTGCTCACTGCCATTTCCCTATGTAAAGAGTTAGCTTTGCTGCCATCCTGACAGGTAAAACAGGAAGGCTGTTCTCTCCTCACAAAAGAGTAGACAAGATCTGTAAGACTTCGGGCTCAGCTCTGGGCTGACAGATTTACCTCATCCTTTGGCAGGTTTTAAGATTCATGTCTGTCAATAACTGTATCATAATGCCCCTGTAATCTACAACTGCCCTCTGTCCCCATGTCAGAAAGGAAGGCTGGCTCCAGGCTGTACCAAAAATTCAAAGGCAATGCCAGGAACTTAACTAAGAGTTTGGTCTTAGCTGCTAAGAGTCACAGAATCACACAGTGTTTGGAGTTGGAAGGGACTTCACAAGACCGTTTAGTGCAACATCCCTGCTCAATCAGGTACCAGCTAGAGCAGGTTACCCAGGACTGTGTGCAGCCAGGTTCTGGGTATCTCCAAGGATAGAGACTCCACTACTAGGCAACCTGTTCCAGTGTTCAACCACCAAATATTTTAAAACGTAATTTTCTGCACTTCAGTTTGTACCCATTGCTTCTTGTCCTGTCACTGGGCACCATCTATAAAAGTCTGGCTTTGTCTTACTTACTGCTCCCCACTCAGTTATTTCTACAAATTGTTAAGTCTCTTCCCTAAGTCTTCTCTGGGATGAGCAGTCTGCTTTTGTCCACAGGGACTCCAAGGTCATTCTCTGCACAGCTGCTTTGCAGCTGGTGTACTGGTGCATAGGGTTACCCCTGCCCAGATGCAGGACTTGGCATTCTTCCTTGCTGAACTTCATGAAGTTCCCCCCTGCCCACTTCTCTGGCCTGTCCAGGTCCCTCTGAGCAGCAGCACAACCCTCTGGTGTATCAGACACTCTTCCTGGAAGAACTTTACTCCTTCCTTGTGGAAAGAAAGTTCATATTAACTGGTAAGTCAGACCCCACATGGTAACACAGAGGGACTGATGAGTCTGCAGCTGCAGTATGGACTCTGCTCTGCAGGGTTATTTTATCTGTCACCCTATGCCTCTGATCCACTGGCTGGATAAGACCCAGCAACAAACCACAAAGTGCTGGTGTTTCCAGTGATTTAAAACATACCATCCTTCACAATGATTCCTAACATTATCAGCAGAAATTAATTCTGCAAAAAATCTAGTTTCCCCATACTGAGATTCTGCCAAACCAAGAATACTCGTCGTACCACACAGTACCAAAGCCGTGAAGGGTGGTTCCCCTTTGCAGACACTATAGAACTAGTTTAAAACTGCTCCCTTGAACTGGCTGACACCAGGGCTGTGCCAGGTATCAGAAGCAGAGCTCCTGATAGAGCGTGGCCAGATTTGTAATGAGCTGCTGTGTAAAGGCAAGAATAGCCCAGATGCACATGCAGCACTGAACTCTGTGAACAGAGAAAACTGGTATTGTGGTGATTTTTAGATTAGATTTTTGAACATTCTTGAAAGTTTTTGTTTTGGTACAAATACCAGTTATTAATTGAGACAGGGGTACAACACTTCTCAGCTAGAGCATCATCCAGCTTCACAAATTTTGTTGAGAATGTTATGCAGTTCTCAGAACTTTACTGAAGATCATTCTATTATCCTCTTTTCTGCTATCATTATGAAAGGCTTATGAAAAGAGCTTCTTGATTCCAAGTAGAGAATAAATTTTCCTAATATCCAGCTTCAGTCTTCGATATGCCAACCATTAAAGCCCAGTGGACAAATGCAAAATGTTCACCTTAGCTAAAAATGCCCCGAATTAGAAGCAGTCACTGTCCCTCAGCATGTGACTATATGGAAAATACTAAGCTACTCTGATGAAATAGGGCCACTGGCATTTGTTGTTTGTCTTTCAAGCAGTTACCAGCACATTGCACTTTCCTATCCTGCCCAGGCCTTTCAGTGTCTGGGAAAGTGTTTTACATACATCTTCTGACTACAAACTTCTTTAGGCATGCTGTGCTGTCACACACATTTTTTTTGAAGTGGCTTGATAGAGATGATGATCCTTCAAGATCTTTCACGATCATGATGCTTGTGGCTTGCTGGGCACTAAATCCTCCAGTTGAGAACAACCTACAGACTAGTATCACAGCAAAGATAGCTTTGATCAGCACAGACAGACCACAGCTGCTGTGAGATTGGTAAATTTTCATGTTCTTCCTACTGTCACCCTTGAAACTTGCTGCAACCAACCCCCCCCCCCTGCAGTTACTCCCCTGGTCCTGGGCGTTCTGCACTCGTTAGGTCTCTGGTCTCCTGTGCATACCACGGGAAATCATTCGGCAGCTCTGTGCGCCTGCTCAGCTGGGTCCTCTCCCATGCAGTGCCATGCCTAAGCTTGAGAGACATGTGATGTTTCTCTGTGCCTCTGTTCTGTGTTGGGAGGGACACTGGTGCATCTCCACTACACCTGCTCCTCACTGCAGTCCTCTCCTGGTTCCTTCAGAAAATTCTGGCTTTGCATTCTCCTTGTCATCCACATCCACAGCCTTTAGTAGCACCATTCCCCACCCTTCCAGTGCACCAGACAAGTTGGTAATTTCTAGCACCTGGACAAACCTGGATAAGAAGGCACCTTTGTGGTCTTTTTCCGAGCCTTTGTTCCTTGTGTATGGCCAGAGTCCCTCTGGAGAGCAAGTGGCAATCCCCAGTACCCTCCAGGAACAATGTGTGCTACTTGGAGTTGTGCTAGCTGCTCACCTTCAGAAATTGTTTTTAAACCTGTTGTCCCTCTCATCCCTTCATAGTTGTGGCTGTGTGGCTGCCTTCTTGTCTCCTTAACTCATCTCTTGGGCTGGAGAGGCCTCTGCTGGGTACAAGTTCAGGAGAACACATCCCAAGAACAAAAAAACAGGAGCAGATGATTGGAGATGTGAGCAATAAAAGTGCTGTAGAGGACCCTTCTGCTGCCTGGAATCTCAGCCTCTCAAATTCGGCAGCTGAAGGGTGTCCTGAAGAGAAAATTATGACTGAATCACCACTCACAGCCCTGGGGGCTTACTCTCTATGTGTCTATCTTATCTGACTCACATTAAATAAACGTTAACTTCTGGCTTCTATCTATCTATCTATCTATCTATCTATCTATCTATCTATCTATCTATCTATCTTACCTCCGGAAACATACTTCACAATTTAATTATATCTATATGAAAAGGTACATCTTTCTGCATGTTTTGAAGCTGCTTCCTGATTATTCCAATCCTATTTTTCAACAATGAGAACCCCAAATCTTCAGGTCATTCATGATTTTACAGATTCCTCTGCGTTAACTGTGTCTTTTCCTAATGCATGCCCAGGGTGCTTTTGCATACTTACAGGCATTTCAGCTGAAACAAGGCTATGCACTCAAGCAGCAGTCACTGAAGCCTTCAAAAATGAAAAGCCTCTTTTCAGTGCTAGGTATGCTAATAGTGTCATGTAAATCTATTGCTATGGGCTGTGTGTGTGTTTCTGCCTGTGGCCCAAAATGCACCTGATCAGTTCCACAGACGAGGAGTAGCTGTTGCTAACCACAGATATTTGTGTGTGTCATGTGGGAGCCTGCGAAGTATCTGTGCTGCACAGGTGTGCGATAGCGTGGCATTAATGATAACTTTGTTGGCAAAATACACAGAAATACACAGTTCTCTCCCTTTACTGGTAGCTGTGGAAGAGCTATAGAACCATAGGAAGACCTGTATTATAAACTAGAAAAGCAGAGACCACAAGTGAAGCTCAAGTACAGCTACTGCGATACCACACTGTCATCTGAACAACTTTCCTGCACGTAACTCACTTCCCTCTGTCAAAAGCAGACTGTGAGGAAAAGGCACCGTTCCCTGTCTGGCAAAGCAAGAAGCGGTGGTGTGTGTCGTGTCTCATTACAGCAGGGTTACAGGGCAACGCTACAGGCAAAGGAGAAATTTGTGATAATGTACTGCTCAGCACTATGGATCATTTCACACACGCGGGTCTGCAAGTGGTCTTGCTCATTTCTACAAAAATTCTTATGTACTGACAGCTTTAGGATAGCTGAGATTATTTCACGTCATGTTATCACAAATATCAGTGAGAAAGAGCTGGGCAGAATGAGAAGAGCAAAAGGCGGCGGTAATCTTCCTATCAAAGGGTAGTGATGCATTAACCCTTCAGCCATTGTACAGCCACTGATCTCAGCTGGGATTATTCTGATGGTGTGTGCAAACTGGTATGAAGTTAAGGAGGATTGTCCTTTCCTAGTATAACAAACGTTTTTTGTTTTTGTTTTTTCATGCTAGGGTCTCTTTTCCAGTCTAGTTGCTTGAGGTTGGTCTCGGCTGGTTATTGAAATATTTGTGCCTGTAAGGTTAGGGCCAGCTGATGAGGTGGGACTAGTCATGTAAGTAAATCAGGGTGATTATTTCATAGAAACATTAGGAGAAGGAGCACTGCACCAAATTCATCATTTGATGTGTTTTGGTGATGCTAGCACACAGAATTTCCACAATGAAGTGTTAAATAAGTTGACTAGCTAGTTAACAGGATGAGTATGTAATAAGCAGTATCAAAATTCCCCACTGTAAACGGGGAACTGGGACGTGACTTATTCAAAGTAAAACTGGGTCTGTGGAGGAGACAGAAAAGGAACGTGAGACTGATGAAACCCTGCCCTCTTCTTAGGGACCAGACCATCCCCTTCTTTTTTCTGCCTGGACCACAGCGGACATTTGTTTCCAGAGCATGGCTCCATGTGCAGCTACTTCCCACCTACAGACTCGTCTGCAAAGAGACCTCCGCTACGGAGGTGACTCTGAGCCTTCCGAGGGAGGGAGGGAGGGACTGACCCCTGTAACTGGAAGGAGCTGTCACCCATCCTGCAGGTGACCTCATCCCCCCCTGCATGTCCAGCAAGAAACGCATGAACTATGCAGGGCACTGGAGGGTGTCAGGACCATGTTTAGGAAACAGGTAATAGTAATTTCTGTGTGAAGTTTGCTGCAGGTTCTGTGACTATGTAGAGCAACAGGTCCTTTCCTAATGCAGGTGCAGCGAGATGCATTTTTCGGCACAGCCTCTCCCCTGGAAGGGTCAGTGCTCTCATCTCCTACATTTCTGAAGGACAGACGGCGATGCGGGGAGCCGGATGCCGGGCTGCCCTGCAGATGGCAATCCTGCACTGTGGCAGCCGGGCAGAGCTCCGGCTTTGGGGCATAAGGCATGTTTGGCTTTTACCTTGGGTTTGCTGTGAAGCAGACTGTGTCGCAGCATTTTATGGCTTCAGTAAAACATGCTCCAGAGAAGGAGATTCATAGCTGTTATTTACTTTTGTAAAACAAATGCACAGATTTACTGTGCTGCAGGGTCATTCGTTCCAAAGGTGTGCTGAGTACATCACAGAGTACGCGCCGCTGATGTGGCCCAGGTCACATTTCAGCCCTTGCTGACTAAAGGCTCTGTCTGGTGGCCACAGCCCCTGTGCTTTCACTTTGGTCCAGGTAGTAAAGAGCGAGCAAATCAGTATTACAAAAGACAGATGCAGCTTTCCCTCCAAAATATTTGTCAAAATATTTTCCAGCAACTGTCCCTCAAAAAATACCCTACTGAGGGAGAGGAACAGGACTGAGAAGGGTGGAGACATATGGGAAGCAAGAATGGAAACTTCACACCAGACTGTCTGTCCTACTATAACCATGTAGTCCTGTGACACGGTATTGACATTACTAGTAACAGACCATGAGCTCTGTACTGAGTTTGCCAGGCCTCAGCCCCAAGGCTTGTCAAGCCTGCTCTGTCCAAACGTGGTGTGACCTGCTTGCAGCTCCCTCTTCCCTGGTTGAGCTGTGACAGCAATTTTTCTGATTCAGCAGGTGGTTCTTTACCTAGTCTGCTTTACTTTTGCTAATCTTTGTGTGGTACAAAAATAGTTTTACATAGACCTGGAACCCTTGGACAGCAAGTTGAAAAACACCCGTGTGCTGGGCTGCTTTAGCAAGAGCACGGTCAGCAGGTGCCGGGCAGCGAGCACTCCCTTCTGTTCCATACCACACCTGGTGTGCTGTCTACAGTTTCATGGCCCCCACTGTAAGAAAGATATGAAGAAACTGCTCAGCCCACAAATGCAACCTGCCTGGAAAGAGGATTCTTAGATTTTTGAGGATCAAGTCACCAACAGGTTACTGGAGAAACTGATACTACAAGGTCAGGTTGGAGCTAAGCCCTCTAATGGGTCTCTCTGACAAAAGAGCTTAAACGATTTAAACAATGGACCCTTTGCTTGCACACAGGAGGAGAAAATGGTGAAGAAATGTGTGTTTGTCTGCCATCTAGGTACTACAGAACAGGCAGCCATGAAAAGCTTGGGCCCCACCCCAAATACTGGCAAATAGGTAAGGTTAGTGTTAACAATCTGCTACATCAAAGTGAAGGAAAGCTTGATTTTCTTTCCTTCAAATTAATTAAAGCAAAAAAATATCACCCTTTTCTGACCAATATCTTATTCCAAGTCCCAGAAAGAATCTTCAAAGATGGTATTAACATTTCAAGTCATTTTGCTTGTGCTAACATGAGTCAGTGCAAAATGCCACTTCCAAAACCAACCATGAGCGTGAGTAAAAGTAAAATCTGACGTTCAGATATCTGCACTGTTTTGTTGTTAATGGATACTAATTTGTCTACAGATTACATAAGTAAAAGAGAATTCAATACTTTATTGGTATCAAAAGAAATCACATTTTAATAAACCAGTAAGAGGCTTTCTTGTGCTAATTCTTTCCTTCTGACAAAGTTAGAAGGAAGAACCTCGTGAATACAGAAGAATGCGTACACAGGCCGTGGTCCTTGTTTATTGATTCTGCTTTTGCAAACTACTACCTCAACAAACAGGGGAGCTTAGCAAAATGGCAGGTTAGGTTTCAGTGTGATCCAGGTGCCTGAAGAGAGGGGAGCTCATGACTACTTACAATGGTAGTGAATCATAGTGTGGCATGATCCAGCTCTTGCCTCCCCTTTGAATCTGATAAGAGGAATGTCCCCTGAGCCAGGCACAAACCCAGCCAGCCCAGGAGTCTGTCCCGTGTGGGCAAGCAGGAGCTGCTCACAGCAGGGATGTGTGGCCTGTACACAGCCACATAGGTACATTCACATGGATGCATGCTGCCAGACATGCAGTCTATGGGAGTTCTGGAGCCAAAAGAAGTGGTTTTATCACTATGTTTAGTCTTTCTCATTGGGCTTCTCTTCTTTGAATTTGTCTAATCTGTTCTTGAACACATTTATACAACCGATATACACTGGCCTCTGTAGTGAGGTCCACGGTTTAACTACTCTGTGATATCTCTGTGTCCTTAACGGCCCCAGGCTGCCTCACCTGGACCCTCCACCCACATCGATGGACCCAGGAGCTCTATTTCAGCTCAGCCCTTGGCCTCAGTCCTGTCTGAACTTTGCTGGAGGATGCTTTTTGGTCACACCTTCATTTATCTGATTGGTAATTGGTGAGGAATGTCTTTACCAGGCCTAGTTCATTCTCTCTGATATATCATATTTATCAATATGCAGTTCCAGTTCTGTTGTTGATTACTATTTCTACAGGTTGCCTGGTACAGACAGTGAACGTATGGGCCTGTACTGACTTGCATCCCTCAATTTAGCATCTCCTTCCATTCCTTTGGTACTGAGGCTTAACACTTTGGTGACTTCACACTGGATACTACTGGGTGGATACTAGCCAGTTCTTGTGATTTACTACTGTTCAATTTATCTGCTTGTTTCAACACATTCTACTGATATTTCTTTCTGAAGCAGTTCCTCCTCTTCCTCCATGAAGAAATGCTCTGGCATGGGAGCTGCTACACAAGGAACACTGATTCAGAGAATTAATTTAATATTTCTTCTACAGCCTTACTTTCTCTGAGTGCTCCAGGAATGTGTTGATCATCTGTCAGTGTTAAGACTTTCCCACAAATTCCTTACTCACAAAGTGGTTGAGAGAGTATTTACTATTACTTTGTAAATCTTTAACAAATATTACTGAGGAGTAACTTTTTGACTTTACTATGTTTTTCCAGTTAACTCAGAGCTTATGTACTTTTCTGTTCTTATCTGGAGAGACTTTCCATTTCATCAAACATTTTCTTTTCTTTATAGTCTTTTTTACTGCATGGCTAAATGACTTCACCTTTTTCATTGTTATAGTTTCATAGTATGAGGGTTTTTAAAAATCTATTTACTCTTGTCTGCTTATATAGTATTTTTAAGCTATGTACATTCTACCTCCCAGTACTTTATCCTTTTGGCTGCCCTTTTTAACAGCTTCATCTCTATGTTCCCTGCTTTGAAGAACATGTATCTGTTGTGGATCAATGAAAGGTTTTGAAGTTGAATATATTGTGATTGTTACAGGAGAGTGTCACTTTGAAAGCTGCATTTTAAATCAGAATGTAGTAGTTTAAATCTCCTAGCACTGTCAGAGACACCTGAAGATCTGCAGTAAGAGATTTAGTTTTTAGTTTTATTAGATTTTAACAAATTTGTGTGTCTCCGGGAGCACTTACACTAGTAGACTTGTCCAAAAACTTCAGGAAGAGGCCCTAGCCAATTACATATGTAATGCGCAGTAGCTGTGAAAATCTTTAAATCACAGCAAACAAGATCCTGAAATAACAAGCTATAAACAAAGCAAGGTTTCAAGAACTTTAAGGGAGATTTAAGCAATACAGATGGGTTTAACTTTTGTACACCCCTTTTCACTTTGTATCAGAACTCAGTGATGGTAGATTGGAAAAAGGGTAGCTAGTATATTTTAAAAGATAATACAAACCAATCGATCTTCAGTGCATAAAAACTTTTGTGATTATTTAGTAAATACATTAACCCAACACATGTGAGACCAGATACATGTTACAAAGGGTAGCTATTGAATTTCTAGTGATAAGTATTTCCTCCCCCCCCCCTTTTTTTTTTTCTTTTTTGACCCTCATGGTTGAAAGATACTGGATCTGGGCAGGCTCTACAGGATTGTTGTGGTTTCACCTCGTGGGCAGCGCAGCCCACCCAGCTACTTGCTCACTCCCACTGTGGGATGTGGAGGGAATCGGGAGGGTAAAAGTGTGAAAACTGGTGGGTTGAGATAAAGGCAGTTTACCAGGTAAAGCGAAAGCTGCGCAGGCAGGCAAAGCAAGGTCAGGAACTGACTCCCCGCTGCCCATCACAGGCGGGTGCTCAGCCGTCCCCAGGGCAGCGGGGATCCATCAGGTGTGACGGTGACTTGGGCAGACAAACACCGTCACTCCCAACGTCCCCCCCCTTCCTCCTCCCTGCCCCGTGTTATTGCTGAGCACGACGTCCTACGGTCTGGGACGCCCCTGGGGTCAGTTGGGGTCGGTGTCCCGGCTGTGCCCCCTCCCCGCCCCTCGTGCCCCCCGGCCCCCGCTGTCGGGGCAGGGTGAGGGGCAGAGCAGCCCCTGGTGCTCAGCAGTGACTCGCACAGCCCTGGGACACCGACAGTGTTTCAGCACAGATACACGGTGCAAGCTACGGTGAAGAACATTAACTCTATCCCAGCCAAAATCAGTACAAGGATCCTGGTAAATAACTGGATCAGAACTACTTTATTAAGGTGGAAGTTCGGTGTAGGAGGGAAAGCTGCAGGCAGAGGAGCCGGGGTGACTCAGATGAAGGACCCACAACCCCAGCCTCCTGATTCTCTGCCCCACCACCACATCACACTCTGCTGTAGGTTGCTGTGGACTACATCTCTTATGGACTAGAGATTTTAACCTGGCATTAACCCTAGCAATGATTTCTGACCACATCAAGCTCTCTCTGAAAGCGTGTTTTAACAATATTTAAAGATTGCTAGCAGAGGATTCATTCAGCTGGTTAGAGAACTAAGCATCTGTTTCCTATTATCTTATTAACATTTGTTTGCATAATACCTTGTCTCACCAGTGTGTTACACTGCTTGATTCTAATGCTACTCATTATTTACTGTAGGCTTAACACCACACCGATTTGCAGAGGTTTGTCCTCTAGTGTGTGTTCTCTTCTGTCAATCTTCACAAAATGCAAACAGCTATTTCTCAAACATTTTACTGAAAAGTCTGGACCAAAACACCAACAAAAATAACCCAAAGGACACCAGTTTGGTCCTAGAATGAGATGTTTTTCAGCAGTGTGAGCCTCCCTGGGCTTTAAGGTCCCTTCCAACACAAACTATTCTATGATTCTATGAAGAAAAGAGGTTATTGATTGATTCAATCAGCCAAAGTATAAAACAGCCTTTGCACTGAGCCCAGCTGTTTTTGTGTCTAAGCTAGATTTCCTGTTGGTACCATATATAACTGTGACATTTGTTCACTGACAAGTACCAGAGTAATTTCAGCCCTACAGTTGCCTGAGAGAGATAGACAGGTAATTTCTGGGTATTAACGTGCCAAACTTCATGAAAATAAACACACTGAAGATTTTATCTTTGAGGCAGCAGAGCTGAAATGTCAGGAAGCTGAAATTTCTTATTTCTGACTTTTAGGTTTAAATACTCTATCAACTTTGATGTAAATGAACAGTAGAAATTCAAACCTGTGATCACAAAACACCTATGAACATTACATGAGGGAACAGGGAAGTAGCTTTGCTTGGCTGAGGTGATTCAGAAGTACTCTGATATTCTACACAGCAACCATATTAGAGGAATGTTAAAAGACAATGCAAAGCATGGAAGAAATGCCACACAACTGTACAGCAAAGTTCAGAAAAGAATGCCCCCATTAAATCTTTTCTTATCTCAAGGCAACATCACTTTCAGTAATTGTTTTTGCTTTAAAAGGCACTGTGAAAATGAAAACTTCTTCCCAGATTATTGTACTGAGAAAAGCAATAACTAAAGAAAGGCAAATAACCATATCTGTGAGTTTTCTATTAGCATTCAGTTCACTTAGTCTTTTTGTTCACTACGGTTGCAAACTTGCTGTGCCAAGGCAAAAATCCTGGTCCCAGCCCACAAGGGTCTGTCCCCTTCGCTGCCCCATTACCAGTGCTGGCAAAGCTGCGGTTACCTGCTGTGCTCCCAGTTATCCCTAGAAACCCACCCAAACTAGGATGCATGTGCCGAGGAAGAGATTTAGATCAAGATTAAGAACTACTTAATAGTTATGAAAGGTACTAGCAGGAGAACCGAGGCCTTACATCGACCTTTGAACTTCTGCTGAGGAGCAGCACAGCAGAGCTGCCGCGTCACAGCGCCCACAGGTTCCTCTCCCTGTCCGGGCGAGACCCTCGGGGTCAGCCTGCCAAAGCCTCAGGCAGCTCCTGCTGACTCCACAGCATGAAACGAAAGGTGACTGGCACTGTCCTCGGGTACTGGGGCTCAAAACTCCCTCTTCTGCAACAGAAACTCCCCGTCTCCAGGACGGCTGCGGCAGGCGATGCTCCCTGGCCCACGCTACCTCCCGGGCAGGGAACAGCGCTAACCCTCACAGCCAGTGGCGCTACGACAGCAACTGTGACCGAGGTCCTGGGAATGCTCCCTGGCGCTCTCCAGTTGACTTGCACAGATGAAGCCTTTGTGGTTTCAGTCTAACCTGCTATAGTGGACACGTAAGAACGCAGTAGCCCGGCTACTGCAGAGGCGCAGGAGCAGAAAACTGCACACCTTTACCTGAACAATGCAACTTGCTAATACCAGGGCAGGCAGAAATGTCAGAATTTCAGCTGTTTTGTCCCTTGCTTCTTCTAAGAATATACTTCTTAGTCATATCTATGAACAACACCTGAAGATATTTTTTAACCTCTTATCCCTGACACCTTTTTTTTTTCTGAGAAATACTTTAGTCTACAGTCTGAGCCACAGAAGCAGCAGCCCAGTGATTATTCATACAAATGAATTACAGAATCACTGCCATTTATGTTTTATGCTTTAAGTTTTAGTTGAAAGGATTCCCTAATAGAATAACCAGCTTCTTTTGGGGAAACAGAATTTACAGTATATCACACTCTGCATGGGCACTTCAGATTTCCTTGTCTATGGCTTTACAGACACAGGGTAATTGCTTTCATAATGATTAATATAGTTTGTGATATAATCATTATCAAACTTTCCTGAAAACGGATCTTGTTAGCTCCATTTCAGATAATGGATTTTTATAATAGTTTAAAAAATGTAAAGTCTTGAGTTTTCTTCTAAAAAAATAAATGAATCCCACTACTATTGTTGTGGAAATTTACTGTTCATTTTGTGGTAATCAAAATCTTTCTAATTATCAAATTCATAGCTTCATTAAAGAAAATTCAGACACATAAAGCAGGGTTATTGCAAGTTCTTGGTGACAGCCATTTAGTCATAAAACCATTCAGAATTTATTTTAAAATTAATTAGAAAATACAAGTTATGGGCAAGAACACGGAGTTACAAAACAAAACCTAGAAAATATGTAACTAGAAAGATGAACTTGTACACTGCATTTCATTGTTGTGTTTTATAAGATCACTTGTAATTAAACCCATATGGAATTTACAGGGTCGTTCTCTCACACTTCACGTCATTAAGCAGATTATTCGTTTTGTGGTATGTTTTTCTTGATGATCTATTCATTGCATCCTTCCAGTGCTGAAAATACTGTCATTGTATTGATACACTGCAAGTAGGTCAAACTGAAACCAACTACACCAGCCCTATTCCTCTCACAGAAAATTACTTCTTGCTGAATTTCTACAGCTTCTCTGGAGTCGCAATTTTGACATGGTGCTTCATGGGCTACTTCAACATGTTCTTTGTAGGGTAGCTATGACAAGTGAGTATTTTGTCCTCAGGTTAAATGGACTATACAGAAGTTCACCCTTGCACTGGAAAATGTATTGTGTTTGTCCATAAATCTAAAATGATCCCAAAGAACCAAAATGGGGCTCTTGTCCTCCCTTTTCTTCAGTGCTCTATGTACCACCCATATTCGCTTTCCAGAGTCTGTCCAAAGTAGCTACAAACTGTACTCTGTTCCTTGCTCCATGGACATTTCCAATAAGTGGTGTTTCTTCTATAGGATTCTTACAAAGTGCCCACCTAGCAGCTCAAACATCATGGGTCTTTCTAAAATAGCCTTAAAGGAAGACTGATAATTTATGATTAAGCATGTCAGTTTAGGATCGACAGTGCCTTGTTGCACCTGTGTGGAAAGGCTGAAGTTCAAAGCATGCAAAACGTTCCGTTTATCCATCAGCTCAACAACTGTAAAATTGTTTCATGTAACAGCAAAGAATATGGTTTTCTGTGAGTAGAAAAAATTCTCCTTCCAAACAGATGGTTGATGCATATATAGCTGCCCATCTGATATGTTCATATTGCATGCTTTTCTTTGCAAACATATTTAAAAATTCTCTGAAGTCATTACAAATGTAAGTTTTAAGAAGTCCTCTAATCACTACTCAGTTCTGAACAGGAGAATAAAGAGTGGTGAGATTGGTCCCTTTGCTTTAAAATGATTTAAAGATCTTAAACAAATGTAGCTGAGAAAGTCTGTAAAAGTCAGGGAACTACTTTTAAAAATTTTGGCCTGGTAGTGATGCATTAAAACTAATATGGTCTGCTTCTCTGACACTTGCAAAATAACAGAATTAGTGTTTTAAATGTGTTTCTTGGCTATCCTGCTAGCCTCAAGAAGCAGGAAAGTGGGTAAATCTTTCTCACATGAATGCAACTTCCTGCCAGTGCCAGGGAAAACACAGTGCTTGGACTGTGACAGTAATTAAAGTGGATTTCCACGTTAGCCACATAAGTAAATATGCTCATAGTTCCCAGTGGGTGATTTTGATTTCTACACACTGAATATGAGTGTTTAACAACGGTTTGAACCAATTAGTTACACTCTAGTCTCAGGCATGTTCCTTTTTATGGTCTGTGGGAATGTAGAGGAAAAAAAAGAAAGAGTTTGCATGATATGCTATAGTTCCCTAATTAATAATTTATTAATCATAGATTTTTCTGAATTTTTCTTACGATAAAACAGTTGTTAAGGCACATAAACATAGCCAGTGTAATAATTCTTTATTATTTCTAAATATTTTCAGTATTTTTGTTTTATAGTAAATTTGTTGAAAGTACTCAAACTTCTGAACTCAGGCTGTCTAGAAGAGCACTGTCAGGAAAATGCTGTTGTTTCAATGCCTTGTCAGGAGGACGTTCACGACAGACATGGATTTCAAAGTACATGAATGCTGGGGGTATAGGCCTAAAATTCACCAAAAACCCCTGTAGGTGACAAGTAGAAAGGAACTTGCCTCCTCCCTCTGGACAGCCTGCTGGGACGAGTGTGCTGACAATGTGGGACGCTGCTGGGGTTGACAAGCCAACAGAAGTGGCCTGTAAGTCACATCAGGTAGCCGTGCCACACAGAAAGGGTGATCCAGCAGGTAGCTGCTCGAAAAAGGGGCACGTGCCAAAATTGTGACCATGATACTGACTCCCATGGGTTTCAAATAGGTTCATGCCCTGTACCCAATTAGCAAACATTTAATGTCCTCTGGAAGGTTAATAACTTCGGGTTCTATTTAGAAGTAAATCAGATTCTAGCATGGGTTATATTTAGTCCAGAAATATATCAAAATGGTGTGGCTTTACTGCCTGACAAACTGCCTGAGTAAAGGAAAAAGAATGATAATACAGGTGTGGAATCAAGTGTATGACTAAGAAGATCAAAGGGTTTTGGCTGGAAGGAAATTTATGGGCGGTAGCATGCTTTTTTAGGCACTTTATGAAGATATCAAAACACAAAATTCAGAGTTCAGGACTTAATCATACCATATATGCTTTAGTACAGGCCTGGAAACTGGCATGGGATGGCAACCATGGACTAGGGTAAAACAGAGAACAAGGGTTATTAGGTCTTTTGTGATTCTTCATGGCCTCTTACCCTTGTAAAAGGAGCGTCAAAGTCTGCAAATTGCTTGTGAGCTGCCCACTGACATGCTTTAAATTTGTTGATTGGTAACATATGCAGGAAATTGATTTTATGGAAGGTAACAATTAGACCTTTTGAGTGGAGGTCAGCATAATCTTTTATAACATTCAGACAGACATCACGTCTCATCCAGAATCCTCTGGGATTTTGTACAGCACTTCCAGTTAATGAGCTCCCAGTACTTTGACAAGAACTGTTCTCCCTGTAAAGGGGTACGAGTCTCACAAGCACTCCCTGCTCCAAGTGCCACGGGAATACTTGCCACAGCAACTGTCTAGTAACAGTGGTGATGATCCTGAAAAGACATTTTCTTCAGACTAACCTTCAATTCAGCAACAATTCATGCCAATTAATGAAAAATAATTTCTGACACTTTATTCTTTTATAGCAAAAGGTCTGCAACAGAAGACACTAATCACATTTTTAAACAGAAGTGACTGCAGGAAACGCTTGATGCCTGTAAAATCCAGCAATTCAAAGCAAAAATTACCTCAAGAAGATCTTTTGTGTTTACTCAACAATTATTCTAGCCAAATACTACCCAGAAGTTAATGGGAGGTTCAGCCTGCATATAAAGTGTATAGCCCATGTCAAACCTATACGCACGAGACACCAAAAGCTGCAACAAGACAGTAGCACTAATGTACTGCATATGGTAAGTATATCTTTTCTAATGGGTAAAATAGAATTAAATTAATTAATACAGAACCTAGATTAGGGAGGGTTCCCCATGTAACAGACCTAGGTTCCTGCACTATTCTGGCCATAGCTTGTACTGGTCAAAGTTGTCCAGGGCTGATTTAATTCTGAGAGAACTTCATTCCAAAATATCATGAATATAAATATTTTAAAGTTTATTAATAAATGGGGATTTTTCCAAGTAAAAAAAAAATCTTTTTTACTTGTGCTTATGTATGAGAAAAGTGAAGTTATGAATGGTAAGAAGTTTATTCATGGTTCTTAGGAATATGCCTTTATTTTATAGATATTGTGGATACAGCAGTTTTCTTTGGCTGCTAAAATCACATGCAGGCAGAGATTTCTTACAATGCTTTTGGACTGAAATATTAAATATCATGACACCTTTTTACAGCGTGAGAGGTTGCATTCAGCTCTCCAGAGACACTGTAGACGAGCTGGTCTATGGGGAAAACAGGAGACTGATGGTTTAAACAACTCAGCTGTTTAAGGAGAGTGGAGGAACTGTGTAAGATAGTGAGTGGGTTGTCTCGGTTTAGATCTTTGAGGCCACAGTAACAGTGATGAGTTGTTCACTGCAAATTCCTGCACTGCACTTGTGGAATGAAAGCTTCCAAAGATCTTAGAAGGCTCCCATTTCTCAAATCTGTTTATTGGAAAAACAAAATGTACTTGAAATGTACTGCAAATGTAACATTACAGTGTCAGGAATGAACAGAACAGCTTCAAGGACAACTCAATCTTCCCCCCATGCCAGTTAAATACAAAGCTGGAACCTACGTGTGGCAGAAGCGTGCGATGTGCTTCAGCATCTAACACGAGGGTCACGCACCCGCAGCATGTCCCAAGAATGAGCGGCTCAAACCAGACGTGGCCTCTGTGCCACTGCTTCAGGAGTGCTTCAGCTGCTGCCACACAGGACTCTACGTGCAACACCAGGCATGGGGGAAGGGGAAGTTGCATTTAACAATTCTAAGTGAAAGCTTTTACTGGACCCTACTGCAAAGCTCACTGTGAGAATACTGGATACCCGAATCACACGGGTGAGCGCTTCCTGGGCTGCAGCAGCTCTTAAATGGATTTGTGAGCCATGGCGACCTGGCAACTCAATATGAGGGTGATTGTATGAAGATCCAAGGTGCCACACAGCTGCTTCCTCTGCAATGCTTGGGAAGGTCCCAGAAGTTGCTCTCTATGCCTCCCCCCTGCTTCCTAACGAGGGTGTTCACAGAGCAGCAGGGCCATGCCCAAGGCCACACAGGCAGTCAGGAGGAGGACAGAGATGGGCCAGGTCCCTGCAGAGAACACGTTTGGAGGGAGGTTATCTCCTGGCTGCACTGCTCAGTGTCACCACGGCCAAGGGCTCAGGCAGATTGCTGCCCACAGTGCCACTGTCCTGTGCAGGACCTTCAGTGTCTAGAAAGTGTCTAAAAGTGTCTTTTACAGGGAAGGTAACACAAACCTCTCCTAAACTCTCACACCGCACCTGCATCAGAAGCACCGTCACCAGAAAAAACGCTCTGCGAGTGCCATACTTGTCAGAGCTGTTTCACACTGTCGAGTCTGCAGGAAAAGGACCGTGCTTTTGTGAGTGAAGTCTTTTACATGCTGCAGCCTTCACACAAAGCTGAGTGGCTGCAGTTCCTACCACAAAAACTTGCAATGATTTGCAGAGCCTTAATCCTTTCCTAGAGAGAGACTTAATCTTGTTACAAGATAGAATATTTGATATCTGTTACAGCCTTGTGCATGCTTGGGGGATTTACGCACACTGTTAAAAAGGTCTGGTTTTGGAGATTAAAACACAACTAGCAAGACTGATAAAAAGCCACAGTGTTTTAATGAGACATGGTTTTGTTTTCTCAAGGGGATCAACGTCTAAGGAGTTTTTTGATACATCTAACATGCTAATGTGGATATGAAATGCAAAGGCTGACACTACTTGCTTTAGAAAAATGGGACTGAAAACATAACTTTATCTGAAGCATCTCCACATCCTAACCACCAACATGTACAACCTTCTCATTATTGTAGTTAGATCAGAAATTTACTGCTCTGCTACAGAGTAGAAGGGAGTTCAAGACTCCCTGTCCTAGAAAGGAAGAATCAAGAGACCATCAGTGTGTGATTTCACATTCAGGATGTTAGCTGAGGCAGGGGAGCCCCATCCTGACTCCTAAGGCTGTCTAGCAATTTACATTTTGTTATTGAAGTGTTGTTATAAATTATACAAACATATATGTTATGTATCATGCAAATGAATTATAATTAAATAATATGCCTATATTCAAGTTAGAAAAATTTCTATTTTCTTAAATACATAAATTTTGTTATTGAAGTTTTTTATTAAAGTACACATGCTGGTTTGGAGAACAGGCTGGTTTCTGTCAAATGAAGGATAAAAACTAAAAACTGAAGTAACTGTGCCTTTTCAGTGTGTATTTTCTTAACATATTTGAAATTAGTTTCACCGGGAATATAATAATCACTTCAGGATCTGAATAACGGGCGCTTCTGAGGCTAAAGACAAGGGTCTGCTCCATGTGTTTTTCCAAGGCTGGTTGCAGCAGCCCGGTCTCTACAGAGTGCCCAGACACACCTTGCAGAACCAGCCAGTCCTGAAAAACACTGAAGAAAGGAATCTGGACTTTGCAAAGAGTGACTGTAAGGGAACTGGCTTCCTCCCTGTGCTTGTGTTAATTATTCATAGACTGTTGGCAAAGACAAAACCAAGAAATATGTGGATTTTGCTTTCAAAAGCACTAGAGAACTTCAAGTACTTGCTAAAACAAACAAAACACATCAGCCTTCTCAGATGCAAAGTCTGAAGAGAGCTTTCTACCCACCTGGAGTTTTATGCATCTTTCCGTTAACTTGTAGGTCTAAATGTAAGATTCAGCACTTAGGGACATGGCAATATTCATGATGCCCTGAGGGATTCCGCTCATGTGTTTATACATCCTCCAAAGAAAGCAAATGCTCTTAAAAATAGCTTCAGTAGGCACGAATTTATTCCTATTATGGTAAAGACGTAATCTTCTTTAGGTACATTTAAAAATGTAGTCTTCGCACTGAGAAGCAATACATTGTTTTAAAAAGTAGTTCTGCCTGTGTCGTGGTTTAACCCCAGCCGGCAACTAAGCACCACAGACCCTGGCCCACTGTCCCCGCCTGTGGCATGGGGGAAGAGAACTGAAGGTAGAAGTGAGAAAACAAGAACAGCTTAATAACCGAAACTTCTTTTTAAAAAAATTGTAATGAAAAGACAAATAAAAAAGAGAGAGAAATAAAACCCAAGGAAGACAAGCAATGCAAGTGAAAACAACTGCTCACCCCAACCGACCAATGCCCAGACCGTCCCTGAGCAGCACCCCCCTGCCAACCTTCCTCCCCGTCTTATTGCTGAGCACGACGTCCTACAGCCTGGGATGCCCCTGGGGTCAGTGTCCCGGCTGGGCCCCCTCCTCCTCCCCGTGCCCCTGGCCCCCGCTGTCGGGCAGGGTGCGGGGCAGAGCAGCCCCTGGTGCTGTGCCAGCGCTGCCCAGCAGCGACTAACGCACCTCGGTGGGATCAGCACTGCTTCTAGCACAAACCCAGCACAGGCCACACTGCCTGCTGTGGGGAAAACCAGCCACCCCAGCCAAAACCAGCACAGCCACCTTCCTGAGCTAGAGGGAAACCAGTGGTACAAATAACACTTTGGAAAGGAAATTCCCAGACTGGTCTTTTCCAGGGTTGGTGAAGCCCGCATCTTGGATCAGAAACTAGTTCACAATGGTTCTGCCAAGAATCCGTACAGTAATTCTGGTTATTTCCTGTAGCAGACTGGATTCTCACTGTCCTAACAATTGTCCAAACAGAGGATAATAATGCAAGTTTAAGTTTGTGAGGTTCACTGCCCAGATATAAAACAAGTGATGGACACGGGCAAATCAGTAGAAGAGAACAAGGAATCAGCAAAGTAACAGTCGGCAGGAAAGACAACTACTTCAGCGGAGCAATCTGTGTGCTGTTCTTTGTACACATCACGGCAAAAAGTGCTTGGAGCAACTCAGATAAGTTTACTGCAGAGTTGACCTGTACACTATAGAGGCAAAGACAATATTGGTCGTTTTCTTCTTTTAACAAATCACACAGAGGTATAGTTGAATGCATATTACTTTTTATCTATGTTTGTTATTAATTTTTCACTGCAGATGACCCATGATTCTTCAGAATCTTTAAAGACCACAAATAATTTTGGGAAGACAGAGAAAGCATCAAAAATTAACCTTTTATTTTTTGTACTGTGCATGAGAATACTTACTGCCATGATATTTTTTCCTTACACTAATACAGCAAAGACCAAGAAACTAGATTTCTCACTGCAAGTTGACATTTATGAATAGCTTGAGAAAAATCCCAAATAAAAGGACACGATTAAGTCAGGATTATAAAAGTGGTCAATTACATTCTTGTTATAGCATAGTAAGCATTGCAAAAATGTGTAATAAACTAAACCAGATGGCATTAACTACTAGGCAGAGCAGTACTATCAGAGAATTGCTAGCTAATTTAGTATAAGCAATTAATCTGTTCCTTGGAGAAAATCTCTAAATGAAATGTGAAACTTTAAGGGTAGACAGAGTTCCTAGTAGCACACCCTAGTACCATAGAATCATGGACTATCTCCAGTTGGAAGGGACCCATAAAGATCATGGAGTCCACTCCCTGCTCCTCGCAGTGAGCCACATCACCAAGAGCATCATCCAAACCCTCCCTGAGCTCTGGCAGCCTGGGTGCCATGACCACTTCCCTGCAGACCCTGTTCTAGTGACCAACCACCCTCTCGGTGAAGAGCCTTTCCCCAATGTCCAGTCTGAACTTCCCCTGACACCACTTCATTCTTCATTCCATTCCCTGTGTCCTGGAGGGAGATCAGCACCCCCTTCTGCTGCCCACCCTGACAAAGTCAATCCATTTGCATTTGAATGAATTTCTGAAGGTGACTTCACACTCTCTAAATAATCAGAGTCTTAGTGAAATGCCAAATAACCCATGAACTTGTCTCAGCCTCTGTGGGGTAAAATAATCTAGACAAACCAAACTTTGAGCAGCTAAACGCTGATGCTCAGGGCTACACTGTCACAAAACTTCTGCACTGACAGTATCTTAATTTACAAAGAAGAATTAACAGAGACTACATGAATATAAAAATCACCACATTTAAGAGAACATTTCAACAGTCTGTTAGAAATTTGAGAAGATTTAAATAAGGAAAAATATTGCATTTCTCATGGAAATAAAATGTTTTTAACAAAAAGAAAATTTATTAGACCTGCCAAAGGCATTATACTCCAACTCATGGAATAAGTTCTTATAGGAGATAGGGCAATGGCAAAGGACGTTTCAGGTGGATATTTTATAGGTGAATCTTGCCCCACTGCGGGGCCAGTATAGCTCTGCAGAGGGCAAGCAGAGGTACAACGGGTGAGAGGCAGCTGGAGACAAGAACAGCCAAGCCAACAGACAAGAACTTTATGATCCTAAACACTGCATTTCTGAGCCAGTGGACTTACTCTTTCAACTTCTTCACTACATTACAAGTTGCACAAAATTTCAGGGAAATTTAAAAATTCAGATGGACACATAAAGACTCTGTGGAAGGAACATTTTAATTCTCAATCCTTGTAATGTATTCCAATCAGATGCATCATAATTGCTAGATTCTTTATACTTTCTATAAATTTGTACATTGCTTCATGCATACAAAACTTGCAGATGAATGTGAATACATATTTCACCTGTATCTGGAGATTAACTTTCAACTATATCATTATAGTAAGACTCCTTTTTATTACCCTTAAATTACCTTTGAAAATTTCTAGTGTTTTTAAGATGTCTTTGACCAACGCTGTGATTCTGGGATGCATACATGTTTAAACAGGGAGCTGCATTATTTAGGGTGATGATGAGCCAGAAGCACAGTCTGGAGGGACGGACTAGGGCTGTAGAGTGAGTTGGGTCATGGCAAGAGTGCCCAGGCACTCTCTGCCAAACCCCGGGCGTGGGCCAGCTCTCTGGGTCTTTCCACTACAAACAGGCTGTAGTGAGCCACTGTGAGGGGGAAAGGCAGGCACGGAGCGAGCAGTTCACCCTGCGGTAGGGAAAGATGCAAGTCGGGAATGACTCCGCAGCGATAGCCAGGCCACGTGCTGACAGGGGCTCTCCTTGGCACGGGCAGTGAAGCGCTGCAGGCCCGCACCTCTATCGCTGGCCACCATAACTCGTTATGAGCCCTCGTTACAAACTACGACCTTGGCTGATGGACTCACAAGGGTGCTGGCGTATTTAAGTTTTTTGTGGGATACTTCTTCCAGCATTTTAGTCTTCATAGAAAAGCTGTTTATCAGCATGTCAGCAAAATCCACCCGATCAAGCCTGGAGGCTGACACATGATGGTGCAACCTCTGTGATCACAGAGGTGGGACTTCCCACCAAAACCAGAAACACCTCTTTCATCTAAAATAAAATAAGCACTTTCTGGTAGAGTCCTGATATGTGAAATATGCCATACGTTCTATCTGTATATTTAACAGAGCTGTTGCATAATTCATATGTTTTATAACATTTAATGTCAACTACTAAAAAAAAGAATGGATCTTATGTAATGTGTGCTTCTTTCTGAGGAGGGAGGTGCTATGGGAAGAAACAACTGAGTATTAAAACACCCCTCTTCCTACCAGTCAGTCACCTGTGGCAGAGAGAGCTACTGAAAGATAAACTGGAGATGTAATATTCCACCCAAAGAGAGATGGGCAGAAGAGTGAGTGCCACAGAGCCTGCGTGTATTCCAACTGCGCTTTGTTACGTCTGCACAGAGGAACAGTTCCTGGGACAGAGCTGCTCTCCCTTCTCCATGGACTCTAAAATAAGCAATTTACCCTTCCGCGTAGACTTGCTCTGAGACACCAGCACCCATCTGCATGGCCATTTGCAAGCAGACACCGGGTTATGACAAGCAGTGCTTGTGAGTTCAAGCACATCACACCCTATTCACAACTGTGTGATTTTGCTTTGGAACTCAGCTCCGTGTCAGCAGCTCACTGCACGGACAGAGGAAACTCCCTGCAAAATATTGCACAAATCAACCCTGAAGGAGAAGGCAAACCCTTTTTGCGGTTCACGCTATATCTGATGCACTCTGGAGTGATCTGCAGTACCAGTTTTTCCATGCTAAGTGAAACAACTTGACATACATCAGCAGAACCACAGCATCTAAGCCACAGAATTTTGCTGTTTGTGTATCACACATATTTTCTTCCACTAATTTTTCTGTCATCCTTCACTGAAAAAATGTACTAAAATACCACAGTCTAAATTTTTTCTGACATCTTAAATATGGAAACACTGCTCTAAGAAGAGGATTTTTTGGATTACCATAAAGACTCCTCATTGTTTTCAAAGGAATGAAAAAAACTGTGAAAAAAGTAATTAGAATTCCACAGACTGATGCCACCATAACAGTGACAGGAGAGGACACCAAAATGTGTTTTAAACCTCCAATGAAGTTATGTTCCCACTGGACGAAGGATAAATTTTCCGCAGAATTTGTAACAGGTCACTTTGTGACCCACAGTTGTGATAGTATTGCTGTTTTAAGGGGAGAAAGACCCTTTCCTTCTGTCTTTGTTTGTTTTCCCCCCTGGAAAAATAGCTTCTCTCTTTTCTCTGATGGCTGCATTTCCCCCCATGCTGACTTAAACGTTTAGGGAATTAATCTTGTCATTTACATTTTAAAGCTTCATTATAACTATCATTGTTAAGAGACTGCAAATGACCTTGCTATTTTTACTTCTTTTTATTTTCCCTCAGATAAATTAGTCCGGACCTCATTAAGGGATGAATGTACTTCTCAGGTGACAGCCCGATTGTGCAGACTGAAGGATGCACTGAACATTCACTGAGCATGGAACTGTACATTGAACAAAGCAACACACATCTCCTCCTCCACCTCTGTTTTAATACCCTTAAGGGTATCCCTAAGAGAAAGGGTGAGGAATGCTTAGCTAAAGTGAATTTGGGAGGAACTGGAAACTTAAGTTGCCACTTATCTATAACATGCCTTGCTCAGCCGGGTAAAGGAAAACTCAGGTGTTAGAGCACTGCAAGGCACAAGAAACTGCCTGTCCTGACGGGTATAGTAGACAGTTCCCAATCTTGTAGTTATTTTAATGTTTCAGCATTTGCAAACTGATTAGAAACCTTGACAAAAAGAATTAATTTTTTTACAAAGACAAATGACTGTTTTATGCAAGAGAAGACCTGTGTTGCTTTGTACTTATTTGCAGCTTTTATTGCCAGGTGGCAGCTTGTGATATATATCGCAGGGTTTTAAGATGAATACTCCCCAATCCGTTCACATTCCCCAAGCACAGACTTTTCTGCCTGCCTCAAAAGACAGACCTAGCATGTGACATGACTGGAGTGAAGCAATATTTTAAAATAGTAGTAACTTCGCTGTGCAGTTTGTTGGGAAGTGCTGATAGATACATCTCTTTACTAAGAAGGAACATTCAGAAAAACACCTCATGCAGAATCTGTATTGGTGCTCATGGAAAAACAGGCAGCGAGTTTGCTCTGTCTTTGTGAGGGTATCTGCCTGCAGCTAGTGCATATGTACATATGGACAGGCCCGTGTCAGCTGTACATTCGGAAGGACAGTTTTTCTCAGGGGGTGGCTAAGTGCAGAGTAAGGTCCCTGCCAGCGAGCAAAAGCCTGCCGGAGCCCAAACTGCCCGTAGCTGGCTGAGAAAGAAGAGGCAACACAGCCAGGTGCTATCTCGGGGGTGACCGACAGCTGTCCGGAAACACAGCAGCTCTTGGGGTGCTCTGTGCCCCTTGGGAAATGCCAGCAGAGTGCTCTGGGCTTGCTTGGCCACCCCAGGTGTGGCTGCTGGTGACTCCAGCATTCCCTGGACGGTGTCAGGCTCAGGCCAAAGGATGAGTCTCTGAGGTTGCCTTCCAGGTCTGACCCCTGCGTTGGCAGCCACGCTGCCAGTAAGCACCTTCTGTGTGCACTGCCCCAGGACTGTCGCAAGCATGGCTTGGGCAGGTGCCCTCTGGTAGTCTGTGGGAGCTCAGAGCAAAGTCCATCCCTAGGATGCCACATGCCCTTTCAGTGTGCTCCAAACAAATACTGCTCTCCTGTCTACATTCTGGCAGTAAATGTATCTTGTAGACTCCAAATCATTGCAAAGTCTGTACACGCAGTGGTCATCATTACTGCTGAAAGTAATTTCCTTCTTCCCCACGTCACCCTTCACTGCTCTCCACCCTGCTGCTATGCTGAGCACTGTGTGTGTCTACTAGAAGGCCCTGCCATCTGAAGTAGATCCGAGTGAAAATGCAAACCGTATTTTTGGAGGGTGCCAGATTAAGTATCTGCCAATTCTGTTCATATGGAGATATTTCCATGGTACATTGTTAGAAAGTAAACAGTTACTTCATTTCTGTGTTTAAATTGGAAAACAACTATCTATGAAAAGGCAGCTATTTTCTCCTGAAGGTCACTAGCATCACTTAGAATTTTATTTGTACTGAACAAAAATTGGTAACTCTATTTAGCCACACTGTAAGGAGAAACTAAAAATGCATTAGAAACCACGTTTTTTAAAGGTCAAAAGTTTTAGGACAAAAATTTAACTTTGAAACAATAAGACAGTGAAACAGGGAACCGTAAAGAAGACAGTAACAAGAAAAGTAAACCAGGTAGTGCTGAATTTTTCATCTACCTTGTAGTATAATCCACTGCAGTGAAAAAGTAAAGTCACTGATGTTGCCTTCCAACATACCTTCTGGTATGAACCCAGACGGAAATAAAGTGATACAATACTGAGAAAAACAGAAAACAAAGCTGATATTTACACAGTTTGTAGCACAGAGCTATGATAAATCAGCTCATGGGAATTCCAGCTCCTGACAAGTTATGTCCAGTCATCTGCTTCCCTAGATATACAACAGCGTAGGGAGGTTTGTTACCACTGACTGCATGTTTTGCCAATTCCCAGGCCTGGCACAAAGGCCACAGCCAGCATCAAGCTGAACCAATAACCAGATTGTACCTGACACAGAAGGTCAGTACATGGGTGAGCGCTGGGGGCACAAACAAGCCTATCAGGTTATACATAACCGACATCAATCCCAACGACCCCAACAACGACACCGCACGACCAGCAACGGGGGCAAGAAACAGTGAAATAGAGTCTCCCAGAGAAGGGACGGGAGACAACCAGGGCAACAGCCCAACGCATCAGACCAAGGAAGCCCCATCACGAATCTCTACAGAGCCCGCGTTTACAAAAGCCAGACCTGCCTGGAGCCCAGTCCCAGGGAGGCGGGAGGTCCTTCCCCAGCAGGGAACTCTGCACGGGGCATCCCCCTCACACACAGACACTGCCCCTCCTGCCAGGGGTCCCGGCTGTTCTCCCTGCGTGGGACACCTGACCTTGGGTTACTCACTGCGGGACCCCTGGGGCTCCTTTACCCCATGGCTCTGTCTGCCAGGCCGCCCCACCCTGGGGGGAGCCTAAAGGGAAACTCCCCCCCCTTTGGGAAGGGCTGGGGGGATCACCCACGTCAGCCTTAATGTGGGGTTTGAATCCCCAGCATTTCACTACAGCACCAGCTCAGCAGCCATTAAACTGGAGTTTTTTTCCCTCCAGCACACTCTTGAATTACATTCTCCATTACAGAGGCCATGCTAACAATCATGCCACGACTGTCCTCTGCACAGGAAATGGACCAAGATTTCTCTACACGCTGAGATCAGAATTTGGTTTCTGAAACCAGTTAGTTCTCTCACTCCCTAGAATTTGGCCAAGCATTCAGGAGTATCTGTCAATCTCCTTGAGTAATCCTCTAGCCTTGTCTTCTCTGAGAATCTTTTTTCTTCTTCAGAATTTGAACCTGTTCTAACTACCACCTCTTCCCATTTCTTTAAGATGACAGCTTTATGGCTGAAGTTTTCAACTGTGTCACAAGAAAGGTTCAAGTCATCTCTTCATGCCTTCACACAGTGACAGAGATAAAAGATAACGCAGCTATAAAGAAAGGTTATTTGCAAAGAAGAAATTGCTCAGAATTACAGAAATCAGGGATGTCCAGATATCAGATATTGTTGTATGTCCAGGACTTAGTGGTTCCTCCAGCCCTGGCAGATTTAGAAGAGTTTGGGATGTCTCTTCTAATAGTTGCACTCCATTTTATGCAGGACTCAAAGATGTTTAACATGGATTAACAGAGAAGCCTATCTACTTGGTAAGGGCTTCCTCAGGTTCTAAAAATCTACAAATGAACAGCCCTTTAGAAAAGGTTAGTTACTAGTACCAACCAAATCTATCTCTGTTTAAAAGTATTTTATCTCACTGAGCTGTAGATAATAGATGATTTCTTAATTTCTTATATTCCAGAATGTATGTTATGTCAAAACATCTCATTTGATAAAAAATTAATAGCTAAAGAAAATCCACCCTGGTTTCCATGGGAGTCAGTGAGCTACTTATTGTTTCACCTCTGCTACAGGAGTAATAATAACTCCCTGAATTCAGCTTTGGCTTTTGGTATTCCCAAAGATCAAATTAAGACAAAGCCCTGCTCACTGTGTCTCAGCTTAATCATAGAATCATAGAATCGTTTAGGTTGGAAAAGACCGTTAAGGTCACTGAGTCCAACCGTAAACCTAACACTGCCAAGTCCACTGCTAAACCATGTCCCTGAGTAAATGCCATGTCTACTCGTCTTTTAAATAAGCTCAGGGATGTTGCTACTTCAGGACTGCCCAGCAGTGGAGCAAGGTGGCGGGGAGAAGGCTGCTGAGCTCTCTTCATGCAGTGCTGAAAGGAAGGAGAGCTCAGGCAGCACCAGCACAAAGGATATGCAGAGCCCACCTCTCTTGAATATGTAATTTTTTCTCCAGTCTGTAGCAAAATGTAGCTGCTTGCATCCCACAGTGCTGACTTTGAATTTCAGACTCCAGTTGCTTGTCTGAATACTCCTCTAGCCAGAGAAATATTTCAGGCTCTCAGATAAATGCATTCCCTCAGTTTTTTATCAGTGCTTCTGCCTAGCATTTATAGATTCTGTATTTATTTACTGTATTCATCATTACAGTAACCATTGGCCTTTTGCCTGAAAATAAAGTGTAACTTTAAAGAAGACTTGAAAACACAGGGTGGCAACAGATTTGTAACTCTACAAACACACCAGCACAATGATCTGACATTGAGGCTCAGGGGCAAAACTTCAGTTCACCACCCGGAGGCCCTATAAAGTGCAAGAGCCTTTCTTGGTACCACATATAAAATCTCTGCTACATCCCACCATGACTGGTAGCCACAGTGCAAATTTGGAAAGTTTACAGACAGGAAATTGCATAGATGAGAAATGGCAGCAACTGAGTGCAGAATCTTAGGCCTCCTAGTCACAGACTTCAAAGTAAATTTCTAAACCACACTTGAGTTTAGGAGAGGCTGCAGTTACACCTTAGCAAAATTAATGCAGAGGAAACTGTAAAGACTCAGAATTCAAAACGCAACAAGGACTTCACAACAATAAGATTAAACCACAATAATTTTCTAAAGGAAAGAAAAAACAAAAAAACGCAACTCAGAAGCCCACAAGAAAACACAAAACAGAATTTATGCTGAACATATGATCTAAATCATGTCTGGTGTATATGCTTCATCCTGGAGAGCCCTTTCATTTCAGCAAATACAGCAGAGATGTTTGTATTCATTAAGAAAAAGCATTTCCATTTCTGGTTTAAATTTCAGTTGTTACTGAAACTTTCACTCTCTGTTTTCTATCCCAATGATTTAGTCACATTTTTCCTCCTATCTTTTGAGAGTTGAAAGAAGAATGACATCAAATACACTTTATACCTAACAAAAAGAATCATTCTGGACTTGTTTTGAGAAACCTTCAAGTGGCTGGAAAATTTTAAGTGCAACCAGCCTTCAGTGTGTCACAGTCCCCTGCTTTGTTCCCGAGAGATGACCTTTGTTTTACCAAGCCAGAGGTCCTTTACTGCATGAATCGTCTTTCATTCTGGCAGGAACAGCAGTCCAATACAGAAGTGTCTTATCTCTGTTTACATAGCTACTGCTGAGGAGTAGCAGCAAAAATCTGACACTGAGGCTTCAAAAGAACCAGTCCATCTGATACCTTTAAAAAAGGCTTTGCTCTCATGTTATTCTTTGCAGGTGTTAGCAAGGCAGAGTCTTGTCCTCCACTTTAGAAATACCGTCTCACCTTTGAGATAATATTCTTACATATAAACTTCCTTACATCTAAACTGGGTGTCTTATGGCAGTGTTCTGACTTATATCCATGTTAAAAAAATCATAATAATCCATGACAAAAATTGTTGTTGTTATTATTAATCAGACTGGAGAGGAGATAGTACAACTCAGTTCATGCAAATAGTCCCAGCCAGGTCAGTTAGGAAAACCATATTGAATCAGGGTGGCTTCTTGAATGACTAATTGCACAAAGAAGTTAACATCATTACAATCATAAGTGCTTAATATATAGAGAGAATAGAGAAAACAGCGCTTGGCCTGCTAAGTTTTGAAACACTACCTGACTCAGACTGCTTTTCAGCCTCCTTGTACATTTTAAACATTTATTTTTTAACGAGTTAAAATGAGCTGTTTTGTTCCTCAAATGAAAAAAAAATAAAAATCTGTGTTTGTTAAAAATAGATCTTTGCCTCAGTTTTAGTAATTAGGAAAATTATAATCCATTATAAAATTTTTTAATAATTTCATTACATTGAAAACATGATAATGAAACTAGAAGAAAGTCAAAAGGGATATGTTCAGGCATATGGGTTCCTTATTGTGTTTCCTGTATATGAGGGCTTCACGTTGTCCATGTAGTAAGAGTCACTTGACTGTAAACCTTAGTCAGGGAATCTAAGCAACCAATTATATCAGGAACAATTTACAAAATTATAACCTTAGGATTGCCTGATTCAAAAATCTTTACAGGTCTATTGACTGCATGCAAGTACACTCTAGCTGATTTCTTAAGAGCTTGGTGAAAGAAGTGTTCAACAGTTATTGGAAAAACAGAAAGAGGCACAGGTAAATAAACTTAAAGTGTCAAATAGATATAAAAGAACTCATTCTTACCTTGCTGCTCTTGACTTGGAGCACTGAGACAACTGGAGCTCGCTCTTGACTCCTTGGAGCAGAGACAGCTGGAGCTTGCAGGGAGCAGGAAACACAGTATTAAATAAGGGCACACCCTGAAACTCTCAGTCTCAGCTATTTACAACTCATTTCATGGTTTGATTTTATTTTTACTGTCTTCTTCTTCTGCATCCCAAAACAGGTGATAGAATTGTACTTTGCTACTTGGATCATGCGGTCTGAGGGGGAAGGCAGAGCAGAGTTTGTTTCTGTGTGGTTGCCCAAAGAACGCGGGTGCCTGACACCCGCCTATGGGACACTCACCCATCACAGGCACCCTCAGAATAGCCCCTCCCTGCGAGAGGTCCTCCTTGCCTGGCTGAGGGCATCCTCCCAGTAGAGAGCTGCCACTCCAGGAGTGAGTGTGATGCATCGCAGGTTTAGAGGGGAGTTCTACCTTGGGTTTTGTACATGAGACTTCAGGGTTTGCACTGTTTTGCACAGAGGATTGTATTGTCCAGTGAAAGTGCAGACTTTAACCAAAGAGAGCGTGTGAATTCATCAAACTGGTGTATTTTGTAGGAACAATTTCAGAAACAAATAAGACAGGCCAGGCAATTTGGATGCAATGTCATTCCATAGTCCTTTATCCAGCATCTTTCCATTGAAGAAACTTACTTATTTGTTTAATAAGTTCCCCAGTAACTTTGGGGAATAAAAATTCCTAGTCACAGTAAATAACTGCATCAGAACAAATGTGAAGGATGATAAAAAATATTACAGCCCTGCCCCCAAATGATGACCCTCTTTCAAACACATCTGCGGGAGCACCATGGGTTAGGGTGGGCTGGAGCTGCTGAACCCATGGCTGGGGTGGCAAGTCCCAGCTCTGCTGCCCCAAAGCACCAGCAGCTCTCCAGGGAGTTTGCGTCCAGGGACTGTGTCCCCCCAGTCCCCTCCCAACAGGCGCAGGGAGGGGAGAAGTGCAGGGGCTCTCCAGGAGGCAGAGGGAAGCCTGCTCTGCCTCTGAGCCAGGAGAAGTGGGTCCAGCTGTGGACTGACACGAGGGGACACTGTGTACGTGACCCCCCCCACACCACCCAGCCCTCCCCTTGGGAAGGGCAGGCAGTGCCTTCCTGCTCATTCCTTGTGAGCTCTGGGAATCCCAAGGTATAAATCTTGACAATTTTCCTAATAAGTAGATTTCTTATCCACTTTGTCTGCTTTCTGGGCACTTACTTACCAGGCCTGTCACACAGCCTGCGGGGAACGGGGATGGGCACTGAATGGCTTGGGGGACTTCACGTCCCCACTGCTGACTTGTCAGGGGACAGCCCTTCAAACACTGCACTCCTATTTTACTGACTGTTTGACAGGGATGGACCTTCCTCTTTCACACAAATAACTAGGGAACAGATTGCCAGACAGGATTGCTTTCTGACAATGGCGCCTTTTCATTTCTAAGTTGTTGATAGTACAGAGTTTTTAATAGCATGTATTCATTTTTCACATGGGCATTTCAAAGTGCTAGGTGTGTGATTCTCCAGACAAAGGTAGCTTTCTGCAGCTGGGAAGTCTATGCTTTTCTATAGGCTGAAAAAGTGAATGCTAGCTAAAGAAATTTGAACTGCCAAAATGAAACCACAAGTAATGCAAAGACATGCTGCTTGGAGCCTGTCAAAACCCATTTGCTATTTTGGGTGGCATTCAACTGTCAGCAGTAAGAATTTGATGGGCCTTTATTTCACACCTTCAAAGAGCTTTGAACAGCTCAACAACCTAACTGAAGAAAACACTGGGGAGGAAAATATAAACAAGTGTGAGTGCAAGTAAGAAAGGAACAAATGCCTGGAGAGTAGACTTCTCTGAAGCTCTATGATGGCCACAGAATAACAGTGGAAGTGCTTTGAACTTCTTTTTTCCAGTCCCCACTACATTCGATAATACTTAAGTCACAAGTCTTTGTCATAGGACTAAATAATTACTGTGGTAGAGCAACTGCATGAGGATTCTTCTACGGATGGGACAGAGATTAAAATGACTGTTAGAAATTTGCACTGATCATCACTGTTGTCCAGTGATGTCTCACTGTATCAGTCACATGAAAAGTCTTTAGCTGTGCTATATAATTTTCTAACCACAAGTGACAAAAAAGAAAAACATTACAAGATTTTTTGTAATGGGGGTTAATTTGGTTTGCAGTTTCACCTTTTTAGTAGGAATGCCCTTTAGACATAGAATATCTCAAGCATCTTTCATGTGCCAGCATGACCTAATTGTCAGCTGAAGAAGTGGCCTGCATCTCACAGATAGAGCTATCTACCTTTATAAATTTTCATTGCTATTTTATGGTGGGGTTTTAGAAGGGTTTTTTTTGTTTAATTTCTACAACTTCCCATTTTACCCTTGTTCCTAAATCTCATTTATAAGCAGAATGCTTCCAACTGAATCAAACAGCCATGCTTTCCTTTTAGCAACAGCCAGCTAGGTCAGGCTTTGTCTAGCCCATACAGATTATTAGAGGTAAGAGATGTCCAGCTCTTCCCTCCGCTGTGGAACTTAGCAGAAGTCACAAGTGAGCACGGAAGGAGCTGAGAGCCATCAGTGTAGACAGTGCACACTTCTACCCTTGGTTTGGGGCTGGCTCTGCTCCTTGCTTTGGGGTGAGACGGGGAGTCTAAACAATCTTAGATTGATGGTGCAAGGCCTGCGCAAAAACAAGGGGAGGCGTATGGGACTGTTTGAAAAAGACATACCAGGTGCTGATAACGTTGCTAGGCGACTATATCCTAGCCCAAAGAGAAGTCTCCCCTAGTCCTTGAAGTTGTGGGTATCAGCAACAGACTACCCAAACACCAGCATAAACTGGCCTGGCCATCTGGACAAAAGCCAGAGAACAACTGAGGCTGTGCAGAGCGACAGGGTGAAAAGTTCATCAGTGAGGAAGAAGAGGTACTTCATCTTTACGACCCCTCCCCAGGAAGTTGCGACCCCAGCCCGGAGCTTGAAGAGCTCATCTCGCAGGCGCAAGGGGAGGAGACCTGATTACCATGAGAAGCGAGGGGAGGCGGGGGTAGACTATGTATAGGCGTTTTATGAATATGCACTATTTTGTAACATATGAGCCGGACGGGAGCTGCAAACGATGCGCATGCTTGTGGTGGAGCGATCCCCCATGCGCCCGGCGCTGAATAAACATACCCACTTTATAACTCCAAAAGTTACAGAGTGATTTCTCCGCAAAACAGGGGGTGATGTTGCCAGAAAAAGATTCACTTTCCTCTTGTGCTCTTGATGTCTTGGGCATCAACAGGCTTCATCTGTTTCCTCTGGCTCCTGGCCAGCTGTGTCCTAAGCCACCAGATCCAGTGGGGTGTCCCAGGGTTGGGGAGCAGCAGCCGAAGGGCTACACTCAGACGTGTTGTAGCCCTGCTCAGCACAGCAGGGGCTGAGGGTCTGATGCAGAAAGGTGGTAAGATGGCTGAGGGGGGACTGACACATAACTTCCTCCAGCCAAAATCAGAATCTGGGAAGCCCTTACACCATTGCTGGTAAAACCTGGGGTCTTAAAACACACAGGGGTTTTCTCTTGCAATAGGACAGTCCTTGGGTCCTGAGCCCTTACAGAAGGGACAGCAGCATCAGTGACAGACCCAGGGCACAGCTGAGGGGAGGCTGACTGAAACATCTCGGTGAGGTTTAACACCGCGGCTTTTCTCCCTGAAGTCTTCACTTGTCAGCTCTAGAGTAGCTGGAAAGTACACTTGTGCAGATGTGAGACTGGGCAGCTGAGGAAGGAGCTGTGTCAGCTCCCACTGCCTGGCACTGCAGGCCTTTTATCACGCTGTGGTGGCTCCCCTCTCCTGCTAGAGATGTAATAATGTTGTATCGCCATGGCAATTGTGTGCTATGGGGTATTGCGCCATTACGGTATTTCGCTTAATGTTGGAGGCATATTAATAAATAACTCTACAAAGACTTTAGAAAAAAAAGCTTTTGTAGTTCTGGTATCAGATGAATCCGAAATTATTATTTTCAAGTTAAACGACTATGCTATTTGAAAAATGGATTATAATCTATGATAAGAGTTAGAGTACCACATGTATGACAGCCTCCACACAATTTTCTAACAGACACTTTAGAGGTATTTCAGTTAGTAAAGCACCAGCATAAGAGAGCTTTTTGTTACAAAGCATGCTTTTTAAAAGAAAAAAAAATCATATTAACCATGTCACATACACGTATGTGTGTAGCAGGTTTCCTATCTTAAAAACCATATATTGATCTGAAGACCTTCACAGAGAGGCAACAATGTAATGTAATGACTTCTGCATAAACACCAGTAACCAGCTGAGAACCATCAGTCTGGAAAGGGGTGTTTTAGGAAGGGTATTATTTCATTGATGGAGAAATTTGTATAAGCTATTCGCTGTCTCGTACAGCACAAAACTCAGAACCACCCCCGAAAGATAGCTGGAGCCCGTTCTGAGCAAACAAAGGCTGTTCTCTGCAGCGTGTTGTACAGGCAGGCACTTCTGTCCAAGGACATTCACCTGGGAGCAAAAGGAAGACTAGAAATGGGAGATACTCACCGGGGCTCATAGGGTCTGCAGAGTCTCCCCAGGCGAAGGCTGAGAAAACACCAGTGGGAGGTGCCGTCTCTCCTGCAGCTACTGCCCTGCGTGGTGTGTCCTGTCTGGCTGCGGCTGCTGCCAGGAGAAGCAGGAGCAGGGCTGGGCGATGGCCCATGGGCAGCAGCCCCTCACTGTCCCACCTGCAGCCACTCACAGGTCAGACACAGCGCTGGGTGTTGGTGGCAGGGTCAACAAACAGCCCCAGCCACCTCAAGGGGCAAACCCAGTCCAGGGTCCACCAGGGAGCCCAGCCAAGGAGCAAGCGAAGAGTGGAACGGAGGCAGGGCCGGAGTTGAGGCTATGCCATGGTCCCAGAGCCCATCCAGGAGGCACGGCCGGAGCCAGGACCACATTCAGATGCACACTCACAGCAGAGCTCAGGCAGGGTCTGGGTTCCCCGTTCTGGGCTGAAATGGGGCTCTGGCGCCCTAGGCAGAAGCTGTGCTCATGCTGAGGCTCGTCAGGGTAAGTTTTGGTGTCCTCAGGGTCCTCACATACAGGTTTCTTAAAGGCTTCGCATGGAGCTTTTCCGTGCAGAGCACATCTACTCTAAATGAAGAGCTCTGTCTTTCTGCTGCTCCTGAGGATCAATCCTGGTTCCACCTGTGGCAAATCATTGCTTGTGAAAGATTATGGTTAACAGCTGGAGGGTGTTCTAATGAGGGTGCTTCATCTGAAGTGCAAAGCTTCTGCTGAAGTGCACAGTCCACCACAAAATGAGATACACTTTTTGGCTGGCTCTAGTCATTAATTGCAGAAATAATCAGATAAGCCATCTGCTAACAGTGAGTTTACGCTTTGGTAATAACCACCATATGAAGAACCATGTTGAAATGGTGGTTTCAACCTTCCTAGAAGCTCTGCGCTGCAGCACAGAAGAGTTGAGTTGACAGGAGTTCACAGTTATTCTATCCCACTGTGTTAGCCTGCCCGTAACACTGCACTGTCAATTACTTATATAAATAATATTATTTATAATAATAGAACTGCACTATATAGTGCTTGTATTTTTCTACCTTTTTACAATTTTATGCTAAGGTTGGAGGGTGTTTTTCTTGTGTGTGTTTTTTTTTTTTTTTTTTCTTTGGTTCATGTGTTTGTTAGTGTGTTTATTTGTTTTCAGTGAAAACTGTTGAAAAAGTAAAGAGAACATTCTGGGAAGGCCCTGGGAAGAGTGAGGAGCACTGTAAATACTATCTCAGGTATATCAGGTGGAGAAAGCAGTGCCATTGTCTCTTTATGCCAGTCTCTTCAACATTTCTTTTTTACCAGAAAAATGAAAGTACAATCATATGTTGGGAAATCTGGTGAGCACTAAATCTTTTCATGGATGTTAGTAAAGTTCCCTGCTTCCTCGGGCACTTAATGCAGATGTCTTGCAAACCTACATACAGAGCCACAGGCAGGAAATGGTGTTCCTCTTGTCAAAACCCTATCTGAAGGATCTGTCTGAAGTTTAGGGACTTTCAGACTTCTCTGAAATTTTCAGTTTTTTCCGGGTATTTTCAGATGAAGCTACAGTAGTATAAACTGTATTATATGACTCTGCTTTGAAGCTTCAATTAACCAGCCTACTACATGTTAACAACAGTTCACATCCTGTTTCATATTGCTCCTAATCAATTTGAATAACAGATTGCCAAGAAAGACTGAATTAAACTCTATGTGACATTAATTCCATTTATGTTTTATGTTTAATGATATAAAGCTGCTAACTTCATTGTAGTTACTGGTGATGGATTTTTCAAGAAAGCAAAGCTGTTCCAAAGTGCTTTAAAAAATGAATGAATGGGAGGGTATTTGGTGGGATTTTTTTCCTTGCAGATTTAGGTACTGCCTAGGAATCTGGAGAGGCATAGAATAAGGTGATTGATGGAGATAAGCTTCTTAGTGCCAAACGTGGGTTTTTTTTCTGATTATCGTTGAGATGTGATGGTTGGAAGAAAGGGTGTGCATGCAGGGAACTGGTCTCTAAGAGCCAGAGAACAGAAACATGGCATAAACATCTCATGAGGTGTTTTTCTGTCATTCTCACTCCAGCTCTGAGCCTGCAAAAAGGGTGCTCACAGCCAGTGGGTCTTGCCAGTCACCTTCACCTCTTAGACTAATGTTCACTGCTTGTGCTCACTGTCACTCAAACGCCCAAATTATACTTGATGGTCTATTTAGAGCATGATTGTCACTCTCATTAAGAAGAAAATGAAGAGCCTATCTTGCTAGAAGGAAATAGAAGGAGTTGGATATTTACTCTCTTTAACTAGAGTCACAAGTGATTATCATGTCTCTTTATAAAAAACCTTCAGAAAGAGTGATACATTAAAAACTGGTAGACTGTTGCTCAGGAGAGACATGAATTTCTGGAATGATCAATCAAGCGATGCAGTCAGGACAAGAAGTCGTAACTGAAGACAGAGACTAATAAGAGCTCCGAGGATAAGAGAAGGATTATCCTTTTGCCTTGAAAATTAAAGTTCAAGAGATAAGGTTTGAGGCTTTAATTTGCTGCTGTATCAAGGAGCTGAAAAGAAAGTGATTTCATACACTTTAAGTTGAATGTAGTTCATCAGTCCTGTGATTCAGCTCTTACACTGATCTTCTTCAAAGACTGTAAAAGATTCCTGTGCATAACCCTTTCCCAAAAAGTTTATGTTTTCTTCTGTTGTTGTTCCAGATTTCCTTGCTGCAGTGGAGATTGCAAGATGTAGCTTGGTGCTTCCACTACTTTTTTGAGAAATTTCTCAAATGTCAGGTTGGTCCAAATTGTTTACAAATTGGTGGTTTAACAGTCAGTCACAAGGTGCTGAGACAGAAAATAACTTTCTGACAAGACAGATTGATGGAATCACTGTTTTGAACTCTACTTAGTGCAAATAAAAGATTTTCAGCGCTGGTGAAGTCCTTCATCTCTCCGGTGATACACTACAGCTCCTAGTATGTGGGTATTAGTGAAAAAGATTATCTTTCAGGATAGATCTAATACTCCAGTCCTTGGGCGTTCATTAGTATCACACGTTGCATTCTACATATTTCACATGAAGTTTCAAGTTAAAATTTACTCATGTTTTTCAACTCTAAGATCTATGGTTTTTCTTAAGTTTATTTTTCATTTACTGTGGATTTTTACATCTTTGCTTTTCACAACACAGTCTGGAATTCTTATGGGACATTCCGCTACTTTTTAACAGGCAAGAAAACTGTAATGATGTTAACATGAGTAGGCTTATAATACACTTGGACTATAAATAACTGCTTTGACTGCATCTTTTTTTTTATCAAAAATGTCCTCCTTTGTCTTTCCCACCCCTTTTCCACGTCTGCTCCCGACCTTCTTCATTCTGTGAAAATACCCATCAGCCATATGAGTCCTAACAAAACCTTCTGAGAACTGTAGGGAAAAGGGAGTTGGGCAAGGGAGAGATTAAATAACCTCAGCTTTTTATCCATGGTTCTTCAGGGTTTAACTAACCTGCATGACCCCTTCCTAGCAGGGTTTCTGAACATCTCTGCTGAGGGTGGCCGGAGCTGAGCTCAGGGTGGGAACAGCAGGAGCAGGGTGGGTGCCAGGCTCAGCTGCAGCAGAAACGGGCCCTTCCTTTGCAGCACTGGGGGGGTACTGGGCATCATGACTTCAGCCAGAGAAAATCCTGCAGTATATTAACATACCATTTTCTGTGCTTGGAGAGATGCCAGAGTCTCTTTAAAGGATGCTTTGAGCATGCAAATGAAACTTCTAACATCTTTTGGATAGGCCATGGCCAGTGACACAAGGGAAACCTCAGAGCGAGGGGCAGCAGGAGGCACTGGAAATCAGCTGCACTTCTCATGGATTCTGCTGTAGTGGCTGGTCCTAAAATCATCAGGCTTCTGCTCTCTTACAATGTCCTCACCTTCACAGGCTGTTCTTCCCAAGACAGAATAAGCCCAGTGGATTATTGTTTTTGACACAACATGCAAGTGGATTTCTCCAGTCTCTTGTGCTGCAACAAACACGACCACATGCCTGAGAAGGACAGCTGTCCTGATGCAGGGTGGCTCTCATGCTGGCCCAGGCTTGGTCATGAAATACACAGCATCAGCTTTGGTTGGCACTCAGGGATCTACTTTCTGTGGTATGAAAAGGGCAGCAGCAAAGGAATTAAAAATGAAAGCTCCATCTGTGCAAGTCAGGTGAAGCGCTTCGCAGATTGAGCTTTGCTGAGCTAAAGAGGAGGATGTCTTCATTATTGTTGCTGCACTGCTGTCTCCAGTAACAGATTCGTCTAGAAGAGCCTTTGCTTTCCTGACATCTCTTTTGAATCATGGATGATGGGGAAAGTACAAAATAAAAATAGCCCACCTCTTCTGACAGTTCGCAGAAGTCTGTGCATTTCCAGGGGTAACTTCCCCTGTGCAGCCATGCACCATACGAACGGCTGTCACAGGGTCACTTGCCTGCTGCAGTGACCTTCAAGTGCTCTAGTCACCCACCAAGATCATACTTGTTGATAACAAAATATAAAATTGATTACAATTAACAGGGATAAATAATTTGAAATGGAAATGTAATTGAGAAGATGAAGAAATGTATATTGAACCTAATGAGGTAACTTAAAATACTTTAAATTAAGATTACTTTGATTCCTTGTACTAACTGTCAAAGTTTAAATATGCAATGGGGTTGGAATTTAGGAAGACAATATTGTCATCCTTGAGACATCCTTTAATGGTTATATTCTGGCAGCCAGACAGTGACACTCCATACAAGACTCTGAGCCTTCACAGCCTTGTTCAGGTGGAAACAATTTTGAAAAACTGTGGAAAAGATCAATACCAAGATCTCCCCTGACTTCCACTGGTCTAGGATGTCACTATTCATGTTTTAGTAACAACAGAGAAACACCTGGCAATCTTCTTGTCCTAACTGCGTGCAGAAATATTTTCTTCTCAGCTAAAACCAAACTAATAAGAACAAGAAAACACTTTTCTATATACTCTTTACATAACCCCAAAAGATTAGTTATGTAGGAAAGGAATATTTGTGCAGAGATTTTTTTTAAAGCCCCTGTATGCAATTTTGCTTTCAGTAAAAGATATTCCAGGTGGTTTAACCTGAGTCTTAGTCTTTCAACAAAGACAACCGAAAAACTCTCTTGATTTCAACTTCCTCATAAAGCAGCTCTGCAGGCGAGTGACTACTGCCGATGTCTCCTCCTGGAAGCAGGCAGTGCCATGGCCCATCAGAGGGCTTGGCACAGCAGGTTTAGCCGTGAGGAGCAGTGTGAGAAGAGGCTGATGCCCAGACACCTCTGGCCCTCCTGAGCAACAGCAAAAGTGCAGGGGGTCTTTGGGGGTCAACAAACTATGGTCTCAGTCTGTAGAAAATGAACATGGGTGCTTACCCCAAGAAAACTGAACTCCCACTGGCATCATGGGGCCTTGCTGAAGGCCTGAAGGGATCATAAACCTGTGACCTGAGACCAGCAAAGGACAAGTGAAACATCACCACTGTCAAGTGTTTAATCACTCAGTAAACTCTGCTCATACTTTATACTTTATGTTGATGTTTATCTTTAAAGACTCACCTGAGCTGAACTGAGTCAAGCCTCCAGGCTGGCTCATGGACTGAAGCCTGCAGAGCAGCAGAACTTGTCAGGTGCTCTGGAAGAAGCTTGCCACCTTCCTAAATGGGTGGATATTTCTCAACTATTACCTGAGACGACTCATGGCCTTGTAGCAGCAGGGCTGAGCCACTTGACTTCTTTGCTCTAATTGCCCCATCATAATGAAGACTGTGGCTGGTTCTGTTGAAAGAGTTCTCACAGAGATTGAGGACTGTTCACACACTGAAGTCCTACATAGAAAGACTATTTGAATGTGCCATGTCTTACCTGTATTTTGTACAGGTGCAGCAGATTTTTTCCTTTTCTGATGTATTCATGGTTCAGGTAGGATTTCTCACCTCATTCCTGTTCTCTGGTCCCCCAACAGACTGGAAAAGGTATCTTGAATCAGATTCATCTTATTGCACACAACTTCGTGATATAATCCTCTTTATATGGAGAAGGAGACTGTACTTGCACACTGACAATAACCCTTGGTGCGTGGGACCTCCCTTGTACAGCACACGGTGAACACTCAATGGACTGTGGCAGCCAAAAGCATTCAAGCAGGGACACAGAAATGCATTGGGGTTATCACACAGAGGCATGGCACAGCCTGGCAGAGGGCAGCACATCAGCCTGAGATCACCTGGCTGCACGCAGCAAGTCCCAGCTGTGCTGGGTGCCAGCACCGCTGAGCCCCATGGCACCTGCAGAGCTCTGTGGCTGGGGCACACCTGTGGTGTGTGCGTGTGCTCTGTCCTGCCTCGAGGAGCCGTCCCTGCCCCTGGGCACAGCCCCTGCCCCTCTGTGCCACGGGGGGGCTGGGCTGGCTTGTCCCGGGGGGCAGCTGACCACCCTGCTGCCTCCGACAGGGCTGGGCTAGGCCTGGCCTCTCCCAGGTATCTTGCCCCCACTCACTCCTAGTGGTCTCCACAGCTGGCTGTCTAAAATAACAATCCTCATTAATGCTAATTAGCACTAATTAGGCACAGAAGCCTTAGGCCCTCAGAAGGGCAGGCTGTGCTATGGAGGAATGGATGACAGTGCTCCTGTGCTATGGCAATGGCTCTACAGCCTGCCACAGTGGGGTTGCAACCTGCTACCCTTCTCATTCCCCAGGTCAGAGTACAAATCAGCAATACATTCACCCCCACCGTCCCCGTGGAGTGCCTCTGCCTCTCCTGCGTGACATGGTGCCTCTGCCAGTGCCCACAGCCGGCCCTTCTGTGTGGGCCGTATCCAGCCCAGCCGAGCCGCCGAGCTCAGGAAACATCCCCTGGCTGCCTGCGAGCTGGCGGAGACTACACAGTCTGAGCCTGATATTGTTGCTTGATTATTTTTTAACCGAATTACAGACAACAGAAGAGACGCCTTGGGGATATTCTGAGAAAACAGAAAGTGTATATGCTTTGGCTGGCGTTGTGAGCTCCTGCTTAAGAAAGATGTGATAGACTTACTGTGAGAAAATAAATCCCTTGCACCATCATTTTGCAGTTCATTCCAATATGATTTTTTGTTTGCATCAGTCACAATTCTGACCCGGAGATGCATGGTGTGGTCTTACACACCTCTTACCCTTCTGTCCCACCTGGTATGGAGGAAGAAACTCCTTTGTTTATTTGAACTACTGTGAAGATTTTAGTTCTGTATGTTTCCTTTTTCCTTTCCTAAAACTCAAATGCCTATTTTAAAATTAACTTTATTAATGAACAAATTACTTTGGTAGATTTGATCCAATCTTATTATTTTCACAAACAGCTACCCCAGCAATTTGTAGTAGACATCTGCAGTCTAAAATCTTTCTGGAGAAAATGACAGAAAATTACACAACCATTCCAGTCTGGGAGCTATTTCTTTACAAATAGTCATCTTGCCATGGCACCTTAAGGACTTCTCTAGCTGCCTGCAGACTGTGGATTACAATAGCTGTTTACAATACTTATTGCAATAGATATTTTAGATATTACTTATTACAATAGATATTTTTGTCATCTCTTCCCCTCTGCAGATTGCCAGAGCTACCATGTACTTTGCCTCTGGGAAGCAGAGGCAAAAAAGCATGTGGTGGAAATCAATAGCTGCTTAACCAAATGTCATAAAAGGCGGCTACTGAGCTCTTCTCCTGGTACTTTATTAAACAATGAAATGTTTGCTTATCTCCAGTTCTTACGTGGAAAGCCTCACAGCTCCCCAGGACAGTGTGCGGATCCGAGCCGTGCTGCCGCAGGAAGGTGGCCGGCATGATTCTCGGCCTGAGTGTCCTTTTTGCAGAATTCTTTGCTTTGACGTTCCCAAGTGACGATAGTGAGGGGCCTGTGCTCCTGCTGCTCAGCGAGGCAGAGCTGGCGCTGAGCTGCCTCAGCTGGATGCTGCCCCCGGCCCCAGCACAGAACATTTATTTCCAGCTGGGCAGAGCCTCACGGCTGAATTCGGGGCTGCTGGTCCCCAGTGGGGTGCGAGGGCGGCGTGGGTTGGCCCTGCGGTGGTGACTGGGGTGTCAGTGCTCCAGATGTGCCCTCTCTGCAACGCAGGGGCTGTCTCCGCAGTCGCCCATTCTGATAAAGGCAGCTGGAGTGACCCACCTGGCAGCAGAGGAACCCTGGTCTCAGCCTGGGCAAGAGGGTGGGACCAGGTTTTCCTCCTCTGAATTACATCCCTGTGGGGAACTCTGGATTCAGGACCACAGGTGCCACAGTACCATTGATGCGCGTGGGACAGAGCCGGGCAGGCACACTGATGTCCCCATGGCACTCTCCACCAGCCCCAGTGCACAGTCTCAGATAGATTTGAGCTGTGCTGGTAATAGTATTGAAAAAATAATAATAAAAAAAAAGTTTTATCCCTGTATAGGCAGTAATGTACATCTAAATGTATGTCTCCTTTTACATTTTCAGTGTTACAATCATCCGCAAATGCAACAGCCTGTAGGTGGATCCCACTGTTGAGTTTAATTCAGATTTTTAAAAAATTCTGTATGATAGAAAAAATACCAAAGTCTTTAATTTTAAAGTAGAAAAAGGAATTAATCTTTTACTAAACCGTATGGTGCTTTCAAAGCTTAAAAAATGCGTTTAAAATTTTGTTTGTTGATGTGTTTAATCCTAGATTTTAAAGAAAGTGGTATCATGACACACACCTGCTTGTAACATCTAGCATTATTCCCAGAAAGACTAATCAACAAATTCAATGTAAAAGATTAATTACCATCCTCTCAGGAGACAGTTTGTTTACTAAACAATCAGCCATATGCAAATTACTGACTTAACATGCCATGTTTAATGGCTTCTTGAGGGAGTGTGTTTATGTTTTCATACAACTATTTCAGCTAAGCAGTTTGCTGTTTAAGGAAGAGGTAGAAGTTGGAAGTGGTTAAACTTCTGCACAGTGCACTGTAGGTGAAAGCAAATGGAGCGGGTTCGTGTCTTGACTTTTAGGACAAAAAGCCACTGCAAACCGTTTTTCGCCTGTCTGGTGAGCACTTTGCTGTGCAGACATTGTATAAAGGTCGGTGGATGAACCTGCGGCCGGGGGAAGCTGTGCAGGAGCTGTGTGCTGGTGGGACTGGCCCTGGGGCGTGTGGGTTTTTCTATGCAAACCAAATATGCATAAGCCAATAAGAATAAAGGAGTACGAACCAGTGTGCACAGGCAGAAGGGTTTTTTTCTTCAGCACCCGGCCTGAGTAACTGAGTAACAGCCTGCCAGCTGTGACGGACAGATGGGTTTGAGCTGCAGTGCCGGCCGCTGCAGCCCCGCAGCCATGGCGTCCGCCGCGGGCAGCCTGGGCCTGAGCAGGAGGTGGCAGCTACTGGCGCGTGGGGGGCCCCTGTGCCCTCCCGAGCACCAGGGTGACCTGGGTCAAGAGCTGTGAGAGCTCCGGCGGAGGCCACACCATGAGCATGGCTGCGTTCTGGCTCTGAGCATCCAGCACGGTCCTGCCCTCCCACCACACGGGAGGATTCCCCAGCGTTTGCCGTGGTTCCCGTACCCTGAGCTGAAGGTGCAGCACCGGTTTTAATGAATGCTGATAAAGTTTTCCCTCACGACTACTCCCCTTCTGAACCCCTTTGGGTTTTGCTCCCCTATAGCACATTGGCCTGGTCTGTCCCACTCCTCTGTTGCCTTCCCCCCACTGCCCTTCCTCCTGACTGCCTCCTCCTGGCCAGCCGAGGGCAGCCCCGAGCCCCTCCTCTGCCCCGAGCGCGGGGAGCATGGCGGGGCCTGGCCCTCACCCCGAGTATCCTTGTATCGCGCAAACCCACATAAATAACCCTTAGCCTGTCATCTCAATGAATTCCAACAGTTCCAGAGAAATCAGTAGCCAAGTTTCAAGGAGGTGCTTGTGGAAAGTGGTTTTCATGTGTAAAGGCCAAATTCTTTTGATCCTAAAACACAATTCGTAACGGGTGGACAAGATGCATTTCACAAAGTTTCCAAGAGGAAAAGAAAATTTGTGCATGTATCTTAGGGTGGCTGACCATACACTGACATTGCACTTGTCTCACAACACAAGGATCAGACACAAAAAACGTTTTAGAGGGCTACATGCAAGAAATCTTTATCAAGCCACAGCAAATAGAAACAAAGTCTGGAAAATTCAGCCTGTCAGCAGACAAACATTCAGAGAAGAGAAGTATGAAGTCACTAGAGAATTTTTTTAAAAAAAACCTCTCCTGATTTTAGCCTTCTGTATAGTTAATTTAAAATTTAATTTCACATGAAAAGATAGCTCGTGTGATAAAGATGGCCAAGGACTAATTCCCTGTGGCAGTGTGGGACTATATAGCAGAATAACAGCTCATTTAAAAATAACAGATCCATAATTTGATGCATTGTTCACTTGTCTTTATTTGTAGTTTATTGTGTTACAAATCATCCTATTGTTCTGTTTTAGGTCATTACACAAATATTTGATTGTCCTTTCCAGCCTCCTGAGGGAAAAAAACCCTAAACCAAACACACTGTTTGCATGGTAATGTCAATTTTTCTCCTGTGAAAGACTTTCTATAACAATTCATTAAAAATTAATTGTGAGTGTCAGCGTGCCAATGCTGGCACAAGCTCTCGGAGGACACAGGAGGCAGAGGGCCCGGTTCTTGGCCAGGTAACACAGCACAGGCAGAGCTGAACAGCTCGTGTGTCCTGAGGCATCCTCTGGTGAGGGCCCAGGGCCCTGCAAACCCTGTGCTTGAGCACTGTGAACTCAGAGCATCTTGTCCAGTGCCTGTGCGGCTCCTGAAAATCTGTGTGAAAGGGCACAATGCCTGGGGGAGTGAAAAGCAGGAACAGATTAGAGAAGGGCCAGTTCCTCAGGTAGCCTGGGCTGTATTCATGTGCAGAACACTGCAGCTGGACTCCCCGCGAGCTCAGAGGTTCTGTTAAGAGGATGTGATAGGAGGAGGGTTCCTGATCTGGAGCAGTTCTCCTGTTAAGGTCAGTTGGGTGCCAAATGGAGCGATGGGAACTGGCAGTACTGTGTGTGATCCACCTACAAAGCCATCATCGACAGTGCAAAATTATTAGACCTCCATGTCCCAAACTAAAAATACCTCTACTGAACTATCCACGTGCCAGCTGCTTCTCCTCCACTCATACTGGTAAGGCAGCATATGAAATTCAGTGCCACTTATATGGGTTTTGCACCGATCATCTGTGATGGAACAAGTTTCACTAAGGGAGAAAAGAAACTCATGTAAGAAAACACATTGCACATCTCTTTCCATTGCTCAGTTTTTAGCTAATCTGTTAATGGCTCCTTATTCCATTTCCACTTCTAGTCTGGAGCTGTGACACTGAATGCTGATAAGATAATATTTGTCCTAGACACTGATGTTCATTTTGGATAATTAATTTGGGTTGCTAACTTTGCTGAAAGCAAGTGTTACAGCTGCCTTGTTTAGGAAACATGACTGGAATGTGTTCTTTAAAACCTTTGTGTCCTTGCGCAGTATGTCTGCTCAAATTATCTGCTAGAATATTTAAACTGAAGAACAGTCTGTGATTGTATCAGTGCAGAAGCATCCCTTTCACTGCTTCACATGACAGTAATTATTATTAAAAATGGGTAGTTTTGATCCTCTCCTCTAATTAACTTTTAATTGCTTCCTAGCTGGTAGTTATTAATATTTGAGATGTGTTTCCTCTCCTGATACAAACCACCTTTTGGGGACATCTGGGTACTTAGTTAGTGAATACTAACAACTCCGTGTGCTCAGAACACCCCAGAGCAGACACGGCTGGGATGGGGTGCGTGGCCCTCCCGTGCCTCGCCCCGCCGGGAGGCCAGCATGGCAGCGCTGCCCGTGCCGCCAGCGGCGCGCAGGGACGGCGGCGCCTCCGCCTCCCCCGGCGCGGGAAGCCCCGCTGGGGCGGGGGCGCGGGCCCTGGGGTCCCCCCGGAGCAGCCCGGCCTGCGCTCGGCCGCCAGCGCGGGCAGGCCCAGAGCGGCCCCGGCTGGTGCCGCCTCCCCGCAGGGCCGCCGGGCCCGGAGCCGGGCAGACGGCCTGCACCCCGAGGGCCTCGGCGGCTGTGGCCCGGCCACGGGCACCCCGGCTCCCTCTCACGTCACCCAGGCCAGCACCCGCTGTCACCTGCGTGATGCTGATTTTTCAGGCGCTGCGTTACGGTGTGGCCTCATCCACGGGAAACCACCCACCTCACCATCTACTGTCACGCCAGCCAACGCTGCACAATGTCGTTAAAGAAAATGCATCTGACCCAGCTGAGGAAATACGCTGATTCATTTCTGACTCACTTGCAGGGATAGGTCATGTCCCTCAGAGCAGGGACTGGATTATGAGGACGAGGCCAGCCGAGCTGTCACCACGCCGCGCTCAAGCACATGCTGACGGCTCCACACCCCGCGGGCAGCGCCCCAACACAGGGGAGTGTCCTAACGGTGGGGTCCTGCCAAAAAACTCAAGTGGTCAACACGGACAAGTGTCCTCCCACACTGTGTGATCAAAGCTGATTCCTGGAGTGGAATGGCAGGGAAGTAATCGGGCTGATCGGGTCGTTGTTTCAGCCAAGTAAAATTACAGTCAGCCATTGTCGTCACATCCTTACGTAAGATCCATTAACTCGGTATTCCGTTCATCAAAAGGTAAGTTTAGCCCTCAAAAAATAGGAAGCCGTTAAACTTCTGTAAAAGTAACTGAATAAACCAAGCTGGGTATTTGTTCCCTGGAAAAATAATAGCAGAAATCAAATCATCGAAAGCCCTTTGATGAAATTTCTACAGCTTCAATTTTTAAAATTGTCACAGCCACTATGCTCACACCACATTTTTACTCTGCTGCAATGAGCAAGGTCCTATTTTCTGTTCATTGTTACGCTGCAGAGATTTAGCACCAATTTGTCTTTAGTAGCTTGTGATGCTTTCAGGTATGTATTGACAAAGCAGAACGTTTGTTAAGTGTGGGGTTTTCATATACCTTCTAGTCTATAATGTATGTCCTTTTTATGTCCTATTAAGAAAAATAATCAGGAATCTTCCTCACTTGCTCTTCTATCTCTGTGTCTCTAATTTTTTCATATACTATACATAATTTAAAATAAAGTTAGAGGAAGAGGTAGATATTGAGAAAGAGAGAGAGAGAGAGAAAGAGAGAAGGAAATGGAAGGGAACATGAGGAGGTTTCCTGATTTTTTCTTAATGATATATGAAAAGCAAAAAGTTCATTATATATCTTTATATGCATATATAATGAACATATATATATAGAACATACTTATGTAATATTCTGTTATATATTTTCCTCACATAGATATTAAATGTATACTCTGTGTACAATATATATGTGCATATTTTTGGATTAAGGCCCATCTATAGAAATCTTGTACAGTCAGAGGTATTTTAACTCTAAAGGAAAGATAAAGGCAATCCTGTTGCATAGCCTAGTTAGCAATAGCCTAGTAAAACAGTCTGTATTCCCAGCCTTTTTTCTTTGCATGCCTGGAAAACACATTTTATTTAATATTTAAAAAGCAGGACGTTTACGACAAATGGCATTAATCTTAAACTGCTTAAAGTGAAATTTCAGTGGCATTGCTTAACATTTACAGCATTACAAGTGACAAACCTTCATATGCTATTAATTCCTTAACATTCTCTACCCCACAGATGTTGGCAATACCGATATATGGAAACCATTCAGAAGACTGTTAAATTTAATGGTGGAAAGGGAATTCAGTGTGTCTGACAAAAAACTTTAAAGATTCCAAATTGTGCAATAAATTAGGAAAATCTACACTGTAAAAAGGCTATACCTTTTCCTTCTTTATTGCCTCAGAAAATTTTAAACTTTTTTTGATGAAAATCACTAAAACTTACTGGAATTTACTGTATGACATAATACCAACAGCCTTCTACCTCTCTAGAGACAGGACATGTATATAGATGACGCTCTATAAATACAGGCTGAGAACCTCCACAGGATGCATTTTCGACTAATGCTAATGGTTTGCTACATCCATCCCAAATATTTGGGATGACTGACATATAGTTATAAGCAAAAGAACTGCAGATAAAAAATTACAAGTAAACTTGTGTGATCCAATAGCAAAAAGTATGGCTGTCCTCAACTATGTGGAATAAAACCAGTGCTATTTGTGGGAAAATGCAAGAACTACCTTAAAAGATCACGCAGGTTTTTTCAAAGGTCCTTTTTGTCCATAGAACTTTATTTGGGGTAGGATCCATACCTGTACAGAGGCACAATGAGCTGGGAAAACTGACAGTAGCCAAAGACATGTTACCCAAAATGTTTTTACCTGTTACCGAAGAGTGTGAAGGTTAGTTCCTGCATGTTCATAGGCTTTTTTTCTCTCTGGCTAGTTTATGTTTTTCCTGACTGCCTTACTGTTCTGTATTTTAGCCTTAGAGCCGTGTTCTGATCTCAGAGATATTGTGCCCCTATAAAGGAAGAAAAATTCATCCTGTCTTAGTTGTGCAAATAAATCAGTATTTTGTTATCATTTAACCTTTTTTTTTTTTTTTTTTTTTCCCAGCTGTTTGATGTCAGGGCACTATTAGATATGGTGAACTGCTGTTTTTTCACAAAAGCAACATGGAACAATTTTTTAAAACCTTATACGGAAGAATGAAGCTAACTCTAAACCAGCTTTGGTTGTCTCCTGGCAGGACCTGCGGTGTGTGAAATTGTCAGACATCGGAGTAAATGGGTGAAGATGCCCTTTAAAAACTGAACCAAGGGCAAAGGAACTCCTCTGTGTCAGCGGGGTCAGGAAGGCTCTCCTGAAAACCGGTGGCACAGTGTCCCTCCTGGCCTGGTGCCCAGGTGCCTCCCTGCATCCGAAACAGAAACGCAGAGTCACGGTTACTGATGGAGGTGGGGAAGCAGAGTTGGCAGTGAGGGACGACCCCGAATTCTGCATGTCAAGTTTCTCCTGCCTGTCTTGAAAATAAGGTTGAGGTTACACTGGCTCCATCGTGCACAAAAGGCAGCGTACACGTGTCTGTGCCTCTGGCTGATCAGGGCTGCAGATGGCGTGTGGACACGGGCCAGAATCCACCAAGCACCCGCGAGTGTCCAAGGCGTCCTTCCTCAGCCGTGTCTGAACCAGAACGACGCGCTTCACCCCCACTGATTTTGTTCAGTGCCCGTGGACTTCACTGAAATCGCTCGCAAGTGTCTGAAGCTGTCACCGCCCAGCCCGGGCGAGGCGGGGGTTGCCGTGCCGGCAGCCCCCGCCCTGCAGCACCTTCCCGAGGCCGCGGGGGTGCAGCGCCCTCGGCGCCCCCCGCTAGCGCAGGCGCCGGGGGGAGGCGGCGCTGCGGCCCCGGCCCGGGCTCCGCCGGCTGCTCCCGCCGCTCCGCCCGAGAATTGGTTTCAGAGGATCCGCACAAAGTTGCAGCCTTCGTGGCTGGCACTGCGTCTCCCTGTTTTAATAAAATATGGATAAGGCTGGACGGTTTTTTTCAAGCTAAATGTATTACCTGGCTTACTGGAACAGTTATACTGGCACTTTTACATGACGGTTTTACTGCCATCTCAGTACGTGTCATTCTAACAGCATAATTGCTACTCGACTAATACAGGATGGTTGCTGATATATATCATGTAACCACAGAAAAGGATTAATAAAGAGGCTTTATCCAGCCTTTTGAGGGATTTCTTTTTTTCAGGCAGTGCAGGCTCACCAGAGCTAAGCTAATTAAATGTCAACTTTAATATGGAAAATATTTTTTAATCAGTTGCTTTGATACCAGTAAACACTATGATGATTTTTCTTTTTTACCCTGAAGAGAAATTAGTTAGCAAACCAATTAGCTAGTCAGGGGTATGAAGCCCTTTTACCAGTATTGATGTTTTGACTAACATTTTATGAACCTGACTGTGTATAGATAGCTTCTAGAGCCTCTGCTTGTTATATTTCTCATTGTTCTCCTCACCTTCCCAAGGAAAAGTAGATAATTACATTATTTCCTTGAAAAAGCAGGATAGGACTGAAATAAGAACAGCTGAGTTAAGTAACATTGAGGTAGATGTTTTTAACATATAAATGGTAACACCTGCTTCACAGTGCACAGAAAAAAAAAAACAAACATAGAATGAGACAGATTGCTCACAGCTAACCTTTGGGAGTTATTGTCCACTTATTCCATAAATGACAGTTGGAACATTTCAAATTCAGCATCTACCTGTTTATATCTTCTTCCTTTGCCTCTAATATCCCACCACACTTTGTAAGTCAGGGTGCATCCACCTATACACAGACCGTGCTATATTGACTCTGGCCTCACAAGTCAACCGAAACCTTCACTTAAATCATGGAATGGTTTAGGCTGGAAGAGATCCTAAAGATCATCTATTTCCAACCCCCCTGCCTTGGACAGGGACACCTTCCTCTAGACCAGGCAGCTCAACACAGCAGGATCCTTACTGTGGGCCCACCAGGGCCCCTGGGGATGCTGTCCTTGGGGACTGGTGGCCAAAGCCACAGCACTGTTTTGCTGAGGCATTGGGAACCAGAGCCTAGTCTCCAGCACAAGGGCAGAGCAGCCCGGAGACTGGTGGGCTCGGGAGGAGCATGATGAGCAGTGGGAGGACTGGTCCCACATCCAGGAGCACTTCCCTGCAGGGTCTGCCTCAGCCTGGTGCACTCTGCTGCAAACCCTCCATCACCTCAGCAGGCACAGAAGAGGATCCCCTCCTGTGCTGCTGATCCATTCTCCTCCACATGCTTTATTAAAGAATTTCAGTCACATCATCATCCCGCTTAACCTGGGACTGATTAAGAAGCAGCTGCCATTTGAGTGAAAACAAGTGTTTTGATAAGGTGAGTGTGTTGATTTGTGTGTGTGTGGATGCTGGGAGTGTATCAATAAGCCCAGTCCTGAATAACATGGAATGGGCGATGCAGTGTAATTTAGGTGTCAGGGAACAATATTACTGAGTGAAAGATAATAGTGTGGGTGAGGTTTGGGAACTAGCAAACACAAATTACTTCTGCAAAGTTTGTTGTTTTCATCAGCTTTATTCTACTCTTCCAGCACCTCACATAAATCTCATTGCAATGTGATAGACAGCTGGGGGATCAGATGACATTACATGAAAATGATACAAACCACAGAGAATAAATGTTTTTCTACCTATCTTTCACTCAGTGGCCTTGGTGAAAGATCAAGTGCAGATAAATAACATTCAGCTCAGCCAGGCAGCCGACTGCACCATCACTCCTATCAGAGGAATATGAATTCCAGGAGATAATGCGGTTGGGGATAACCTCATTCAGTGCACTGTGATATTGAGGTGGGTGGGTTATTAACAGAAGCAGGATCTGGCCTGTTTTCTCTGCCATCTACCTCTTCTGCTGGGCATCATGCTTTAGAAGCTGTCAGTCCTCGGAGAAGAGTGCTCCGCCACTGAGCTTGGGGCACCTGTGATTACAGCCTAATCACTTCTGGGTGGGGACTGGCGTCCAAAGGGCTCAGTAATGACTCCAGGTTTCCATCCAGTGTCGCCTCTTTCCCCAGACAGGGATCCCAGCTGCCTGGCCTCCCTGCCCTCTAATTCCACTCTGCTGGCCCCGCTATCCCACACCGGAGCAGCCAGCTAACGAGCTGGATGGCAGCTGAAATCTTTTCTTATGTCTCGCAACTCACTCAAGAATAAGGATTGGGTGACTACCACTGGCTCTCCCTCCTCCTGTTCTCCTGACAGGCCTGGTTCACCCTCACCCTGTACACTGCGAGGGGATTTTCTTGTGTATTCTCTCTTCTGTTTGGGAGCACCTGACACTGTCATGGCTTGGTTCTCTGGTCCAGCTGCAGTGCCCATCCTCGGGCTTGTAGTGGCTGCGGTTTCTGTTACTGCGTTACCAGGTGCAGAGCCCTTCTCTTCCCCTTGAGGGTGCTGAACAGTGTTTAAGAGCACCCGGTAAGCATGGGCTGTGCCCCAGCATGTTGAAGTGAGCTGTGCCTCTCTGGAATTACCTGGGTGACACCATAATTTTTACAAAAATTTTACTAATTCTTCAGGATTCTGCACTTGTGCAGGAGTGAAGTTCCAATACACTGGAGGTGCCCACTGTTCTAGGTACTTGCCCATGCTACTCCACACCCCCAGCCACTTATAATTCTCCAGTCTTGGGGTAGGTTTCCAGGTGATACTCTTTAAATAGTGGCTTAACCCTGAACAAAACCAGAACCACATGCAGGAACACACTAGCTCCTAGCAGTAAGATGACCATGTTAATATTGGCACACCAAAGGTATCTGAAATTCCTGAATTCCTCAGACATGACTGTAAATAGCCCCAGGGGGCTATTTACATATGATCTGTCATAGAGAAACATCACATAGTACAGCAAAAACAAGAGCTTAACCCAACTTCATGGACTGTGAGCAACACCATGGGAAATACATAATGCAAGTTAGGTTAAAAAATCTAAAGGAGCCAAGAAATCAACAGTATTACCCGTTCTGCCATTATCTCAAACTTCATGCCCCACCTTGAGCACCAAAAACTGTTGTGGTTTGAACTCAGCCTGTAGCAAATCGCCATGTGGACAGTTGTTTACACACACCACACCACACCACACCCCCCCCGAAATAGGGGAGGGACAAAAAAGAAGAAATTTGTAGTTAACCTACCAAAAAAAAAAAAAATTACTAGCAAAACCAACAGTAATGATAGTCCAAACTGGGTGAAATGCAGCTGATGTCACATGCCATGGAATGCTCCAAGGATCTGTCAGGACCTGGCCCTCCAGTGGGCTCCCCTCAGCCCACGGAAAGATAAACCTATCCTGGCTGAAACCAGGACAAGTCTCGGTTGGGCTGGGCGGAGACATGATTAGTGAGTCTAAGGACCCCTTGCCAGCCCTATCCCAAAGAGCAGGGACATTCGTGGTCCCACCAACCTGTGGCAGGTCACAAGGCCACCAAGGACAGCAAGAACACGGTTGTTGGCACTGGGCACTGCTCTGCCAGCACCACGTGCCCCCAGCGCTCACCCATGTACTGACCCTTTTGTGTCAGGTACAATCTGGTTATTGGTTCATCTTGATGCTGGCTCTGTCCTTTATGCTAGGCCTGATACATGGCAAAACAAAACCTCATATTTTTCAGGAAACCATTCACTACCCACACGTTTTCTGACTAAGACTTTAATTCAAATATATACCCTTCCAACATATTGCTCATTTTTGAGAGCTAATACAGTAATGCAATCTAGTCAAGTAGAATACAGTACAAAGAATTTGAAAATTAAAAAACTCAAAATGACTAAACCAACCTAACAAAAAAAATCAACACCAAGTGCCCAAAGACACACTCTGAATTTTAACTTGCACTACTCAACTTTTTGTTGAAGATACTTGTTTTCTGGTGACACTATATTCTTGTTTCCAAGTCTCTAGCATTGATCTGCTGCTTGCAAGAATACAAAAAAAAAAAATAAATCGATTGTGACAATCAATAAAGGATAGTCCTGCTCGTCGAAGAGCTTGAGCAGAATGTAAACTGAAGAACTAGAGTTGCTTTCAGAGGCTCCAATTTTTCACATGTATCTTCTGAATCTTCAATTTTAATAGCTTGATATTTGCTCTCATCTTATATCCCTCCAGCTTTACTGGCTCAGGATAAACAAAAATGTATTTAATTTATATATTGTAAAAGTGAAAATGAAAGTCAGACGGTGTGGGTCTTTCAGTCAGTACCTCAGACCTTCCTTGCATGGCTGCGGAGGAGCTTGGTGTTTCCCGATGATCCTCTTCAGCAGACAGTTTCCCTGATGTGGGGCACTGAGGACGTGGCTACAGGTGATCTAGAAACAGCTTTTGCTTGCCTCTGTATGAGTGAGCACAGGGAAAGGTGTATTAAATGAGATATCAAAAAATACTCTATTATTAAAGAGGAAGATCAGTTTGTGCTTCTGAATCTCCTGCAATGTTTTTTGAAAGAAAATAGGATCAGTTGCGAAAAAAAACAAGGAATAAGGAAGTCTTTATTATTGCCTCAAGATGTTTTACAAGGCCAGTTTGTCTAAGCTGCTGCATTTCCGTGTGCAGTTCCAGCAGCTCAGCTCCCGGCACGGCTTCGCAGCGCTCCAAGGGCAGGAGGCTCCCGGGCGCCTGCAGCGAACAGGAGGGAGAACAGATTCAGAGTTGGATGTTCATTACAGTCAGCACTTGCTTAGAGCCGGGCCCACTGTAGCGTTTAAATCAGCAAATAACATGTATATCTAGGTTTCCCCTAGACTGATTTATTTGTTGAAGAACAGAAGAGATAGACTGTCCTCTGTACAAATCCCCTTGGTGCGGGTGAGGGACCCTTACAGCCCTCAGGAGCACAATGCAGGATTAGTCTCTGAATGAAGTGATAGGATGAGGGGTAGTGGTTTTAAACTAAAAGAAGATAGACTCAGAATTGATATAAGGAAGATATTTTTTATGGTGAGGGTGGTAAAACACTGGCACAGGTCCCCAGAGCGGTGGTAGATGCCCCATCCCTGGAAACATTCAAGGTCAGGCTGGACTGAGGGATCAGGGCTCTGGGCAACCTGGTCTGGTTGAAGCTGTCCCTGCTCATGGCAGGGGTTTGGACCAGATGACCTTGAAAGGTCGCTTCCAACCCAAGCTATTCTATGATTCTCTGAAGCAAAACGTGATAAATAGACACTCTGAACACTGTGGCTGCTGTCTCTGTGGACAGTTGCATCTATGTTCTGATGGGGTGACAGTGAAGCCTTCTATTCTGTCTGTCCTAGCTGGCAAGAAGATGTCATGACACTTAAGATTTTTGTATTGTAGGAACCAAAATGTGTAGGAGGTTCTCATTCTCTTTTATCAGTAGGCCCCTATTGCCAAAGAAAATCTAGATTTTAAGAGAAGATCTCTAGCAATTATAGTAAAAGCTTTACGACAGAAGATTTATTTTCCTCTGAATACAGCACTTATTTTCGAGCTGAGGATTTCATTATCACCACTTCTTGGAATAATTTAGTAAAAGTGCTTCCAACACTTGTTATTTTATTTTAGTAATGACTTAAAATCTGAGGTTTAGATATATAAACCCAGTTTTCTTTAAAGTAGCACTCTTGAACTGTTTAAAACTTCAGACCCCATCACCCCAGCAATATTAAGGTATTCCTCGCAGAGAACCGTGCTGCTGGCATTAGTTACTCTGCAGCCTTTGTCAGTAACATGCATCAAAGTGCCTTAGACACAAAGACTCCCGCTGCATTAGAGAAGAGGGTGATTTCCCTCCTCTCCCCTCTGCTATGATTTCTGGGTGTTTCTTGGAGGTCGTGTGGATAGTCGGAGCTGGGGGCTCCCTGCGGCGACTGCGGGTGTGGGCAGACAGCACCACAGTGCTGAGAGGCACAACAGATTGGGTGGGTATTGGTGCTGCTGGGGTTACCAAGGCATAGCTGGGACCCACTTGGTGAGGGACCCTTGTCCAGGTCATTACAAGAGCTTAGCAGGCTTCAACACCCACTCTTTCAAATTCAAAACAAAAGCAATTCACTTGGAGTTGGCTTCTGGGATCACCTTTCTGCCCTTGTTCAGCCGTATAAATAATCATTAAAAATGTTTTAACTGATGCACTGAATATAAAGTTAAAAAATTTTTGAACTGCATGATATCTTTAAAAACAGTGCTCCTTGAGTGAAAAAGAATGTGTAAAGTATAATCCAGGCTGGTTTAGCTTCTTACCAAAGTTTGGATGGCCTCTGTAACTTAACTATACAGCAGGCGTATTTACCGGACTTGTGAAAATTGTCAGTATGTAGACAGCAGAAAACTTGTGTCCTAATTTACATGAACATGAGTTTATGCCATGTATGAAGTTCAATAAATTAAATGACTGTTTCACCCATGGCATGGGCTAATTACACAAAGTAAAAGCAGTCATTACTTTGGCAACAAGAGATCTCTCCAGAGACACATCACAAATTCAGCTGCAGAATTTGCAGTTTGAATAGTATCTGAAGAAAATCACCTACGGTAAAAAGTCAGAAGTCAATCCTGAGTGAAAAACCAAGTTTTGCTGTTTGTTGAACCAGTTCACAGAAAGAACAAACTGACTGTTTGGCAGATTAAGTAGTGGCTGGGGGTGCCCCGGTCCTTCCACTTTGTCGATGTTCTCATCTTTAAGGACTGAAATGGTGCGTGTGCTCTGCTGCTTTATGCAGCAAAACCTCACCTTGCTCAGCTCCTTGCTCGGAGTCCCTTGAGTCATCAGTAATTAAACTGTGCACATGGAGGAGTGTTAGTATGCTCCTGCGCCTGTTACTAATTCTTATTTTCAATCCTGCTAGCGGTACTCTGCGGATCCCTGTCAGCAAGCACAGTCCTTGCGGTGCCTCAGCCCAGTGCTCACGTTTCTGCTGGGCAGAGGGTCCCGCTCCGGCTGCGTGGGCAGGTGCTGGGCGCACCCTGGCACCCCGAGGGCCCCCCCGTGCTGCGGCCGCGCTGCTCCCCAGCCTGCGGGGGGCTGCCCGGTGCTGAGCCCCGCAGCCCCGGCACTCGCACGTGTCTGGAGCTGAATCGCGGGCGGTGATGTGCGGTGTGGGGCTGTGGTGGCGTGGTGCTCCTGAGCCGTGCTCAGCTGCGGTTTTAATGCCTGTCTCTGGAAAGAGTGGGCTGGGTATGGGCAGAAACAAGACAAGGGTGTCCTTGGGTGATTTTGGACTTGCTCCAGATTTGAAAAATATGGCCATAAAACGCAAAGTCAGAATCTCTCTCAATACATGAGAAAAGTGGATTTTAAATCCTCCCCGCCTGTCAGAGCTGGTCCCTAAATCTCTCCTGATCCCACTGCCATGATTAGCCCAGCATGTTTCCCAGTCTGATTTCATTGTCATTTGCGGTAAACAGGCTTCAGGACTGTCTCCTCCTGCTTCTCTTTTAAAGTAGTTTTCCTTAGCCTCCATCAGGAGGAGGAGGAGGGAGGCTTCTCTTCCATGCCAGAGCCTTTTGCAGGGCTTTAGGACGGCGCCTGCCACCTGGCCCAGGTGAGCACCCCAGGCTGCACATGGGTGCTCCTCTCTGGGCACAGGTCAGGCTCACAGAGTCAGGTCAGGAAATTCAGGCAATTTCTGTTGAAATTTTTGGAACATTGGCCGTTCCTAAGTGCATGTGAACTTACTCAGCCAAACATTCACCATAAACCTTCACCAAGGGATTCAAAAGAAACTTATGACAGCACAGTTGTCTACTGAATGGTCTTCAGGGATGTTTTGCTGGGGAAAGAACAATGTCAGAGGACACCTGCCTACATTGGATGACGTGCTTTCAGGATGGGACAAGTAAAATATTTTATGATTAGACAGCAAAAATGGTACTGAAAATTCATTATCAAATATCTGGCTGTCCCTAGAAGGCAAAAAGCACGTATTTGTATGGCCACATGGAGCAGCAGCCTTAAATGCAAAGAGAGCAACACATTATGGGAAGTCCAGTGAAGATTATTTAATGGTCTATATTTTACACTATAGGTAGTGAATGACTGAATTCCCCCCAGCCAGAGGTCAGACATGTAACTATGCTAATTTCTGTTAATCTGCTGACCTAGATGTATATGGACATCACACACAGATTTTTGACTCTGATGGGCTAATAATAAGAATTTCAGTTATATGCCAAAAGCTTATTAACCAGAAACAACTGAGGAAAATGCACTATTTGATCACAGGTCAATTACAAGACACTAGTTTGATGGGGCCACAAAGGCAGATAACGATGTTACACCACGTCAGGAAAAGCATTTTCCAGAAATGAATAAGGAAACTAATGCCATTGCAGAAAGTCTGGGGAGTGATGTATCTAAATTCTCCAAAAGGATGCAAGTGTTTAATTTACATACACATAAACATACACACACACACACAGACACACGTGTATTTTGCAAGAGAAGATTAATAGAGGAGGCAAGAAATGCAAACTGCACAAAAATTATTTAGGTCAGTCAAGACCAGAGGTGTCTCTGATGATCTTCAAAAGGTACAAAAAGATGGTGGAGTGAATGGGTAACAAGATCACAAGCAAAATTCAGTTTTGACAAGTGCAAAGTAATGTTCAGAGAGGAATTAATCTGAACAATTTATACTCCTGGCTAGGTTCTAAATTAACTGTAACAATCCAGAAAAAAAGATCTTTGCATCACTGGGAAAGCTCAAAGTCTCAACATGTATCTGCTTTCTAAAGAGCCAGCATCATTAGAATGTAGAGGGAACAGGATAAAATAACACTGGAAGTATTGGAAAGCTGCCACATAAATCAGTGTTACATGGTCACCTGAAATAATGTATTCAGTTTGGGTCACTGCATCTCAGAAAGGGCACAGATGGAATAGCTGGATTCAGAGACGAGCTCTGGAAATGACTAAATGCTTGGAGAGAATTATACAGGGTCTGTAGGGCTGAGGTGGCTTCGATTTATATTTAGTGGGAGACCTGATAAATATAAGAAGTAATGAACAGTGTTGTGAAATCAAGTTGTAGGTTTCTGTGCACCTTTTATCATGGAACAGAAAACAGAAGATCAGTCACTGCACAAAGACGTGAGCAAGTTTCAGAAAACATACCAAGAGAAGTACTTTTTCACACTATTAGCTTGTGAGACGTTGCTGAGAGTTATCAATAAGGACAAAACCTTTGCGTCAGCTGCAGGAGATCAGACCTCTATAGGGATAACAGGAACTTCCAGACCTAGTCCAGTGAAGATTAAAACCCAAGCAAAACCAATTGCCATGGCTAAGGGTCTTCCTGCACCAAGGCTTCAGGCGGGGTCCAGTCAGCGCTGAGCGGCCCCTGCGGCAGTCACAGTTTCTGGAGGGGTCAGGAGGAGAGCGGGCGCAGCCCATGGGGAGGTGGGAGGCCGGAGGGCTTCTCTGGGAGCCACGGGAACTCTCAGGAGAGGGCAGACACCCTGGGCAGCAACGTCACTTGAGAGCTGGTCCTGCTCGGGGGGTACGATGCCTTCCCCAAACCTCCAGCAGACATGGGATGCGCAGAGGCGCTGAGCCCTGGCACTCTGCCCCTCACAGCCCGGAGCTGCCCTGAGGTGAACAGAACAACCAGGGGAAAGGCCAAAGGCTGAAAATCTCCCAGGGGAAAGATCCTTAAGTGGGAAATGTTTTATTTTGCTGATTAGGGGACTTTGTGGATGCTTTCAGAGTGATCAAAACTATTCAGGAAGTTTGGCCTCTAGCTTGAGCTTCTCTAGTACCAGTGACATGAATTTGCTTTCTTTGCTGTAGGAAAGAAGGGAAAAATCAATATTTGTCAAATGGAAAAGACCAAGACTGTTAAGGAGGAAATTTTGGGGTTTTTTCAACTTCAGATCACAACAAATAATGAAAATTTGAAAGCATGCTGAGAATTCCCCTTTGGGTGTAAACTTTAGTGACATCTTAATTTGACTTTTGTGTAAACTAGAGTAGTTTCAAACAATTATTTATTCGTTTCTTCATTTCCTTTGATGCAATTCATTGCACGTTTGCTTTAAAAGTAATTAATTACAGTACAACATAGAATGACTGGCACAATGAGTGGTACCTGACGTCACTGCCACCCCAGTACAAGGGACCACCAGTTGGTGGGGCTATGAGTTTCATCAAACTGTAGTAGGGAAGGAAAACACAGTAAATCTCAGAAGATCTGTTGTCTGAAGTGCTTCCCTATACAAAAAACACTCATACTGGTATTTAAATGTAAAAATATACCCAGTGCCTTGTCTGGGAACTGGTGAGGCCTAAAAGGGCAGTGTCACAAGGAATGCTTACCCTGTCCTTTGTACATGGGGTATAGATGCAGCACAATCGAAATGGAAATCATCAGCTTTGTCTTGTCTTCTTCTACGATTAATATTGTGCTTCAGAGTAACCAAGCTTTATTATTTTTTTTCCTGTCCTTAAATGTCCTGATTAAAGCCCCGTAGCCCAAATTCCAGCTTCCTCAGCCATCAGGCTGTGATGCAGCTATGTGGTTGGCTGATCAAAGAGGCTCCCATGTGGAATGATACTGAGGAAATACTCATCCTCACCTTGTACTGCCACAGGAGTGTTCCTGTGTGAGACGGTTCATTTTTCTCTGTGGGAAGGGCCTTTTTGCCCCTAGTCCCAGTGGAGGACAGTGAAGTGCTCACTGCCTCTCCTTGCAGTCTACGATCTCTTGTTGTCACAGCCCTGGGGAGGAGAAGGCAGGGCCCTGAGGTCTGCAGTTGGGACTAAAGGAGGGCCAAGCAGAGCCGTCACACAGCAAGGGTGAGACACTGCAAACTGCATCCCTGAGCCAGCAGTGCCCAAGGGACTGAAGGGGAAAGAGCAAAACGGACCAGAAAAGGTGTGGCTTTAGTTTGGAAGGGGTTACTAGAAAATACGGGAGAAGCAAATTGAAGGGAATGAAGCTGGTAGGTCAGAGCTGTTGTTGGGAAGGAATTTAAGGTGGTGTTTCAAATGACACGTTCAGTGGTCTTAGAAGCAGGGGGAGAAGGGAAATGCCTGAAGGATCTAAGCTGTAGCTGACAACCATGAAAAACTCCCAAGGAATCTGGAAGACTAAAATAATAGGCTCCTGTGGAGATACAGCTTGTGATATTATTGCCTTGAACTTCCCTGTAGACTTCTGTAGTAGAGATATTGAAATGCTAAAGGACAGATTCCTTTTTTTTTTTTTTTTTTTCAAAATTACACAGGACATTCCTGTTACATTTAAATTAAATGTTTTGGATTTTGGTAATGCCTAAACCTCCTGCCTGTTTTATAAAAGAATGGGTAAATACAGGCATGAGGTTTCAAAAAGGCCAACCCCAAAATGCCCTCTGTTTTGTTCTTGACGTTTTTTATATGGAGGACAGTTGGTCTCCTGAACACTGTATGAATTAGAAAATCAAGACAAAAGTCCCTCTGCAGGTTCAGATTTCTCTCCTATCAAAGCAACCCATTTCAGGCAGATTTGTTGGTCTGTTTTATTTGAATTGGGTTTAGCCCTGTGGCCCCAGGTAATGTCTTTCCCTAGCTTTGTACCAAATGTATGTTTTAAGGAAACTAAATGAGTTTGGTACGTGGACACTTCATGCTCCCTTTTCTCTGCATTACAATCCTTAATACGCCATTGGCATCCCTGTTTGGAAGACAGGAGATAGTACAACTCTAAACTTTTACCCTACTCTTCCTATCTCTCCAACGCAGGAGTGTTACAGTATTTTAAGTTGAATGATGGATGCAAATTCCTGGTGGCCAAGAGCACAGGCTTTGGCCCTGACGCCTCCCCAGCCGAGCGAAAGCCTGGCCGTGGTGTGGGAGCCTGTGCTCACCTTGGCACGAGGAGCAGCAGAGCCCAGGGCACGGGGGGAGTGATGCCAGGGGATGGAGCCCACAGACAGACCCTGCCCCTTGGCTTGGGCACACGGTGACCAGGGAGGGAGCCCCAGGGAAGCTGTGAGTGACGTGCCCCAAGACGCTGCCCACAAAGGTGCCACACAGCCCCGCTCTCCCACGCCTCAGCCACAGGGCCGTAGGATCCGGCCCCTTGCCTGTGGAAATGTGCTGGACAACACAATGTCCTAATAACTGCCCACAGCTGGTTTTTACAGCCGGCGGCCCCTGGGTTGGTGCAGGGGGAACACAGACATGATTGGCAAGATCCTGGGAGCTGATGGATGAAGAGACAAAGCCTTGATGTGTCTTAGGTGTTCCTCCAGAGCTACAGCAGAGGAGCTCTTCTGCTGATGATAAAAAAATCACAACAGACATTTCTGTTATAAGTAAATATTCTGCACATTTATCAGCAAAAGGTGGTTTGTTTTTTCTTTTGTAGAATGAAAAAAAAATGTGTTAATTTATCAGCTGCTTTTTTCCCCTTTTATGTCTTCAGTCTGATGGCACCAGGAAGGATCAGTAAGTGCATTTCTCTGAGTCTGGCTTTCCCTAAGCACGTGCTAGTGCAAGCACGTTAGCATCAGAAGATGTCTATTCTGAGTAGAAAACTGGTGTATGAAGGTTTTAAAACTTGAATATCCTGACAGAAATACGACATTGCTTGTATTTTAGCATTTGACAAAATGTTAAGTAGAATATCTTTTATGTCTATATTCTCTTTTAAAAGTCTGTTACTATAAGACAATAATGATTTGCTATCGTTTTTGCTCTTCCTCTATTTGAATAAATACTGTATCTTTCTATTTTTCAGTTTATTATATGACTTACATGTTAGTGGTGCCTCTTGACTGAGACTAATGTTATATGGATGCAAGGAAATCAGATAGTGAAGTAGAAAAATATTTTATCATTGTACACTTTGCCTTCAAATAAAGAAGGTGATATTATTTCTCTGCTTTCCTAGAGCCTGACCAACCTGGCTAGGGTAATAAGCTTCAACAATAGTATCCTGAAAAACAATTATACTGGCTAGGTGCATTAACCACTAACACAGCAGCAAAGGCCCAGCTGCAGTTGCAGGTTTTCTACTTCATACGCTAGAAAAATAGAAAACAGAATGAGTGAGAGAAATCCACAGGTTTCTTTGTGTTTCTTAAAACAGTCTTCTAAAATGTAGCTAAAATTTAGGAAATCACACATAAACATGTGACTGTTATCCTCCACAGCGCTTACTAGAGAAGGAAAATGGAGATGCCCTCCTGATTACAGTAGGTGCTACTGCTGTTAATATCCGTTGTAGCAAAGAACACCTATTCCCTGGACGCTCCGAGGGTATGCGAGAGAGAAAGGCAAGTTCCTCGTCTGAGTGCAGAAATTATGCAAAGTGAGGCTCATATGGGGTATGCAAGTGGTTTGACAGTGAGCTGCAATTTATTTCTTTACAGAATGAGAACTGTTTCTAGTAAATCAGAGTTTTGGAATGACTGATCGTCCTGGGCGTTCCCATTTCTCCACGCAGGTCACTGGTTACCCTGCCTGTTGCCTCCCTCCCACCTCGGTTCCAGCCCCTGCTCTGCAGCGGCTCGTTCACGCGGGGATCCTGCACGGGGTGCAGGGCAGAGCCCGGCGCTGTCTCCAGCTCTGCTGGCTCGAAGGCAGGAGGGGACCCTGCCGCAGAAATCTGTACCCCCTGTTTCTCCTCAGAGCTGTGTAATGTCAAATACTCAGTGGGCACCAGGCTCTGATATCATGCGGAAATTACTGCAGTGCCTGCTTCAGATCGTGTAACACACTTCTAGTGAGAGAAGTGATGATGCGTATGTGAACGTATCTTCTAACAGATAGGCAAGAATCATTCCTTCATTTATTTGCAGACATAAAAAGCATGACATTTACACTTTGAGTAGTGGGAAAGAGGGGGAAGCTGGTCTGGAATTTTTTTTTTTTTATTTTTCCCCCTCCTTTTACAGAATTACTGTTATCTTTACAGTGTGATTATATGAGGGAGCAATTGGATTACTGAGAACATCCATCTCACGTTTCCTCTGTTGAAAAAGAGCTGTGAAAATCTTTATATCTATGGCAGGAAAGAAATAGAGATACCATAAAGTGTCTTGCCTGATATTGCTTCAGTCTGATTATCCGTGTGAATGCACTTATGTTCAAAAGCAACACATTTCCCTTTATTTAGCAATTTGTGAGCAGTCTTTCTATTTTATGTGTTTGAAATATCTGCTGATGAGGGATTTCCTTCCTGGCAGGTAATCCGTTTGTTTGTGAAATTCTCTGCCTGGCTCTTCTCAGCGCTGGGTCCCTGGGTTCTCTGAAGATGTCAGACGCAGCTGTGGAGGAGCCCCTCAGATCACCCCTCCCTATGCCAGAGACACGGGTGCTCCTGAAAGTCACTTCATACACCCACTGCTTGAAGTGCCTGTGGTGAGGGCAGGGAATGTGGGTGTGCTCACACGGCTGTGTGTGTCTGCATCTGGATTTTCTCCCAGAAGACAGCAGAGCAACAACTCTGGTAGGTTTCTTGGAAATAGACTGGTTTGGATGACACTGCCTGGATACCGGAGAGAGACAGACTCTACGAAGATCCCTAGTTACGTACCATTATTCTTTGGGAAAATGATACTTTGTGGTTATGTTTCCCTGACAACAAACTGAAGATTTTTTTTTTAAATACTATTTTGAATTGTACAGTCAGTTCTGCCCCAACTCTAGTGGCTTCTTTATTCAAGAGAGAGCAGCAGCCAGCAGCAGCCAGGAAGGGCACTTGTGACTGTGAGTGTAAGCAAATACGTTATATACTGCGGCTTAAAAGAACTATAGGGGTTGCTGCTGCAAGGCAGACAGGTCAAATAAAAAGGGGGGACTGGAAAAGTAGACTAGTGATAACAATGGAGTTGCACAAAAAGGTCCAAATCTTGTGTGGTGATACTGCAGAAGATGACAGGAGCTAAAGTTATTGGCACAACCAATAAAACAAAAGATGTGTAGATGAACAAAAATATTGCCAACAAAAAAATGCTTCTTCAGAAAGCCTACTGAAAAATTTTACATAGCTGGAAGAGGGAGCTGAGGAGAACATAATCACAAATGGAAACACTTTTAGCTTTTTTAAACCACATGATTCTCTGGCAAAGTGAAATAAGAAATCAAGTACTGTGATAAAGTTCTGTAGTTAACCAAAGGGAAGTACTGACCAAAGCTGAATAGAAACAGTGAGAAATGGAAGAAAGTGTTTTTTTCCAGCAGGCAAAGTGCCAGAAGGGAATAAAATCTATAGCTTTTGTTCAGAGAACTAAGTAAACCTAGTGAACAGAGCTGCACGTCTTGTGACAAGGGATGTTCTTGCAGATCATTTGGTATAGAAACTGCTAAAATGCAGTTCAGAAGATACTAGCAAAGCAAGAGGCAGAAAAAAGTTTTTTAGAGATTATTTTATTGAAACTGTACAATATTTTTACTCATCATTGTGTTGTGGGATGATTATTAGGGCCATAGGGTGGAATTCAGCAAAGAGGTGTCAAGGGGAGGGGGCCAGGCTATCCCATTCCTGTCTGAAAAACTACCAGCACAACTGACATTTCTGGGGGTTTGGTCACAGAGCAAGACTGACAAGAGAACCGCTGATATCCCGTAGCAAATTAAACTACAGCTACCAGCAGAAGTCTTGTGCTTTGGGAATTCCAGTAAAAGTGCTTTTTAAGTCCAGATGATCAGGACTACAGCTCAGCCCCTGGCTCTGCCTGGGAGCAGCATCTTGGGTTATGTGGCAGGGACGGCTCAGCTCTGCACCCGCGCAGGATTTGTCCCGTAGCACAGGGCACTTTGAAGACTTTGCTTTGGTTTCATTCTCTCGAAAACTTCTGGCTCAGCTCCGTAACCTTTCCCGGGCTCTGGACCAAAGCTCCCCGTTAGAAAAGTTATCCCCAAACCCAAAGATCCCGCCAACTTTGTCCTTTTGCCGAAGGAAGCAGCTGAACGGGAGGGAGCGAGGGCCCGGTGCTGGCCGGCAGGGCAAGGGCCGTTCCACCGGCTGGCCGGGACTGAGGCGAGCAGGAGCGCTGCTCGCCCCCGACCCGCTGTGTCTGTGGCGCCTGGGCCGCGGTCAAGGAGCGTCGTCCCCACGGGACACGCGGGAGCTGCCGGCGCTGCTGGGCTGGGCCCTGCCGGGGGCCGGAGGCCGGTGGCCATGGGGCATCGCCTGCCGGGGCACCGACCAGCGCCCGCTGCTGCGGTTCCATCGCAGAGCGTGGGGGGTCACCGCCTTCTGGTGACACTGAACTAAACCTCAGTAGCCCTTTTCTTGTAGCCTCTTCCTCCCGCCCAGCTAACTGTTGGTTTCTGTAGTTTTTTCTGTATTTTTCATGTCCTGCTCTGCTACTTAAATTTTTTCAGTGGATTTAATTAAAAACACTTTAGAGCATTAAATCAGGGAAGCTTACTGGGCTGGCTTTTGGAAGCAGAACTTGCTCTGCAGGTTTCTCTAGACCTCACCAATCAGAAGCTCTGCAAACCTCTTAGCTTCCTTTGCCAGGGAAGGTTCTTCCCCAGATGCTGAAGTAGCTTAAATGCAACTAATTTGAAAGCTGAAGTGGAAGAATATTTATGGTCTGTGAGGTGCAAAGCTCCACAGAGATCCCAGACAAGCCCGGATTTATTTTTAGTACTAAGAGCTATTTGGGCTTCAGGTTGTTTGTTACCAACTTGCAATTTTGAATTTTTTGATTAGTGCTTGAAGCCTCATTTCTTGGTTTGCAACATTAATGACTACAGGAACAATGACTGTGCTTTGGAAAACTCATGTTTATAGAGCTTCTAAAATATACTGTCTGCCTCAGAGAAAATGAAAGTGTGGCTCCATTACTTATCCAGGAATGGCCAAAAATGTAAGAGAATATGTTTTAGTAGAAGGTGTAGCAGAAAAAGCAAATATTATTAATCTCAGAGCCAAATATTATGATTTTTTGTACTCAGGTACTCATGAATTTTCCAGACAGATGTGTGAGTCAGGCTTCCCTGTGGTACTATCAGATTGAATGACTCATTTATAACTGTTTTAAAAATTATTTTTCATCTGCAGTCCTTGTGGAAGTTGCACAGGCAGAACACCAGTTTTGTGGGGAGAGAAAATATTTTGGATTCGTATGTTGATGAGAAGGACTGGAAACAGAAGCTGAACTGGTTAAACGATGTGTTTTGGTACAACATATACAAACAGTGCAGAGATGGAGACAGTCACCACCTGCCCCCCTGCGATGGAAGTGCTGAGCTGCTCCATCCCAAGAGAGGAGACTTGTTAGTGCTTGCCCTCACAGCTTGGCCAGTGAGGGGAAGTTACAGATCTGGGTTGATACATGCACGGAGAGGCGACTTACTTTCCTTCCCCACAAAAGACATTATAAAAGCAAAGACTCACCTCTGGTGGGAACAGATGTGTGCTGATTTATGGCAGCAAAGGACCTTCCCACTGTGGTTACACAATTCTTTGTGTAATTTTGTAAAGCCTTAATATTAACTATGACAAAAATAAGGACCAAGAGAAGGTTTTCAGATGTGGCAGGCATCACTAAAACATAGCAACGTTGTGTTCCAGACAGTTAGATCTGCATTTTAGTATCCATTTATAAAGGGCACCCAGAGAGCATCTGTCTCTAGTTATTACTCTGAGCAGCCCAGGTTCAGAAAAAGTTATTTTCTGTGAATTTCTAATAAGATCTGAATGGAATTATTTGATTTAGCTAAACACAGGTACTTCCATGAAGAATGATGTCAAGGGAATATAGGGGCATGCATTACAACTGGCCAAGGCAGAGCAATCTCCACACTTGGTTTAGAGCAGTGTTTGTCCCTCTGCGGTAATGACATGTATGCTGATGCTTTAGGAGATCCCTGGGAGTCCTGAGAGTGGAAATAGCATGCAAACAACATCTGCCCGCTAAGAACTTGTATTCATTGAGCCAGAGAGAACAGTGTCCCCATGTGCATCAGCTTCATGTTTAAAGAAAGTTAAGGATAATAATTACTCTCCTTTTCCTCCTACTTATGTATAGCTGTTACATGAGAGAGAGCAAGTGAGACTGCATTTTTAACAAACAGCTGATATTTGGAAATCGGCCGTGTTCTGGTCCCTGGGTGCCTGGCGTTTGTTCCTGTGTCCCCCCCTGCGGAGGGCAGGGCTGGCTCTGTGGCCAGGTCTGGCGGTGCCCGACGGAGCGTTTCCTGCAGCGCGTGGTCTGTGCACAGTGGGCTGGGGGTGTCCCACGGGAAACCAGCAGTGCCTCAGAGCCAGGGCCAGCCAGCCGCTCTGCCACACAGGGGAGGGCTTCACCCTGCCGGTACTATGGGTAGCGCGAGGAAAGGAGGCTACAAAGCACACTTGGCCAAAAGTCTTGACTTTCAATTACAAAATGCTAATAGGGTACACTGGGCTTTTCTTCAATCACAGGCTTATTCAAGTGAGACCTTAAATTATAATTAAATGTAGGATGCACTTGTCCTCTGTAAATATGATAATTGGTTCATAAATGTATAATGCTGTTAATTAGCGTGTGATCTCTTGTAACACAGGAACGTTCGGTGTTGTCTCCTGAGCCCCTGAAGGTAGAACAATGAATCACAATTCAGTGCTCTTGTAGCATCATTCACTCAGATCAGGCTCTCTGGAAACTTTGACGGCAAAGTAAGGAAGGAAAGAGGAGTCTTTGCATGACCACATCTTTCTTGCTGCAAAGCTAATAATTATCCAGTAATAAGACAGAAATATTTTTCTGTTCAAAAGAGGGAAAAAAAAAATATTTTTACTTTTTGCATTACTCTCTGTCACATCCAGTGCTCCATGGTCACATGAGTATGATTGAGGAACATTCCCATTTTGTATCCTAGCAAGAAAGTGGTCATATAAACACAGTAATTAAAAGAAGCTGGGATGAAAATGTACTAACACATGCACATATGCATGAAAACATTTAATACCAGCTCTAGTTGCAGAAATATAGAGTAAGGGACACTGGAAGCATAAATTCATGGGCTCCAAGAACAAAGGACTCCATCCAGAAGACCTGTAATACTCAGTGTCGTTCATTAATTGTTCATTCAGCTGTGCACTTTGTTTCTCCTCAAGGTTTGTTTCCACAGTTGTTTTCACTTGAAAGATGTGCTCAGAAGAAACTATAAACAATTGGAGACCATCAGCATTTTGTTCTGCATCAACATCTTACTGGAGATATAAGGGCTTTCACTCTGCTTGGCTTTAAGACATCAGTTTAAAGTGGATTTCATCCACTGTTACCTGGTCTGAACAGATCTAAAAAGGTGGCTTATCTCTTTCTCACCCAGTCAAATTCTGCTTTCCTTTTAACAGTTTTTGATGCAACCAAATATGTTGATGGAAAAAAACAGGGAACACAACTTGGAAATACAGCTTTACACAAAGCCAAGGCACATCCCCTCTCTGCTTTGCGTTACAGCAAAGCACCTTTGATTTAGAAATGCATTTGCATTGCAGAGCTGCTGGCTCCACAGCCTCAACAAACCCTGTAGTCTTTGGCTTTCCAGGTTCATAGAGGGACGATTCCTGTAACCCATTCACAGCCAAGACTGTTAAAATCCACATTTTTCTCCTGAGTTAACAAATCATGGCAAATCAACCCAAATTCCATTAGAAGATGTGGATATCTCAGGGGAAAGAAGGTTTTGAGCTGGCTGTTCAAAACCCAGGGAGGCTGAAGGCACTGGTGATAGTTTCCGGAGGATGCAGAGTGCTGGTCCTGCTACGGGGACAGGTGGAGGGTGCTAAGGGGAGAGGGTATGTGGCCGAGCAGGAGCTTTGTGTTTGAATCCCCCACAGGCTGCAGCTGTGGTCAGGGTGCTCACCCCAGAAAAACACCTGTGGTTTTTCTTTAGCGAGAGGAGGATGGTCATGGCCTCTGGTTGTTTCTCTGACAAAGGGTTAAGGTCAGGAAAGAGAAGATACAGAGCACTTTTCCCACTAGTTGGTTTAAATTTACTCTTTATTGCCTCAGCACTCATTGTAAAAAATAAGTTGTTGTGATGCTCTTAATCTACACTGTGATAGCTGATATTTGTCAGCTTTACAGTTTTCATTTCATTTGTATAAAGAGAACAAATGAATGAGAATGGATAATAAAACAGCTGGCTGAAACAAATAGTTGGTTTAGTGAAAGATTTTCTATTACAGGGGAACTAGATTTCTGAGAAGACATAAAAATATGACTTCTGGAAAGCATCATATAAAATGAAAGTAAAAGCAAGAGAAGTTGCTGAAACAATTCCAGACACACAATGGCTGAATGTCTCCTCCAGAAAGTTACTGCATCAAGGACAGGACAGATTATATTTCTCCAAGGGCATGGGAAGAAACCAGATGAAAACAGATTGGGGTTTTTTGTGGGGTTTTTGTTTGTTTTCTTGATTACAATGCATTTATGCACCCCCAAGCAATCTGCCACATACAATATCCCATGATTTTATTGCCTCTTAAGTAAAACACCATTCATTTTTAGGAGAAAACTGGAGGAAAACATTTGCAAAGACCTGTCTTTGTTGGCAGAGAAACCAGAAACGGGGGGGGGGGAAAAAAAGTAGAAAACTAACCAGAAGCCTGCTTTCTCCTGTGCATTCCCCAAGTATAACATCCCTCTGGTGTTATTCATAGCCTGACCAGGTTCATTTATCTCAGTGACCAGAGTGCTCAGCATCCCTACTCACAGCAGTTTTCAGTACCTTCAGGATTTTCAGATAAATCCTTTTTTATCAGGGAGACAGGTCAAAACGATTATACATAAAAGTGTGTGGTTTTAAGATAGACTCAGACTTGTTTTTCTTAAGACAGTGAAGCTTTTTCATTGCTCTGAGAGTTACTGCCCTGACAAAATCCTGAACTCAAAGCTAAGACCTGGTGTCAAATTCCGGTTATGCTACTTGGCCCCATCTGGATGAGGAAGGAGGGTTAGTAAAGGGAAGAATCTTGTTATTTATCGCTGCCTTGTTTTCCACGCTGGTTATGACTCACCTGCTCGGGTCCCGCAGGCAGCCCACAGCCAAGCCGGCAGGAGGGGGCACGGCCCGGTGCCACCCGGGGGAGGACGAGCTGCACCCCCGGCCCCCGGCTGCTCTGGCGACGGCCCCTGCGGGCCGGGGCAGCGGCGGGAGCCGCGCTGCGGGCCGGGGGCGGGAGAGGCCTCTGGCGGCGGCGCGGAGGCCGCGGCGTGCGCGGGGCCGGCGCTGGGGGAGGCCGCCCGAGCCGCCCCGTCGGGGACTGGCCCTTGTACCTCCCGCTGCTCATCCGGGCAGCACCCGGCGCGCCCCGGAGCGCTGGCCCGGGCGGGAGGAGCCGGCTGCGGGGGGCCGAGGCGCGGCCTGGCGGGGAGGCCGGAGCGCTCGGAGAGCCGCCAGCAGCTGCTGCGTTATCTGTGCCGTCAGGCCCGGGCGCGGGGTGGACATTTCCACCCGCCCCGCGCAGCGACAGCCGGTTTTTGTGCTCCCGTTACACACAGACCCCGAGGTCGGAGCTTTCCCAAACAGGCCGGTGAGCTCCCGGCCGGTCGGTGACTCTCACCCCCGGTCCCAGGCTCACATAATGCTGCTGCTCCTGCACATGCCCAGGGAAGGGGCTGAGCCCGGGCAGGGCCTTGTGACTGCGGGGTGCTTCCCAGGGGCGTAACGAAGGTGGTTCACTGTCAGGGCACTCAGAAGTCCGTTTCGTTGCCACATTACAAAAAAAAAAGCCATCCTTTGGGCCAGCTGAGAGCGGCTCCGTGCGCGGCTGGAGCAGAGCCAGGACGGAGCTGGGGAGCGGCCGTGCCTGCCCCCCGGCCCGGCACCGCGCCCTTGTCCCGGGCACAGCGGGCAGCCCTTCCCCGCCGGGTTAGCCTCACCTTCCGGCGGCTGCAGGAGCGTCCAGGGGCGAAGGGGAGGCTCTGCTCCCTGATGCATTAATGCAGGGGACCTTTTCATTAATGAATAATACAAGATCTGGCCTTTATGACTCCACTCAAATAGTGCTTCAGAGAAATTATTGGTAGGATTTGAACTGTCAGCATGGCTCTCTTCTGGGGAGGTTTAGCTATGTTTCTGCAGGACTGAGAGAGGAATTCTCCATTTCTGCATTTCACTCCCTTACGATTCCGTGTGTGTATACACGCAAATGCATACACACACTCACACACACAGTGGTCAAGTTTTTGAGGCCTGAAGTCATAGAATAAAAAATATCCAATTGTGGTGGATTCAGTGAAAATTTTAACAAAAACATAAAAGCCATTTCAACATCTAATATTCCCAGTATGTTCCTTATAATGATTTTTTTATGGTTGTCTGGTTAGAATTGCAAATCTTATTTTCCTTTAGTAACCTACAGAGCTGGCAGCAGTGGAAGTAAGTGGTGGTGTTACAAAATGTTTGAAATACATACATTCTTACCAAATTTGAACTACTGAAAAGAAGGTAAAAAAGAATTTCAAAAATATTAAGTAGAAACCTTAAAAGTTTTTTTGCTCTGTTTTGTGCCTGGCTTGATGTGCTCAGCAGCAGTTCTTATCTCTAAAAGCCACAAGAACCCTGAAAATCAGCTGTCTTTAACCAGATATTAGCAGTTCATTTGACTATAACCTTTCTGTAAATCCACCTAGGCCTCTCTTTGTTATTAATTTGTTCTAAAGCCAGTTTCTGCCATGTTTTCATCTAGATGTACTTTATTTTCTCATTTCACAACACTGTCCTTATTGCTGCCTTTCTATACAACTCCATGCTGAAGTATTACAATAACTACTCAACAAATGCACTTTTATTCTGTGTGTATTCCTTTATCTTAACTTCACCAAAGTTCTCAGCTCCTTACTGGTGCTGTTGAACTCAAACTCAGCTGTCACTCTATATGTCAGTCTCCAATTATGTAATTTCCTGTGGCTTCACAATGTAAAGAATCCTTCTATTAAAGATGAAGGGTTTAGGGAAATCTTGGTGCAAATAAATAAAATAGAGACTAGACAACTCTGTGGGAGATTCAGTGAGTTCTGAGCCTCTGAGACATGCTTCTGAGCAATCTTTATTACATAGTTGATATTTTGCTCTTCTATTCAAGACATTTATTTATAAAGAGGGAAATATGTCAGATGAGAAGAACAGAGAATTAGTTTTAAAATGTGTTACTATTATGTCTGATTCAGTGATCAGTGTCCTGAAAAATGTGGTGTATACATTAGTGCAACAAAGGTTAAGATCTCTCCAGACGTGCCCGTTCACATGCAGACATGCAGTCTTGAGGAGAAGAGCAGTTATGGATGCTGTTCACCCCTTTCAGCCTGGACCTTCCTCTTCCCTGTAGCGGTCAAAATGTTACTTGCAATGCATATGGAGTTAGACCCTTGGCTGAGGCACAGGGTGAAAGGGCAATGTCCCAGTCACCAAACCTATGCTGATTTACGCTTTTCCCATGTAACTGTAGGGCAGCACCTGCTTGCCATCAGTGAGCAGTGGTTAGCCCTGCTGCGGGTGGGTTAGGGGGGCAGATCTGTGTTTGGTCTCTGGAAAAGCCCTGAGTTCAGCATCCCACACCTGCTCGGAGCAGGGAACGCGCCTCTGCGCTTGCGGCCAGCCACGGGTGAGGGCTGGGCGAGGTGCCCGTCATGAGCACTTTGGCTGGGCAGGGCTAGCAGAGCTTGCAGAGCTGCAGGTGAGCTCCTTAGAGCTGGGCTGGAGCAGCTAAGGAGGATCTCTTCTGCTCCACCTAGCAGTTCTGCTGTGCACTGCTTTTATCTGTTTTGATTTTTTAATCTAAATCTATGCTTTTGAATATTATTTCATTTTTAGCTGTCTGACAATAATCCTTTGCATACTCCAATGCAACTCTCAGCTCTCTGGAGTGTGCTGAGTCCTTGGCTCAAGAGCAGAGCAGCAGTCAGTGAAGGCATCTACCCCCAGAGCACCGAGGGCTTCCCCTGGCTGCGCAGCAATCCCCCTCTCAGCGGCAGCGGACAGCAGAATGTGCCAGACTCTGCAGTGTCTTTCTCTCGCTGAATCTTGTTAGGAAATTCTTGTGGTAGCCCTCGAGGTGAGTTAAACACATGTTTGTACTTATATATAAGAGTTTAATGAACAGCACATTGAGCAGTGGCCCTGCAGTGAGCGGTTTTGTTTTTTTAAGTGATGAACATAGTGCTGTGATTGCTGTCCCAGTGTCTGTGTGTAAGTTTTCTCAGTAAACAGTGGTGTGGTGATGTGCAACAACTATCATCTGATGTTGGGTTTTTAATCCAATAAATAGTCCTGGAGTGCTGCTTTTTTAACGGCTTTTCACAAATTCTTGAAACGGCTTTTTCAAAGGAATAGGAAAGGCAAGTGTGGAGGTATTGGCAAAGAACATGCACGTGTTTAAAGGATGATGAGGCCAGTGACCTAGATATGGCTGGCTGCGCTGCTGCTTAAATGAGACAAATAGGTGAAAACCACTTCCTTTAAATAACAGACAGTTGTTAAAAGACTTTAAATTGTCATCTCCATTTGTATTTTTTTAGTTTGGCTTCAGATCACTTCACGTGTGAGATGGTTTTGACATGTTACATTCTGGGCAAGCAGAACTAACTCCTGAATCTTGACAGCCCCCAAGTACTCCTCTTCTTGCCCATGTACTTGGAACACAATTAACAGACTTCAGGATGGGGAGACAAAGAAATTGTGCTGGTCAGCAAAAAAACTTCCACTGCATTATTCATGTCTTAACTGGAGATAAATGGCCATATGGGACACAAGCAGTGATACATCATTTTCTGAATTCTTGCTTTTTTCTCCAGAGGCTCAGCCATTCTGCAGCATCAAGGTCTCCACCGTGCAGTCAGTAATTGGCTGCAACCTAATTTAGATCCTGAATAATTCTAGAGACATGCTAGTGGGGCCTTTCAGACAGCCTCACCAAAACGTAGTCCTCTCCTGACGCTGAAATGATTCCCTGGCCTGCCTCGTGCACAAGGTTATAAGAATTCCTGCCTGCCAAACTGAGCAGAGGGCAGGGGCTGCTGCTGCAGCGTTTGGCTGCTCCAGCACATTGAACCCGTGTCTGAGCTCGTGGGCTCAGGAGGTGGTGGGGCTCAGCGAGTGCGGGGCCACCCCAGCTGACGGGCTAGGGCTGGGGGGGGGAGCTCTGGGTGCTCTGGCACCCCACAGGGCCCCGGTGTCGCAGTGCCTGACCTTGGCGAAGGACGCCGCCGCGGAGGGAGTCAGCCCAGCCCCGAGCCCACGCTCCCTGCCGGCTCTGCCTCCCGGCTCCCCCTTCCCGCCCTGCTCGGCACCTCCCGCTCTCCCATCGCTGTTCCTGCAGCCCCGAGGCAGCCCTGGGCCCACCAGCCCGTGAGCCCCAGGACGTCCCAGGACATCCCCTCGGGGGATGGTGCTACTGGCTGTTTTCCGGACTGGAGCTATGGCCAACGTGAGATGTAGCAGGCACGAGTAGGGAAACTCACACTTAGAAAGACCTATCATGGAGTTTGGCCTCAGGCTTACCCAGCATGTAGATGTGAATTTACCACAAGCTTTTAAGAACCATTTTTGTTTGGGTTCAGGTCTCCATTCCCTCACTGTGAGCAGGGCTTTGGTGCCAGGACACCGAAGCAGAAGCTGCTCTGGACATGTGCACACCCAGCAAGAAGCAGCACGTCTGGGTGGAGTCTCAGCGAAGGTTTTGGTAATTGCCAGGTTGGAGTGGAACAAAGGAAGTAAGAAATGAATACAGAGCAAGAGTTGATTCTAGCAGAAATCACAGCATCCACTAAGATGGCTCTGCCATTTAAGGACAAAATGTGCCAGGTGTTTAATGCAGCATGACAGATTGGATGGAAGTGATAATTCCCCCCCCCCCCCCCCCCCCCCCCCGAAAAAGCTTAGATGCTAAGAGAAAAAAAAAAACTGTATATTTTTCAAGGTATAGCTAGTCTTGTCCCTCTGACAGTTTCTACCTTCTCCACCTCTATCATTTGGGCTCAAGGGTGTTTTCAGGTCTCATACTTGCATCTTTGAAAACAAGACACCTCCATATAAGCAAGATTCTGCGTGACTCAGGAGTTTTGTGAGGTCCCAGAATTAGTGAGATTAGGTGGTGCTTTATCTAAAGGAAGAAAATAACGAGTACTATAAATCACGCATATCCCAGTCTGAAGTGTTTTAAGGGACCTAATTTTGTTGTTGGGCAGTTTTACTATACAGTTTCTACTGAGTAGCTTATCTTCAGTTGTCCTTGGGCTACACTTTTTCTAATTTCAAGATAAAACATTTTCATAGAGAGTAATGAAACTATCTTTTTAAAAAAAGAGCAAAATCTATAACAGAATATGTTTGAAGCTGTCAGAATGCTGTAGAAATTGTCTTTCTGAAACACTGCAAAGGAAAAAAACACACAAAGCCCCCACTCCTATTTGCTGCAAAAGATATGGTACTTTACCAAAAGAAATTACATGTTTTCACATACCCCAAGGATTTTTGTTAATTAGAAGTATTTCAGAAATTGAATGTTTGTGGATATTCTGGTTCCATAAACGTTCTAATGCATGGCATGACTCCTCTCAGGAGTCTGTATGACTTTCCAGTCTCATATTTTATCTACTAATATCCATTTCTTGGGATGAGTGAACACAGAACCACTGCAGAATCAGTGCATTTAACTAATTCATTATTTCTGCACAGAGAATTGGACCTGGCCTGCACTCGGGGTGTAAAACTTCATACATGTGTGAAGACAGAGGTGTTTCTCATGTAAAAGAATCCACATGAACTGTGGAGTTCAGATTGATTCTCCTACCTAATCCTCTGAAATCTAAACTGAAGGACTTTCACCAGACCCATGGAAGCATGTTCTTGAGTTTAATATAAAACCACATCACTGCTGTAAAATTCTACATGTCAAAGACAGACATTTTTTACAGTGAGGGTGGTGAAACACTGGCACAGGTCGCCCAGAGAGGTGGTAGATGCCCCATCCCTGGAAACATTCAAGGTCAGGTTTGATGGGGCTCTGAGCAATCTGATCTGCTTGAAGATGTCTCTGCCCACAGCAGGGGAGTTGGACTAGATGGCTTTTAAAGGTCCCTTGAACCCAAACCGTTCTATGATTCCGTGATTTTAGACTGGTGATAGAAAAGTTACAGTGCCTTATACAACCCCCACTAAGCTGCCCCGGGGCAGGCACGCTGGTAGCTGAAAGCTCCACAAGCGGGTGCTCAGACCTATTTTCTCAGTGAGGTTTTTGAGCTGAAATGGCATGAGAACAGACCCTTACTTATAAGGCTTGACCCTTGTCAATGCCTTGGTGTCTTTTTGTCACCTGCCCTTCCAAAAGCAGCTGCACACCCCTGCAGTCAGGCCCGGGCCACGCAGGGCACTAGCTCTCCTCTGGATGGGGACTGACATTGCAGCAATTGCAGAGATTTGAAAATGCTGTGACACGTGCCACGCTTGGTGTTTCAAAATGTTTTTCATAAAGACTCAGCTCTCACAACTATTGAATTATTTCAGGGGCACATGTGTGTGTGTGTGCAAAGTCAAGTGCCTTTGTACACCCCCTGGATATCCATTGTGTTGTTTCTTCTTAGTGGACGATCCTGAAAAATGGTTTCTGAGCCATGAGAGAATCAGTAAAAAACAGAACATAGAAGAGTAATGCAAAAGTTACAGGGTCTTAGCTGCACTGTGGTTGCCGAGCTGGTGTTTTTTCCATTTATGCCAGTGGGATGGACCCAGCTCGTGCCTTCGCCCTACCTTCGGTCTGTTGGACATTTCAGGGGCTTGTGTACAGGCGTTGTTTCAGCAGGGACCTTGGTGGGTCTCCCTGGCCTTGCAGGACCGATCCATCCATGCTGGCTAAGCAGGGCACCTTCAGCCCTGTCCCTCCAGTGCCCCTCCCGCCACATTTCTGCGTCACCCTTCCAGGGACCCCGCAGGTGCAGGTCAGTAGCCTTTCCATCCTGGTGAGCGGCTGCAGTGAGTGCTCACACTGTGGAATTCTGGCTTCCCTCTGAGATCAGCACAGGCTGGCAGAGCCAGTTACCACAGATAATGGGATTTAAAAGCCAAAAGAGGGGTATTTTTCCTAATTCTATCAATTAAACATCAAAACCGGTGGAGCCCCATTCACTCCCACACATTTCTGTTGGAAGCCCCAGCTCTGTGGAAGATCTCACATAACATCAGGCAAGTAAGTGAAAACCGTATTCTTTTAAGTAAACTACATGACTGTTTTAAATTTTGCATTTTGACAGTGATAAAGGATGAGGACAACTCTTTTCTAACTACTGTTGTACTGTTGACAGTGTAGCTAAGACTATTTTCCTGTCATAGGGAGTTTTCACATGTCTGGAGCTGGAAAGCAATGCAAGTATCTCTCCACTTATTTCTCCAGTTATTTTTCTAACAATTGCAGAATTCAGATCCAGTTCCTGAGGCTGTTTGCAAGTGCAAATACCTTCCAGGAGAAGGATGCCCCCACAAGGTCAGAATGGGCAAACTCCTCACAAAGAGCTGTGGTTAATGGAGTTAAATCTGGTTGGCAGCCAGTTGCGAGTGGAGTCCCGCAGAGCTGGGTGTTGGGGCCACTCCTGTTTAACATCTTTATTGATGTTCTGGACGAGGGGTTTGAGGGCACCCTCCGTCGGTTTGCAGAGGACACCCAGTTGGGTGGGATTGTTGGTCTACTCGAGGGCAGGGAGGCTCTGCAGAGAGACCTGGGCAGGCTGGAGCCATGGGCTGAGCCCAGCTGGAGGAGTTTCACTGAGGGCAAATGCCGGGGGCTGCCCTTGGGCCACAACAACCCCCAGCAGGGCTACAGGCCTGGGGAGGAGTGGCTGGAGAGCTGCCGGTCAGAGAGGGACTGGGGGGATTGATAATGAGCCAGCAGTGTGCCCAGGGGGCCAAGAAGGCCAGTGGCATCCTGGCTTGTGTCAGCACTGGCGTGGCCAGCAGGGACAGGGAAGGGATCTGAGCCCTGGGCTCGGCACTGGGGAGGCCGCCCCTTGATTCCTGTGTTCAGTTTTGGGCCCCTCACCCCAAAAAGGCCATTGAATGACTCGAGCGTGGCCAGAGAAGGGCAACGGAGCTGGGGCAGGGTCTGGAGCACAGGTCTGCTGGGGAGCGGCTGGGGGAACTGGGGGGGTTCAGTCTGGAGCAGAGGAGGCTGAGGGGAGACCTCCTGGCCCTCTGCAACTCCCTGCCAGGAGGGGGCAGAGAGGGGGGATGAGTCTCTGGAGCCAAGGCCCCAGCGCCAGGCCCCGAGGGAATGGCCTCAAGCTGCCCAGGGCAGGGTCAGGCTGGCTCTGAGGAAGGATTTCTGTGCAGAAGGGGCTGTTGGGCGTTGGAATGGGCTGCCCAGGGCAGGGGGGAGTCCCCGGGATCCCTGGAGGGGTTGAAGAGTCGGGCTGAGCCAGCGCTGAGGGATCTGGGGGAGTTGGGAACGGTCAGGGGGAGGGTCATGGTTGGGCTGGAGGAGCTGCAAGGGCTTTTCCAACCCAGAGGATTCTGTGAGGGAGTATTTATGAACATAAAATGTAATTCAAATATCCAATTCTCTTTCAGAAAAAAATTCCAAATAGTATATTTGATTTCAAAATTCATAACACATGCCTCATTGTTCAATTGCATCATCAGTCAGCCATGCAAAGAACAGGAACAGTAACAGTCATACACAGTGTAAAATCATGTTCTTCTCCTTTTATTATACAAGCACACATTATTACAGATCTAAAGAGACCCAGATTGTCTTATTTCATGACATGTGCTCATGTTGCCTCTGGAAAAAATTTCTCAGTGCAAAAAAATTATGAAATTGTTTTAATAAGGGGCCTTGGTAGTTATAAAGGAAGATAAACTTTAATGTTTACTAAAATATATATTGTTAAAGAACTTGTCATAAAAAGAATACTAAAGAAGAAAAGAAGCTTACTTTCTTGAAACTGCTGAACCTGTCAATGGTTTTTATGGGGAAATTTGCATCAGTTATTTTGGCAAAAGAATTAACTCATGCAGCCAGTTCCGTTTCCCACTTTCGTGGTAAACAGGACAGGAGCATGTATCCCATTTCCTTCCAGAAAACAGCGCAGTTTCACTTCAAGATTGCTGCAGCTGTGCTGGTGTCACCCTGTGAGCAGCGCAGCCCACCCAGCTGCTCACTTGCTCCCACTGTGGAATGTGGAGGGAATTGGGAGGGTAAAAGTGTGAAAACTGGTGGGTTGAGATAAAGGCAGTTTACCAGGTAAAGCGAAAGCTGCGCAGGCAGGCAAAGCAAGGTCAGGAACTGACTCCCCGCTGCCCATCACAGGCGGGTGCTCAGCCGTCCCCAGGGCAGCGGGGATCCATCAGGTGTGACGGTGACTTGGGCAGACAAACACCGTCACTCCCAACGTCCCCCCCCTTCCTCCTCCCTGCCCCGTGTTATTGCTGAGCACGACGTCCTACGGTCTGGGACGCCCCTGGGGTCAGTTGGGGTCGGTGTCCCGGCTGTGCCCCCTCCCCGCCCCTCGTGCCCCCCGGCCCCCGCTGTCGGGGCAGGGTGAGGGGCAGAGCAGCCCCTGGTGCTCAGCAGTGACTCGCACAGCCCTGGGACACCGACAGTGTTTCAGCACTGACCCCGAGCACAGCCCCACCCAGGCTCCTGTCAAGAGACTGAACTCTGTCCCAGTCAAAACCAGTGCTGGGATTTTCAGGGGGAGGACGAGGCAGGCCCCTGTGCACGGCTTCGGTGATGCTGTCGATGCAGGGGCCACGTCCCTCCCTCGGGGCAGGGTCATTCACGGGCGCTGGGGCTGACCCAGGACCTGCAGGACCAGCCCCATGGGAGCTGCCCTCCACCCATCCTCGCCTAGAGTCCCCGTGGCCCCACTCCACAACCAGCTTCCCTGGGCTGTTCGGCCTCAGGGCCACAGAAAAAGGTCTAAGATAACAACTTTGCTTAGACAAACCCTGTGAGGCAGAGATTTCAGCCTTGTTTTTAATTTCCCTCTGTTCTTGTTTTTGTGACGGCAGACCAATATTCTTATTGAATTATACAAGTTAACGTTTGTAAAATTTTCTTAGTGCAATCCACCTTTCACAACACTGTGATGATTCACTTTGAGCTAATCCATTGTTCTTCACCTTCAGCGGAGGTATGAGGCCTCCACTCAGGAATTTCAAGAGTATCATTTTGGATCATGATACAGAGCACTACAGTATGAACACCTGTATGTAAACAGACCACAAGTGACAGAACTTTAAACAGAAAAGATGTAGCAGAATCTGTCAGTTGTACATGTCAAATTTCAGAAGTCATAGTCTTCTCAATGAATTAAAAAGAAATTCTAATAAATACTCGGCATGCTTTTACAACAAAAGAAATAAAAAAGAAAAAGGAAAAACACAAAGGGACCGATGTAAAGGCATTTACTGTGATACATAAAAATACTTGGCCTATCACACACATCATAAGGATACTCAGTGGCCTCAATTTATGATTGGGGTTGTTCTACAGAAAAATATAGAGGAACAAGCTTAACAAATGGACCAGGTTTGTGATGTGTTTTTGCAGAGGCACACCGCTGTGTGTTATGTAAGAACCTCATCTTGTGGGTGAGCAGGGCAGCTTTACCCACACCACCCAGGGATGGGGCAGCTTCGGGGCATGAAAGCCAGCAAGTGTTCCCAGCTGGTTTGTAGGTGACACACAACTGGGGGGAGTGGCTGATGTGCCAAGAGCACAAGAGCCCTCAGCAGTTGTGATGGTCCTCGGGGCAGGAGGCCACCCTTCCTCTGCACCGTGAGTTGCTGCTGAGCTGCTGATCACAAATATGGGCCCGTCACCTTGTGTGGGAACAAACCTGCTGTCTGGGATTGGTCAATAAAAATAATGACTCCTACACCACCGCGCTTATTTTGCAGTGGTGAATGTTATATGTTGGTCTAGGTTTTTATTAAAGAAAATCTAAAGAGCCCTTCTTAAACTTGTGTTTAAAGCTATCAGTTCAACAGTGAGAGAAGGTAACGCGTGTAAACTGAACAAGCCAAGCAAATTACCGAGCACACTGGTGGAATATGCTTGTGAACTTCTGCTTGTCTCAGTCCCAGTGGGCAGCTGGGCCCCAGTGGGTGACATGAACCAGGGACAGGGGACCCTGGCATGGGACCATCTCGCTCCTGGCGGGGCAGGTGTTTGGGCAGCTGTCTGTCACAGCAGCTGACAGCGACATCCTTCTTCTTCAGAGTCTTCTGAGTCTGAAATAATATCTGAAACGTGATGTGTCAAATCCTAGGTAATTAAGTCAATGACAGTTTTGCTGTTGATTCCAGTGGTGTTTAAATAGGTGTTCAGAAACATCAGTTCCAAGTAACATGCAAATTATAGTGGCAATCATTGAGTTTAGGCTGACATGAAGAACATTTCTGATTTTTAGTGTTGCAAAGGTCATTTCTCTTTCAATTAGTACCTCATCAAGAACCTCGAGGTGTTCAAAGAGGAATATGATAGCGATAAACAAGCAAACAGAAGAAAGTTAAGCTCTCTCCTGGGGTATCCCCTCTTCTGCTGTGGCCAGTAATTTCCTGCTGCAAAACCAGAACCCATATGTGCTATCTCAGCAAGACACTCAGCAAAGAATTCACTGTGATAAGTCTGGGAGAAAAGGACTAGTTCCAAATTCAGAACTTGCCTGTGAACATGGACTGTGGGCATTTGCTGACAGTCTCAGAGTGAGATCCGGAAGGTAATTTTGTTGAGGAGTCTCAAAGGAAATATCCAAGCATAATGAGCTAACAACAGGAGCAGAGAGGAGTCCAAGCTGAGCCCAGCAAATATATCTCTTCCACTGACAGCCTGGGCCTCGAGGCAGGCAGAGCCACCACAAAGTCCTGTAGCTCTTGGCAAACCTGCTTGTCCTTTGCCAGAGTAACAGGCCTGCTGTCCCTCATGAGTTTTCCACTTCTCCCTTTGCCCCTCAGAAATTGTCTTTGTGTGATGAAAAAATGGATCATCTCAGTTCCAATGTGCCACAGATCACTGAGCTTGTTGTACAGGGTAGTGGGGTTAGGGACATCTGCATCTGTTCAGCCACATCTTGTGACAGTTCAGCATTAACTCTTGAAATGCCACTGATAGTGCTGCTTTACTAGGTAATTGCTCCCTGATGCCACTGAAGAGATTTTGGTTTCCGTTTTTGCGTATGTGTCTGATATATGGGACAGTGAAGCGAGATGCTCTAAGGTGAGATATTAGGGGTAACACTGAAAGAAGAAACCCACTGTTATCTCCATAGCTTCCCTGCATGCCTCAACACCGAAAGCGTTCCAAGCTGTGATGGACACATCTGCTAAATAGTCCAAGTAACTGGGCCTTGTGCACTTTGTGCTTAACAGTTACAGACAGGAGTGCACTTTGGGCGTTCATTTCTGTTATTTGGATATAAGCAGGAGCAAAGTATCCCATCTACAGATTTATTTAGACTTTTAAAAAACATTTTACTTAGAAGTGTTTATGTTTTGAAAGGTCAAAGGGGCTGGTCTGTGAATTATTTATATTGGAGGGAGACACTGAAGCTCAGTGGAAGGCCTTGAGGCATTTCTGAAACCCCTGGGGGCTGGCTGGCTTGGGCGGGAGGCGGCAGCTGGTTGGTTCTGGGATCAGACACACCTGTGCCAATCACCTGTGACATATGTCTCCTTGCATGCCTGTGCCCTGTCTCCTGTGTCACTGCAGGGCAGAGCAGGGCCTGCTGACCAGGCAGCCACGGTGGGTCCCTGTGGGCAGCCACGGCGCGTCCCTGTGGACACCTCCCCACACACTGCTGGCTGGGGGTGACCCCTGCAGGGTGTGACCCGCTGCCCTCTCCGGGGCAAAACTCTCATTGCCTGTAGGGCATGTGTCTGGTGGCAGTCGCTGTGCAGGAGAACGGTTTTGGCTTTGTGAAATGCTCGTGGCCGTGGTTGCCACTGGTGCGTGCCCCGCCACGCCGCCAAAGCCGAGGCTCTACGCGTAGGCCTGGGCATTTCTCAGAAGTGCTGTCCTTGTCACATCCTCCGTGGGAGGGATGAGCGCTGGCCGTGAGCTGGGCCGTGCTTCAGCCTGTGTAAAGCCCCATCAGCCTGTGCCAGCCCACCCATCAGCGCAGGCACAGGCCGCTTGCAGCATGCTGACGCAGGAACTGGTCCCTGCAGAGTCATTGCTGGGTGGGTGGGCAGGGGAGCCGCTGGGGCCGGGGGCTCCGCCGGTGAGTGGGCACTGACCCGCCGCCCCAGCCCCTGCCAAGCCTGCCCCCGCCAACCGACACTCCCAGCTGCCCTCTGGCTCCTCTCCAAGCTCTTCCTACCTCCCTTCTCCCCGTTTGTTCAGTGCATTGTAGCTGCTGTTTAACTGCAGTTCTGCCTTTCTGAATGTTACAGCTGCCTGGATAGATGCTGCTTTGAGATTGGCTCTTCACATGCAGATGAAGAAATAAATATCCTTGAAAAGCTTGAAGTGAAGGCTTGCAAAGTAAGATATACGCAACATTATCATTAGAGTACATAGCATATTGTGATTATGGCAGGCAATACATTGTAAATAATTTTTTTTGGACTCAGCAATGAGGATTAACAGAAAAGTGTGGGGTTTATTTATTACTCAGTGTCTAATATACATAAACCAATTGAATTTAAAAGTGTAAGTACTGTCTTGTTTATAAACAAAAAACACATGTCTAGACAGAGTAAGTGGTAGTAGCAATGACCATGTTTTGCATTTATCATTGATTTTCTATATGTGGACCATTAATCTATCTCTCTTCCAGAAATTTATTTCAGCATTCCATTTTCCTTCAAAGGCATCTGAATCAGGCTCAAAGAGAAAGGGAATAAAATAGAGCCATCCCTTCTCCTTTCTCCTCAACATGAAATTTTCTTCATCCACCAAACAGAAAAGTTAATGTTTCCAAACTCCTGAACAGAAAATACATTACAGTTGCTTTGTAGAGTTGTTTTAAATGTACTAGCCATAATTGCTTTTCTGTTGAGGCCTGTATTACCTGGCTCATTGTATTAAGTTATTAAGTGTTACAGGTAGAGGGTAACTGTAATACAATGAAGAAAATAAAATAAACAACTCACAGTCCCCGCGTCAGGAATCAGTGTGCTGTGGAAGAGCCATCCCCTGCCATGGGAGGAAGGTGCCCACATGGCCCTGCCCTGCCCTGCCACAATGGTGCAGGGACACTTCGTACTGGAAGTAACCAAGGGTTCACACAGCAGCACCCAACCCCCCCTGCAGGGTAGGATCAGAGAAGGTGAACGACTGCACCAGTGTATTCACCTGCTGAAACACCCGATCAGGAACTGATCAGACCATATGTGAGAGCAGCTGCTGAGCACCACCCCACAGCCCCTCACCCCAGGGCCGCTGTTGGGTTCACACCAAGGCCAAGCAGTTTGTCTCAATATGGCTGCACTTGCACATGCCAACACTGCTTTGCAGCTTGAGTATGTTTGTTTTTTTAACTTTTCCTAAAGGAATTCAGAATTGATTGGCGTTGTCTGAAGCCATGTACTTGCAGGAGCTGTTGTATGGCTGATGGACTTACCAAGAAGTCCTGAAACAGCACTGGAGGGGCCAGGGAGGTGTCAGGGGCTGCAGGACTGGAGGAAATGAGAGGAAAGAAACCACGAGTCTGGGAAACATGGTGAGGCCTCCCAGGGTTGGGGCGGAGGGGGAAGGATGGGCACTGCTGGAGACCCTATGTCAAGCCTGAGTGCAGGTAGGGCTGCCTGGGCGAGGTGGGGCTGTGCTGTGGAGGAGGGTTTCGTCTGAAGGACAATGGCACTGCTGGAGAAGGATGCATCAGCTCAGGAGCAGGGGTGGTCCTCGAGGATTCATCCCGGGACCAGCCCTGCTCAGGAGCGTGCCAGTGACATTGCCTAGTGAAAAGCTGGGACATGCAGCAAGGCTGGGGAGGAGGGAATTGTCATTTTCAGGTATTGGCTGACCTTGAGAATAGCAAAGACAGAGTCTGTATACAATACAGGATTAAAAACTGCCAGAGCACATGCTCAGCAGTGAATTGTAGGAATTTCTCCAAATAAGCTGGATCTTGTTAGTTGGAATCAGCTGAGATGGATCAGTGTGTGCTCTGATCATGAGAGATAGTAGATACAGCAAAGGCAATGTGGCCCTAAAATCAATGCAGAGATTGTTCCCTGGAAGAAAAAGGTTTGTCCTGGTGCACAAGCCACTCTATAAGACTGAATAATTTTGTTCATCTATGTCCAAAAAGATTCATTTGAAAAGGAAAGGAGGATGTCAAGGAGGATGACAAGGTGATACTGAGTGATATGGAGTAATGAAAAGCTACTCTTGTTGGAGGAAACTGCAGATGTAATAAATAATGTGCTTTCTTTGGTAGTAAGCCAGGTCTCTCCCTGGCTGCTGCTCACTTCCTATCACCACCTCACTGCAGGCTTTGTCCTCCCTTCTCTCTCCTCTCCGCTCCTTGCTTCACTGTGGCAATGTGGGCGCTTGTGCAGCTGCGCTGGGAAGGGACTCACAGAAATGGCCCAGTCTCGTAACTGGCCTGGAAAGCAGCATGGTGTTAGTCAGGATGGTCACAGTGAGGCAGCTCACTCACTGCAGGGCCCGCAAACACTTGTGTTGCCTTATGGGGGGAGCAGTGAGCTTCATGGCCAGAGTGGGAAAGGTGTTTCAACATGGGGCAAAACTTTTTATGCTGGTTTCTCTGCAGAAGGATGTGCATCACGCCGCATCACCCACAAAGAGCCTGGCTCTGAGGAACAGATGGCTGGGCTGCCGTTTGTGAACAGGCACTGAGGTGAACATCAGGGGGGAAAAAGACATTCTAAGAGCCAGCATGGGCTCATGAGCACATGGATATGTGAGTGGTTTTAGGTTGCAATTTAGAAGGCTTTTGATCAGGATCATGCTAAGATTCAGAGAGGGTCTAGTAACAAACTACTGGGGCCAAACCACACTCTCATTCTTCCCTGAGAGTGCGATAGTATTGTGGAGGAAGCTGCTGGTGGGAGTGTGTGCAGTGGTGAGGGATGCAACGGCCCACTCGGTCCTCAGTAATCCTGTGCTCTTGCAGATGAAGAAATATGTGTGAGCAGGAAAGAAGAGTGCTAGTTGGTTCAGATGTGCCTTCTATAACATTACCGTGTATATAAACAAGCATATATGTATGTACACACACACAAATATGCATGTATAAATCTATATATACACATCATATAAATGGCTGTTCTTAAAGGCAGAAACTTGCAATGTGGGTACAGAGATTGTTAAAGCAGACAGATTGCTGATTGATCACTAACTATTGACTTGGTCAGCAGCATGAATTCCTGTGTTTCATGAGCTTGCTTCATTAAAGAGAGTGGGTTTACAACTGCTCATAAGAGCGACAGGGTAAACTGCGGGATTCAAGAATTTTGACTTAGAAAATATTTGGGCAAAAGGTGAGAAAGCAAACATATGAAAGCAAATACAGTCTAAATCAATAGTACAAGAATAATATGTGAGTCTACAAGCTTTAAACATACACAGCAACTCCCTGTTCATTGGGCTGTCTCATTCAAATGTCTGTAGTACCTTTGGAAGTTTACAGAATTGTGGCATTTTAAAAGCATATGGTAGTATTCCTTTTCTTCTTCTTTTTTTTTTTTTTTTTTTTTTTTAATATTGCTCTCAAAAATCTTGTTGTTTCCAGTTCCAGTTTGAAAAAGCTGCCTCAGGTGGCTGTCAGGAGCAGAGTTCCTCCTTTGCTGTTTACACCAGTGCCCCATGTGCCCGGTAGCTGATGATGCCAGGCAGTGTCCTGTGAGCCCGGCGTGGGGCCAGCCCCTGCCCACGGTGCTGAGCCACTGCCTGCTGCGCTGGGCTTGCTGGAGGCATTCGGCTGTGATAGTGCTGTCAGGACAGGCTCTCCAAGTTGCTGTCTAGTGCTGGCCTAGCCAGCCAGGTTAGAGTCATACTAGTGAAGGCTTTGAACCAGCTGATAACACAGTCTGGGCGTTCAGAGGTCTCAGCTTCAGTGGTGAGGTGCCTGTCTGTGCCTCCTGGGGCTCAGATAGAGCATGGAGAGAGGTGGGTTGGCTTAAACATGTTTTTACCCTGAACTTTCCCTGAGACACATTGCTTGAGTTGTGTTTTAGTTGGGATTCTAGAGGGCTTTCTGCGAGAGAATGGCCATGTGAGCAATCCTGCGTGAGAACAAGACTGATAAGAGCCTCAGCCGAGCAAGAATGCGATAAGGATGTGACCCTGAATGAGGGGGGAGAAACTCGAGGAGACAAACAACCCCCGGCAGGGGTTGGGACGGAAGAGGAAGTTACACAAGGCAGGAAGCCTGGCACGGCTGATGTGGCACTTTTTATCCAGTCGTAAGAAGGTTTAAAGCGCGGGCTAAGTTAACTGTCCAGTCTTGAGGACTTGTCCTGCATGTTACTCATGTGTGCGGGAGAACATTATAAAAGGGCTTTCTTAGTTGTAATAAACGGGCATTGCTTGATCACATTGGTCGTGTGCGTGCTCAGCTCTCCCGCATGTTTTCATGCTTGTGCCTCTGACTCTGGTCAAACACTCTTCTAGCACGCCAAAGAGGGGAAGAGGCTGTAACATGCTTTGCAGCAGCTGAGGTGAAGCTGAGGTTTTATATTGCACACAAACCTGTAGAGAAGGAAATTCAGAAGCCTCAGCCTGAGACCCATCCACCCCGCTGTCCTTTCAGGAACACTCTGCTAGGGATGTCTGATGCTAGGGCTGCCATGGCATTTTGTCACATACCAACCTGTCCTTACCTATGAACATACACATTGTATATTGAGCAGGGCTTTTTGCTAGAGCAGTTTGGAAGTCGTCCTGGAGCCTGCTTTGATCACCTAGCTAGAAAAGCTGTCAAACTATTGCCAAAAGAGCCTGGCTTTCAGGTATTCTCACTCCTCTGTTTTTGCGGACTCACAGGAGATGCATGCCTGCAGGACATGTGCATATGTGCACCAACAGCCTGGGCTCTGCCTGGATCTCGGTCCTTTCAGCTTGTAGGCACAATAAATGCACACTGTGTAAGTTTAAGAAGTCTTAGAGTCACTTTGCTGTCTTGGTAGACATGATCTTCTTAAATGTTTTATATATCTTATTCAAACTGAGAGAATAGTCATAAAACCAAATGCATATTACTGGGTGGAGACAAATGAAAATCTGCATATCCAGGGAGTGTTCTCAATGCAGGTCACATCCCTGGGTCTGTAAAGCCATAACTGCATTGTCGGTTCTGTCCTGCCCTGTACCAGAGCAGGCACTGAACCGTTTGCTGAGGACCAGCCTCCGCCTGAGACTTGTTCTGGCCGTGGGGCGGGCGGTGGGACAATCGTGGCCCCCAGCTCAGTGGGGGACACTGCCCAGTGCCCACGTTGTGGCGTTTGGAGACGCGGGGGAACAGTGCTGGAGGACACTTGGGAATCGCTGCTTTGCCTCAGGGGCTGCCCAGTCCTGAGCCAGCATCTCCTGACTCCGGGATGCTGGAGACAGAGAGCAGCTGGGGTGCAGGGTGCAGTGGCTGGGAGCCTCTGCACTGCTGAGTGCTCCTCCTTGCTAAGTTAAAGGAGAAAAGGAATGAGAGGCATGTAAAATACATGAGCAGGCTGAGTCACAAATCCCCAGAAGTGTGCACTCCGTCACAAATCACTCCTCAGCATTAGCGCCGCAGATCGCCGTAATTCAGCCATCTGCCGTGGACCCCGCAACCTGATAGAAACGTTTCATGATTGAACAAATGTCTCTGTCAGAAGCAGCTCAAGCTGAGCATTGCTTTAACGCCAGCCAGGATTAATGTGTGCGGAGCTGAGGCGGTGCCTGTGCCGCAGCGACACCCTCACAGGGTGAGCTGCTACCTCTCCTTCCTGGTGGTGCAGATAAGAGCAAAGAACTCCGCCAGGGGTCTTTAATTGCCTTTTCACACCTCCTGCTGTTGAGCAGATTCGTAACCTTGCTGGCACTTTGGAAAGTGATTTAAACTGGGCTAATGAAGCTCTTGGTTATCCTTTATGGGAGAGGACTGAGGTGAGCGAGTGACAGGAATCCCTTTATAGGCTGTGGCAGCAACGGCCACTGTAGCCAGTCCCACACTGTCACTTGTGGGCGTCAAAGCAAGTGCAGGAGAGGGAGCAGACAGAGGAGGGATGTCCCCACACTCTCCTTACACCCGGGCTCCTCCAGGAGGGTGCATGTGGGAAAACTTGCGTGTCTGCATGTTCCTTCTGGCTCTGTCCAGTGCACTGATAATTTCCCACCTAAATGCATGGTGCTGGAGGTGGAGAGGCCAGGTGAAGGTGGTTAATGAAGCTGCAAAAGCAAAGTAAATTGGCACACAGGTGAATTGTATAATCATTTAGGTTGGAAAAGACCCTTAAGACAGTTGAGTCCAACCGTTAACCCAGCACTGCCAAGGCCACCCCTAAACCATGTCCCAAGCACCACATCTATACGGCTTTTAAATACCCCAGGGATAGTGACTCCACCCCTTCCCTGGGCAGCCTGTTTCAGGGCTCGACAGCCCTTTCAGAGAGGAAATTTTTTCCTGATACTCAATCTAAACCTTCCCTGGTGCAACCTGAGGCCATTTCCTCTTGGACCATCATCCCTTCTAGTAGTAACAAGAATTTGCACTCCAGACTACCCTGTGGCTATTTGCCAGAGCTGAGAGGAAAAACTGATGCAGTGCCTATGAGGAGAGGCTGAGAGGGCTTTCCTAGGGAAAACTGAAATATCTGTGAGCACAGAGGGCTTGCACAGACGGAGACTTGCTGGAGAGGAGTTGAACCTTTCCTCCGGCCAGAGATGCAGGAACAAAACCAGAGCCTCCCATGTGCAGGTAGCGAGGGCACTGCTGGCCAAGAGATGGTGCCAGGGAATAGGAGAGTCTGTGAACACACTCATCCAATGCTCATTAAACAAAAAGCAGCAAAGTGAACAAAGGGTGATGATCATCTTCTTGGGAGCTGGTTTAGGGCCCTGTATAAGCTACAGGTTTTGCATAACAGAAGGGTAATGAATTTTTATTACTTATTTTTTTAAATATGGGAACATTAATTTCCACAAATTGCAGAGTAGCACTCCAAGGCAGGCACACAGGACAATGTGATAGATTACAAAGCCTAGAGAAAGAACAGCAGATAAAAAAAGGAAATCTTTGTAGTGAAAGTTGTCACTGCTGTAAGAACAAGGAATTTTCTTCACAGAATCCTAACAAGGTGCATCGGGTTTTTTTGTAAAGCAATCTGGATCGTCTCTATCAGCAAAGGTGTCTGTTTCCAGCAGACTGAGTTCCAATAATTCATCTCACCAAATACTTGTTGGCAGGCAAGAAAGCAATTTCCGAGTCTGAAACAGTAATTTCTTTAACATTGCTGATGCTCGTAACACTGATTTTTAAAATTTTTATAGAGCCACACCTAGAAGATAAGTGGCATTTTCAAGTGACTGGGTCTGATTTGTATGTGTGCGTTTCAAGGGGCATCAAGGGAGTTTAGCTGCCTGTGCAAACCTGGGAGCTAAAGGTTAAGGATGGCTCCTGCAGGTCTGGAATAACCCAGTGGCATAAAACTTCATACTACATTCAGCGTGTTCTTGGCCCCCTGCTGCCTGCTGCAGTTTGCTGTCTCTGCCTCAGATGAGTGGTGCCCCTCTTGGCATCACCAGCCTGTCTCTGCTGTGGCTGCCACATCATGAACAATAACTAGCTGAATGCCACAAGTCCTGGTTTGTGTCAGATGTTTCTTTTCTTTAATGTTAGGGTGGTCAAACACTGCCACAGGTTGCCCAAAGAGGTTGTGGAGTCTCCATCTTTGGAGATACTCAACACCAGAATGAACACAGTCCCGAGCAACCTGCTCTGGGTGGCCCTCCTGTAGCAATGGCGTTGGAACAGATGAGGTCCAGAGGACTCTTCCAGCCTCCACCGTGGTGTGATTTTGATGCTTCATGGAGGGGAGATCTTGGTGGTGTCAATGAATTCAGTTCTCACAAACTAGTATGAGGAAAAGGCCGGTGGCCAGTTTGGACTTGTTATAATCAGACAAAGCCAATTTTTATAAAAAGATATAATTTTATTTGGGTTCAATCAATTTAGGGTGGGAAGCAATAGGCAAAGCAGCGCTGGGTGCATGGAGAGCCGCAGCTCTGCCACACACACCCCGAGTTCCAAAAAGCAGCGGTTTTTATACTCTTGTGCCATCGTCTTTAACCAATCTCCTCCCGTCAGATAGTTGTCCTGCCCTTTTCCATTGGGTCATTTGGGTTGCTGGGGTGCGTGTCCTCCTCCTATGGGGTCTTTTGAAAGTCTCGAAGCCTTGGTCTCCTGGCGCGCTTTTCTCCTATTGGATCTTTTAAAAGCCTCACGATCTCATCCTTTTGGCAGGCTTTTCTTCCAACAGCAGTTACATGTCAGCTCTAGGTGGGGTTTCTGAGACCCGGTTACATTGTTCCAATCTGAACGGCACACTTTACATTTAATTGTTTAACATTTACAGATCATTCAAGTGTACCTACCCGCCTTGCCCAGCCTAGCAAATTAGTTACAATAGTCTATTACAGCAGCCGCCTTGCTTAACTTAGCAAATTAGTTACCATAGTTTATTACAGACTGAAGCGTAGGCTGTACTAGAGATGGCCCAGTTGGCTGGGATAAAGGGGGAACTGTGGGAGCACTGGGTTGAGCTGGGGGTCAACACTGGCCAGTTAATTCAGTCAGCGGCAGTGCTTACACCCGCAGCTTCCTGGGCGCATGTGTGGGATCTGGTACTTTTGAGAAACACCACAGCTAGAAAAAGGGAAGCTAAACCCACAGCTGCCACAACCACGAGCATTTACACAGAAAAAAGGAAGGCATCGCTACTGTGGTGGTAGGAGAACAGCAGGAGATAAAGAATCTGAAAGGAAAGTTAAAGGCATAGAGATTGCTAATGACATTCAGGAGTGAAAAAGACACTGACTCTTAGCACTGATGAATATTAACCTCTGGCAGTGACTCTGAGAGAAACAATAGATTTGCACCTCTTGAGGGCTCCAAAGCAAGACCAGGAACCCTTCTGGAAGGAACACTTCAGTCAAACAAGCCATGGTCGTCATGTGCATATCAGAAATGAAATTCCCTGGCTTATGTTGCTCAGTCTTATCAGGTGTAAATGCCCCCTTTGGTCTTAAAAATCCATGTTCTTAAGAAAAAATGCAAAACTGAACAGAGACCATCTGTGGGATCTCCCATTATGCATGTCCTTCTCTGATGGTGGAACTCTGCAAACATGTGGGTGATTGTTCATCGAGTGAGATTGTCTTTTATAGGTAATAATGCAAAGAAAATGAATTGACAAGGTACAGACTAAACATTTAATGCTCTTTCAAAACCTTTAGTGAGATTTCAGTATTGTATTTTCTCTCCTGAGATATAGAACTTCTTGGGTGTATTTCTTCCTCATTTCTGGTTTTCTTTCCTTCCTGATGCAGGCGTGGAAGAAAAGATTACTACTGTATACTCAACCAGAGTAAAAGCAGAAAAAAGGCAAACCTCCTCGGGTGTCCAGCGTAGAGTTGCAGGTAAGAAGAGGTCTAACACCTGTGTGTAAACATCTCCATCCCAGAGCTGGTGCTGCCAGTTTTGCTTGTCAGAAATCTTTATGCCCTTCCTAGCTCACAAGCAATAGCTTTGGACAGAATTCTTAACAGCAAACGGGTTATTAAATTCAATATGTAACAGCTATCACAACATTCTTCTGAAATGGATGTAATGTGTTCCAGCATTGGCCAGTGGTTTTATCTTATAATAATTTTTCCTCATCACAGCTTTCCCCATTCTCTCTAACACACATCAAGCACATGTTGAACAGTGTGCTTAGAACTGGGGTAGGTGTTTTCAGGACACTGTTTTCCTTTCATACTGTGTAAGAAAAGAAAAAACTCTTAAGCATAAGCCTTATGCTAATATGCTGAACTTTCATAAACTTGAAAGTGCTGATGGAAGAGAAATCCATAATTATGTCTCTGCTCACTCTTCTAGCATGTCAGGAACTGTGAAAAATTGTTCTTTCAATATATTTCTCAGAGAGAAATTTTGTAACAAGGAGAGAATGACTACAGAGCTGGTAAATTTGAGAACTTGAGACCCCCATGTATCACTTTGGCAAAAATCACACTGTTATTTCTTATTCCTATAAGCAGATCCCTGACTGTTAGTTTGGCCATAGTACTATTGTCACATTAAAGCAGAAAAAAGTAAAAGCGAATGCAGGCAGGACTAGCTGGCTGAGGACAGATCTACTTTCAAAATGACATGGACAGACATACACAGAGCACAGAAGTAATTTGGATTGAAAGATTATTTAAGTAAAAAATATCCAGTTGCACATTTCTTCTGATAGTAGAAAAATTCAAAAAGAAGATATTCCTTTGGATTTTAGATTTTTTTCTAGCTGTAGTTTATCTTTTTTTCCATTCAGCTTTCTTATTATTATTTCATAACACTCTATGTTCAAGGACTTCATATCTATTTTGTTGCCAGGTGCTACTTGTCACCTTGCAGAAAGCCGACAGGACCCATCGCTGTCTGACATGATGCTTCTGCCAAGAAATTCCGAGTTCAAGAAAAGCCCACGAAGTGCTGAAGTGCCATGTAAAATATTTATTTCTGATTCCAGCATTTATGTTTTAGGAGTATGAGTTAGGAGAACTGGTCTAATTCATGGAGTTTATTTCAGAAATACCATCTCCCCCGTTCCCATGTGAAAGGACAGCCAGGAGGAACTTGCAGGTGAGGGTGAGGTGAAGGTCTCTGCTCCTTCTGCTGGCTCCTGTGTGTCACGGGGCACCACATCAGCGGGGCCTTTGTCCAGAGAGCTCAGGTATCATGACACATAACTGTGCTTGGTTATTTCAATAATAAGAAAAGAAAAAGGAATAACAAATACATCCATAATTTTCTCTACCTGTCAAATGTTGAATACATTACTTACAAAAGCACTGCTGCCTCTCAGTTGTGTTCCCAGTCTGTCAGGTAAGAAACCACGAATACGAAATTCATAGATGAAGAAAGGAATTCACAGACATGGAAATGCAGCTGAGATGGGTTTGGCCCTGTTACCTATCCCCAAAAATTTCCAGGAAAGTATCTCTTATGTTACTGTCAGCAGAAAATAGATTTTTTTTTTTCCTTGGAAGTGCATTTACTTTGAAGTAGTTAAAGTGGTGATAAATGGCCTCTGAAAGTGGATGAGATGCCTTGATTTGGGATTTCACTAGATTTCTTTTTATGTTTGAACAGCTCCTGAGTAGAGGCCAACGTGATATCAGTGAGGTTTTATTGGTGTAACTTTGGGACTAATTCAGAAGGAGATCCTGGAGTACTTGCTGGCACGTGAGGTCACGACACAGGTTTTCAGGCACGGCAAGTGCAGGGGCACAGCCCAGTCTGGCTCGGCTGGCCTGGGAGCCTCTGCTCCACGTTCCGCACCACCAGGCCTTGTGTGGGCCCTCCCGGCATGGGAGAGCAGCGCTTGCTCCGTGTCCCGCTGCGCACGACGGGCGTGCGCCGAGGGAGCTGCCGCCATCCCCGCGTCGGGTTACACTGACCCTGGGTGTTCAGGGCAGCTGGTGGGTTCGCTCCCGGCGGAGCGGGGCTGAGCTGGTGAGCGGTGCCCAGCAGTGCAGGGACACGGCCCCACACGTGTCACAGTGCCAGCAGCAGCGCCCAGAGGACACTTGGCCTCTGTCCTCCGGCCCGGGCCAGCCTGTCCTGCCTGGGCCCGTCCTGCTGGGGCCCGCTCTCCCCGGGCCTGCTCTGCCTGGGCTCCGGCCAGGGACAAATGCCTCCCTTCACCCGGGGCGGCTGGGCTCGAAGGCAGTAACCTGGTGGGGGATCATAAAGGAATAAGAATTTCCCAGAAGAAACATGACAAACACATGAGTACGGCCAGTGCTGCCAGCTCTGCCTGATACACAGGCCTGTCATACTCCTGTGAGAGCAGAAAGCCTCTGAAATTACATTAATTTCATGGAAAATATATGAAATACCATCAGTGATTCCCAGGCTTGCAGGATTCATTTAAAATGACTAAGAAAGATTTTTCCTTTTTTTTTTTTTTCCTGAGGACAAATGTCAGTGTCAGTTAGAGTCATCATAAATACAAGTATTAATCGCAGATGCTTGTATGCCAAGGGCAGATGAATAAAAATAGATTTGCTGAGTGCTGGAAGCAGAAATAACAGATCTGTAAATTACTTCTGAAATTTTCATTCTACTTTAAACAAGAAATATTTATTTTAATACTTTCTGCATTAGCTGTATCATTTTTGGCAGAGAGCAGCGCGTGCGGGTGCTGGAGGCAAGGATCCCCTCAGCCACCCCCCCCAAAGCTTGGGGCTGGTGGAAACCTCTGGGCGTGCAGCAGAGCCCTCAGCCCCCAGGACGTCACTGCGCAGGGCCTGTCCTCCCCCCTCTTCCCACATGGTGACCGCTCCTGAGGAGGGGGCATCTTCCCCAGCTGACTGTGGGGACCTGCATGGCTGCACAGCTTCGGCTGTGTCCCCCAAGGGTCCCAGGGTCTCCCAGTGCTGCCGTAGCCCTAGCCTTAGCCCTGGCCTTAGCCATGGGGTGGGCTGCACGGCCTGAGAGAGGGGACAGAGGAGCTGTGTGTGTGTCCAGGGACACAAGGCAAGGAGAAAGAAGTGGTGGGTTGGTGGGTGCCCTGCTCTTGCTCACTCCCTCCCATGCTGCCACTGGCAGCGTGCAGGGCTCTGTTTTATGCAGGGAGGCCGTCAGCGTTTTGGGGGGCGCATCAGCATGTGCGAGGGAAGGGATCCTACATTTCTTGGTGGGGAAATCCCAGTGATTGGAAACTGCAGGCTCTGCACAGCTTCACTGGATTAAGGACAGCACTTTCCCCCTAAAAGCCTTTCTGAAGGACACTGCCACCTCAAGCAGAAGTGTCAGAAGAAAGCTGGAAGGGAACATACTCCAAAATCAGATTTGTCAAAGACTGAATTCTTCCCCAATCCAATTTAACCCCTGGCAGCACAGAGAGACAAATCTCAAAATTACCCATCCAGAGAGACAAAGCTCGAGTCTCTGGAATATATGGCTATGAAGAAAAATCAAAAGGAGCTGTAAGAAAGGCTGGGAGTAAGTTTCCTTCACCTGACTGAGTTTCCTAATAACAATGGAGAGGAGAATAACAACAACAATTCAGGTAGAAAGAGAAGATTTTATTAATCTTTTCCTGAGCATGTCTGGCACACATACTCATAGCATCAGTAATAAAATAGAAAGAAATGTAATTGAGTCAGCTATCAGGCAGGACTTACTGGGGTAAGTAATCCAGCTGCAACATCCCAGCATCGCACAAGACACACGAACTTTGTCTGTGCCTCGCACTAAGTGAAGTTTCAGGCAGAACAGCCAACCCTGGGGAGGGCACAGAGGGAACTGGCGGTGCCATGCTGCTGTCGCAGCCACACAGGTGTGCCACTGCTGGTGTCTGGGGGTGCCAGCGAGCCTTCGCAGAGACCATAGTTGGGGGGACAGCGGCTGTGCATTCCACCGCAGCAAGGGGAGCTCCAGGAGAGGGGCCCCCGCATGACACATGCTCAAATCTCAGTGGAGACCGTGAGATCCAACTTCTGGTTCCACAGGTGCCTCTCCCACAGATGACATTGTGTGAGTACGTGACATGACCTGTGCAAACAGAAATCTCTGGGGCTCTGTGATGGCCAGACCCATTCCAAGTGTCTAAGAACTGAAAGACTGAGGCTTTTCAAGTGGGAGTACCATCCAAAAACATCATCAAGTGCCTAAAATCCCTACATGATATTTTAGATCTCTTTGGAAGGGCATCTCCACCAGCCAGAAGGTAGATCATCCTGAAACTAAGGCTGCAATGCTCAGTGTGCATCTACTCCAGAGAAACCACAGGGAATGCACTTGTCATGTACAAACACAAGCATGACTACATCTGTGGGAGCAAAGCCCTCACCCACCTGTGTCCTGCTCCCAACAGAGGCCAGTCTCAGGTACCTACGGAAGGAGATTGCCTTGGTTCATGCATGGAACAGCCCCTCAGATAACACAGAGAGATCCTGGTCCTCATCCTCTGCAGACTGGCAGAGCTGTGGCTCTGATGTTCGATTTCAGATTACTCTGCTGCTCCTCCGCTCAAAGCTCTGCTTGGCAGATCTTACCCATGTAAACAGAGACTTTTCTTCAGAGCATTCTCTGCAAATGGATGAATTAATTACACCTGGTGGGGTGTAATTAATGGGTTATTGCCCAGCTCTGTGGTGAGGACCAGGGGCGACTCCAGGAAGGAGTCTCAGACAAGGGAAAAGTACTGTGACTTTGACCTAATGATGCACTCCAGGTGCTCACAGGACAAGCAGGCACCAATCACATGAAAGGCAGTAACTAATTAGCCCCTCACTTCACATGGGTGGTTTGCTGGGCCAACACAGCTGTACTGTAACATATCTAAACCCTGTCGCCCACAACACTGGGGTCCCTCAGCATGAGGCTGGGGCACTGCATGCACCTTGCTTAAGGTGAAGCTCCTTCATCATTCCAGGCCTTGACTGTCTGTGTCTCTCCTGGTGGGTGGTGGGCTCCCACCAGAAAATGAGGTGTGCTGCTGGTTCAAGTCCCACTGGAGGGAGGTAGGTTTGAGTCCTTCCAGAACTCCCTCGGCAGTTTGGGTTCCAAACCTCAGAGATCAGAGCAGCACAGCTGGGCTGCTGCATTTACTCCCTTTTGTTCCTGTCTGGCATGTTCGGCTAGAAAATGTGATCATCCATTATTTAGTTAGTAGATGGAAATTAGTGCATAATCTAACTTTATTATTTTTGTCATTTCTTTATCTTTCATGGTTTAATCATTGTAGCCTAAAGCATGAGGTTATTATTAATTCCATATCCAATTTATATTTCCATTTTATATGTTAAATGTAAATTACAGAGCAGAAAATACATAGACAAACCTTTCTATGAGGCAAATATCCTGAAAAAAGTGTAACCAACCAAATTGTCTCCCAGAACATTTCTACAAGTTATATCTGCTGCATCATGAGAAATAGAGACCTTGTCCCAAGCCTGATGACAGAGCACTGGCCTGGCAGCACGGCGCCGTTCCCTGCTGCTCCCAGCCGGGGGTCAGTGCCTTTGGTGTGTCACGAGAGGGTCAGACATGCGGAGACACGGTGGCACACGTCTCTGGAAGCATGCAAGATGTTGGTTACTGTTCGTTGCTTTGGTTTCCAAACATTATTTGCTTGAGTCTCACAACGAGCTGATAATTTGATGATTACCCCTTCACTGGTTTAGAAAGTACAAGGCAAATTCGAAACTTATGTTGAACATTGATTTAAAAAATTACACTAGAAACAGAAGTTCAATATTCAGGAGAGAACTAGTAAGTTCTGGAAAATGCAGCGTGTTGACTGTTCAAATGGCTGGCTGTGATGTAATACATCATATTTATGTCTATGATGTAATGGCTCTGGTATAGTGCCCTTCTTAGCAATTATTTTTTTGCAATTGTATCACCCTTCTGTGCACTTCACTATAGTCAAAAACAGCATGAAGTTTTCATACCTGCTTTGCAAAAATGCCAGAGCTCCCATATTAATGTCCGTGCATTTCAGCTTTAATTAAATGGTTTTACCTTATCTCATGCTCATCCTCCAGCTGACGTACAGTAATTAAAACATGTACTCCTCTGTAAGAAGACACTCAGAAGCCAAAGGCAGCCCTCTCCACACCGTGCTGCCTCGTCTGGGATCACAGTGCTTCACACACTGCCCCTCATCTCACACCCTGGTGTGCAACAGACGGGAATCGCACAAATGTGCAAAATCAGTGTTGCATCTTTGAAAGATGGAAGTGAACTCTGCGGGGGGGGGGGAGGGGGGGGAGAGTGTGAACAGGCTCACTGCTGTGGGATTTCTGCTGCACCAGCCCCATGGGCCGCCCGCCTGGCACCTCTCCTGCCCTGCATAAGAGAAAACCAGAAATGAGACTCAGAAGTGTGCTCAGGCCCATTTTTTTGCTGTCATAAAAGAGCCTGAAGTCACTGCTGACATCCGCCTTCTGCGGCCTGTAAATGTTTAATGTAGAGAAAAATGCTGCTGCCAAACTCTAGTAAACAAGAATAAATGTCTTTGATTGCCTTCATGCTCTACTCTGAGGCCAAATGCACCAGAATACACATGTTCTGTGTTCAAGGGTTGAAACATGATTGAAAATTAATTTTGAAGACAGCCAAAACAGGAAAAACTTGTGTCTTTCTGGGCACAGTAATTGACAGGACAATTAATTGTTTGTTAACTGGGTTTGAAAGTAGAGAAACATCCAGCAAAATGTAAGCGACTCATTATACTTTCAGTTAATATTTTTCAGATGTTTTCCTACAGACAAAGGAAAGCATACCAGTATTATTAATTTATTATCTTCTCAATTGGGCCTTGCCATGTTAGTGTGTACAGTTGGTCAACATTTGTAATAATAATTTTAAAAATGGATATTTTCTCTATCTCTACAAAAACCTCCAATCTTTTATAACTTCTCAGTTAGGCAGTGGGCTGGTTTCATGTAATGCTTTTTAACTTCAGTATCGGACAGAAAGAGTTCAGGAGGCCACAGGCAGTCCAGAAAACTGCCAGACCGTGCAGGGACACCGTTGGTTCCACAGGGTGAGGATGCTCTGGGAGCTTTTCTCCATCATTAGCAGGAGTTGGTTTTCAGGCTTATGTTTTCTAACTTGGGCAAACTCAGGTGGAATTTGCTGAGTAATCTCACCTGGGGGAAAATATGGACTCAGTGATAGTATTTTGGCAATTGCAGGCTATTTTGTTTTTCTGGGATAAATGCAGGGAGGACCTGGTTGCTGTGCAACAACCCAGGGCAGGTCCTTTCCATTCAGTTCCAGAGGGGTGGGGAGAGCAGCTTCCAGGGCAAGTGGGACCTGGCAAGCCCTGAGCTCAGAACAGAAGTTTTTTCCAAAGGCTTCGGTCCACCCCTGTGGGTTCTGGTGCCTGGGCAGGGCACGTGCCGAGCTCCATCCCCACGGGGCGCCACGGCCCCTCGGCAGCAGCAGGCAGCTCCCTGCACGGCCCATCCACGCGTCCTCCAGCGCGCTGCTGTGACCCTTCCTGCGCTTGGAGGATCTTGCCCTTGCAGACCCGAGTTTCCTCAGCTCCTTGGCCTTCAGAGCTCTCTGCTGGAGATCTGCTGCCCCATCCTGCAGTACAGGGCTGTGTTTCTGTGGGGGCTGAGCCCTGACCCCGGCCGTGGTGGATGGTCTGTGCCTGCTGTGTCCCGACGTGCTGTCGCCCAGCGAGCCATTGACGCAACGGCAGGGTCTGGGTGCGCGGGCCTGCTGGGAGGGTGCCGGGTCCGTACCCGTCCCTGTGACTGCCGGCCATGGGCGTCATCTCTGTTCTCATATATCTCAAAAGCCAGACCAGCTTGCTTTGATGGACTATTTGATACTGAAGAGGCTTTGGCATCATCTGATGTAAATTATTAAATGCTCACCACTGATTATTTTTAATTATTTAGTGGAAGATGTAGTCTAAGTTTATGACACTGCTTCTACCTCTAGAAGTCAGAGATGCTATGGTTCATAAGAGAGACAATATTAATAAATGTGCTGGCACACACACAAAAATGCCAAGCCACTGGAAAAGCAAAAGATGAAAGATATTGAAAGTAACTATTAATGATAATCATTGTTGAATGAAATCAGTGCCTTGAGTCATAAGGAACATAGCCAGGCTGATGTGGAAGGTGGGCGTAGGGCTGGGGGCCCAGGGCCCAGTCTCTCTGTTTGCTCTGGGAAGGTAGATCTGCAGATCAGGCAGGATTCGGTGACACGACATAAGCATCCTGCAAAACACTTAGTCCTCTGAAAAGAGGCAGAAAGAAAAAGCGTGTAAGTCAGTTAGAAGAGACTGTTGTTGGCTGGGTAAGTTAGATACGGTGAACAAACCATGCAGCAGCCTTTGGCACACCAGCGTCCGTCCGAGACTGCAAAGCAGAAGGATCTCCTGGCGTGACGCGCTGCTTAACGGGCTCATTAACTGCCTGGGTTGTGGGGCAGGTGGATCCTGGAGTGCACCTGCAGCAAAAGTGATCAGAGTAGTAATGATGTTGCCTCGGGTTCATCTCTGCAGCGTGGAGAAGTGTCACACTGAGTTGGGCAGACGTGATTTCTAACATAATCAGAATGCTCTCTTTTGTAAAAAATAATAATCTGAAATTTTGACTATTTATGTCAAAGATCAAATCTGTTGGGAAAATAATAACGCAAACACCTTGTCACAAATTCTTTCAAGTGAGTACTCTTGCAGGAGGTGGCGGCTGTCTGAGGGCCTGCCGGCAGGCACACAGCTTGCGAAGCCTCTCGCCACGCTCACCAGTCCCAGTCCTCGTCGGTAGGGACAGGGCAGCGGCTGCCACTGGGCTTTGCGTTAGGCCAAGCTGTTTGCACTCTGCAGTGGAACCGTCTTCTACTGGTTCCACCCAGGGATTCATCATTTCTATCAACACATTCCATCAGACTTCCCTGTTGCTATGCACAACGCACTCCTCCCTGCTCCAGGTGTGAAGATGGCCGTAGAGTTTATCAGCATATAGAGTCACTAATGCCTTGAGCATTCCGATTAGACATTTCTGTGGAAATTGATATTTTATATGATGTGCTCCATCATGGAAAAGCTCGGAGAAGATTTCTTATTTGCGGTAGGAGAAGGCAAGCGCACAGCCTGGGACAGCTCCAGGTGCCTCTTTGCAGCAGCCATGGCTGACCCTGCCGACTGCCTGAGGGAGACACACCCAGGCTGGGCACGCTGGAATGGCCCCAAGGCCGCGAAGGGAAACCTGGTGGCAGTTACGGCTGTGTGCCCCAGCACCCCCAGGGTCCTGCTCTCCAGGAGCAGCCAGTGCAAGGCCTAATCCCCACCTTGTGCTACTCCCACATGGCCTCAGCACCTCCTCCCCTCCCCATGGGATCAGCCTGCACCTTGGCAAGAATTAAATCTTGTAGAAATCTGTCAGCTCAAAACTCGGGCCCAGTGGGGGGGAGCGCAGGCTCTGGCACTGCCTCAGCAGTGGCTGGCAGCCCCGTGCCCAGGCGGTGTGTGCCTGCACGGCTGTGCTGTCCGCGCGGAGCCAGGACGGGGCTGTCTCATGCATCCAGGCACTCACACCGTTAGTACACTGGGTCCTTGCTGGGCAATCTGGAGGTGCAAAGGGTAGATAACGGTACTGTAAGAATGTGAGTTTTAGATGAGATGGAGCTCATGGTAATTAGTCTCACCTGCTTCATTAGGTGAGACTTGTACAGCAAGAGGATTCCAGAATAGGAAACATTAGAGCTAAAGCACAGAGAAATACCCCCACAGAATAATCTGCATAATATATAGCAGTGTTAATGTTAAGGATAAGTCTCTAAACACAGCCTGGACTTTTAGACTGTCTATGAGGAAGGATTTCTGTGCAGAAGGGGCTGTTGGGCGTTGGAATGGGCTGCCCAGGGCAGGGGGGAGTCCCCGGGATCCCTGGGGGGGTTGAAGAGTCGGGCTGAGCCAGCGCTGAGGGATCTGGGGGAGTTGGGAACGGTCAGGGGGAGGGTCATGGTTGGGCTGGAGGAGCTGCAAGGGCTTTTCCAACCCGGAGGATTCTGTGATTCTGTGGACGTACCCTATAGGCCTGCTGGCAGCACACGCAGCCCCGCCATGGGCTGCAGACTCCTGCAGAAGTGGCCCTGCCTGAATCAGCCCTCACCGCTGCCGCACCTGCCCGGCCTCTGCCCGACACCTACCACCGCGTGTCCGACACCAGCAGCCCTGCGCAGCACTCGGCAGAGGTGGGCTACGTGTCCCGTGGGGCTTTTCTTTCCCCTCTGTCGGGGGACACTGAGCACTCAGTCCTTGCTTGGTCCCCTGGTCTGCATTTTCCTCCCTTGGCACTGGGCTGCCTGTGTTTTCTGCGACCCAAAGCCCCAGTTTTCAGTTGGATGGCTGAGTCCAAGAGGTGCCTCTGCAGGGGCAAGCGAATCTGGACAGGCTGGGACATGGGGCAAGGGGCAAGGAGACACCAGCCAGGTTACAGCTGCTGCACCAGGGCTGGCTGCTTCCAGCCCTCCTAAACCAAACTGCGGGGTCACGCTGCCCCGCTCATCCTCCCCTCAGCCCGTGCATTTCGCACACCTCTGCTCTGGCCTTTCCCTGCCCCCCCCTGGGGTCATTGCGTTTAGTTCCCAACTGAGTGCCGCTGCTGACCTGTGACCGTGAAGGCAAAAACCTTCAGTGCAAAGTAGGGAACAGATAATGAAAATGGGGGCAAATGCACTTTCAGAGGGATGCTCTTACCTGCCTTGAGGTGGAAAATCAGCACCCATCTGCCTAGTCAAACATTGCTCTTTATTATGGTACTGCACAAAACCGTTTCCAGCACGTAGGTCATTTCAGATGATCTTTCTCCATACAAAGCATCTGCCTGAGGCTTCCCCAACCTCAAAATCTTCTCCCAACCACCTGATTGGTGTTGCAGTGGGTGTGGAGGTAATTTAGTTACACCAAAGTATTCCCAGCTCTTCGGCATAGTAGCCCTCTCCTGGCACAGCCTGACAGGGAATACCAGCAGTGTCTGGGCTGGGAAGCGCTGAACTGAGCTGTCATGTATCTCCTCACCACAGCAATAATAATGAAACAAATCAAACTTCACAGGATGATATGCCATCGCGGATCTTTCGGATGCTGCCCACGCAGCCCAGGTCAAAGGCACCTCCTGGCTGCGAACAACAGGTGAACAGAGAGAGAAGCACAATACAGTGAATTAATTATTTATTATGACTTGCTCATTCAGCTCTGTTTTCACTAAAGACCTGCTTTAGCAGCAAATACTGTACAATATTGCTCTACAGAAGATATTTCTAGCAGAAAATATTTTTCCTGCAGTACATTTTAAATCCATGCACGTTTCCACCTCTGGTGCTCTCTCTCTTTCTCTCTCCTTTTCTCTGTCTCTCTTTCTCTCCCCCCCTTCTTTTCTTATTGCAATACATTTCCTAAGCTAGATTTTTCTGTGAATTAGTTTTTAATGCCTCCTTATGAGAGGCAGTTTTTCATATTTTATATCTCCATCAATAAAGATTTCTTCCTTATCACCAGTAAAATTGGAGTTTTGATTAAATATGATCCAGCAGCACTAAGCACATAGTCTGTATTAATTTCAGTGCCTCATTATATGCCAGTGGTATTTATATGGGTTTATATATCAAATATACTATGTATATATAAGCAGAGACTTTCAGAACAAATATATGAGTCATAAAAAACAGAATGGAAGAAAGCTTCTCACTTGGTCCAGCCACAGAGCATTTCCTGACCCATTCCATGAAGGTCATGGAGACAGTGGTGGGGAAGGGACATTTTCAGGGACCAGGAGAGCCCCAGGAGCAGCAGCAGCATCAAGCCTGATGCTCCTGCAGCAGAACCAGGTGTAGAACCTTGCAGCACTGTGTTAACTGCAGCCAGTCCTCCGCTCTTCGGGAGAAGTCATGGGTAGAAGGCACTGATGGATGAACATCTTCTTCAGCAGCCATCTGTTCATTTAAGGAAAACGGTGCAAAATGTTGGCATGTGTTTATTCAGTCTTCATTCCCAACATGGCCTGCTTAGGTTTGTGAGAATCCTGGCTGTGTGGGCACTACGTGACAGGGAACAATGCCCCGGGGCTTGGTCACAAGCAACACTGGTGCTTCTAGCCTAGGACTCTGCATGGCACAGACCTTGTGGGTTTGATGGAAAGTACCTTCTACCGAGAAAGCATCATCTATTTATAACAAAACCCAAATTAAACAAAGATTACAAAAATATGTATTAGTGGCCTTGACAAGTGGGCAGCTCGTGGCTTGGAGAAGTATTCTGTGAAGAGTATTGTCTGATAGGGACCGGGGGGGGGTGTGTGCTCTGAGCACAGGCTTCGGGCTGTTTGCATTCTGATGTTTGCCCTGAGGGGGAGTCTTCGGTGCTTTAGAGGTCATTAAAAGGAAAACACAGGTGGCAGGAGTTTGTATTCAACCTGATGCCACACAGCAGTTGCACATGCATGTTCCTGCTCCCTGCACCACCCCATTACTCTGTCTTGAGCCCCGTGGACGTGCTGGAGGTGTGTGTGAGCTGCCGTGCATGCATCTGGCCGGCTCTGGGCGCAGGCTGTGCTGTGGAGCCGCCCGGGCTCTCCTGGAAGAGTCACCCTGGAGTAGGCAGCCGAGCACAGCCCAGACACTTCTGGGCTCCTGGATATCCAGCCACCAGCTGGGGCTGCTCTGGGACCAGCACCAGCCACCCGGACACCTGAGCAGGTACTGACTGTGCACAAGGACCAAGGCTTGGGGTGCAGAAAGGGATGCACCCGGGGGAAGTTCAGACATATGGTAGCTTTAGACTAATTCACGTTCAGCAAAAGGTGCCCCATCAAACCCCAGGGAGCTAACAGTGAACCTGCTTTCTCAGGTTGAAAATGTGATTTTTTATATGAGCTTTCCTTACACCATAGCCTGTGGGCTTCACATTCAAACTCCTGCCCTCCCTTCTCAACAGTTAACTTTGCTTGCAGTTAAAACTGAACAGAAAAATCCAGAGGATTAGAGAGGAAGGAGAAAAAGTCTACATTCTGCTCTGCTTCCTGTCACAGCTCCCTGTCATCTCACCAAAACTTTTCTTAGTCTTGTTTGGACCATTTTGTCACTGGGGTCAGTAAGGTGATGTTGCCCTTAAACGTAGTGCACAACTGGAAATGCTGCTGAAATCAGAGGGAACTCTGCTCTCCTTCTTTCCTCCGTTTGACCCAGAACGGGTTTAGCGTTGCCTACACAAAGTTCATCGGGTTGAGCACTGGGTGTCTGACTCCTCTCGCCCCCCCTCTTCTGGGTCAGGCTCAGGGCAGGGCAGGGATGTCCATGCCGGTGCAGAAGAGGAGGAACAAGGTCAGGGCGAGCAGCAGCAGGAGGCACGACGTGCCGGAGGGGTCTGAAGGGCTGGGAGAGGCACTGTGTTAGCAAGGTGGGACTCACACCAGACCCGGCCTCATCCGCGAGGCAGCGGCAGTCGTGCGCCACGGGGCACGCGACGTGGTGGCTTGTAATGCTGGCCTTGGGGACCAACAAACACCTTGCTCGGCTCTGCTCTCAGCCCTGCTGCAGCCCCACGAGCCGTGCCAGGCTCCCTGGGAGCCGCGTGGACCCCTCGGTAGCCCGGGCAGGGACCCCCATCCCAGCAGATCTCCCCACGGCCCACGTGTGTGGCGCTGGACACGCCGGGGCGGCTCTGAGAGCTCGTCCTGCTGCACCACGGCTGGTCTGTGCCTGTCCTCCAGCTCCGAGATTGAAACGGTGATCTCTCCTTTTTCATTTGATTTTGTTTCCTGCTGAGAAAACATCTCTGGGGAACATGCCTCCGTTGTGCCATCTGACAACAGCTGTGAGACACCATAGTCAGAGGACTAACCAGAGACACATTAGCTGCTATTTCCCACTCTCATTAATACCGGTGTCACTGAATCAGATAAATCTCACAACTGTTTTAAAAAATGTGCAGTGTGTGGCTCCCTCAAAACAGATTAAGATTTACTGCTCTCCATTTAGATAACAGTTGATGAGGATAACGGGTTATCTCTGCAGGGCACTGTACAATTTTTATTGTCTCAGACTTCACGGAGCACCTTATTTTTATTTTCACATATATAACCAAATATGTCAGAAGAACAGAAAGGGAAACAGATAAATCATCCATATTTGAAACACAGTTATGACTCAAGTAAAGAAAAGTGCACAATTTCCAAACTGTTCTCAAGGAAAATTATGGGTACGTGCACAGTAATGGAAGCTTTTCTTATCTGAAGTTTTATGTTGAATATTTTTTTCCCCCCATTTGCTGCTATCAGGCAAGAACAGAAAACTACTTCTAATAGTTCTTGAACCTCCTCTCTGAGACTTTTCTATGTTTCTTCTTTAGAATAAAAGGCAGGATTTCACTACCCTGTAACAGACGGCACATGTGTGGTTTGTTGCTGCAAAGGTGAAAACAATTCCTGTAAATGGAGTCTCATCTCATCGCTGTTTAGAACGTTTTCAGGTACTTTACAAAGTGTTTGGAATGTAAAGTCAGCACTTGTCACACATCCATTTATTTCCCTTCTTCAGAAATGTTCAGGCATTTACAGGGTGCATGACTGGAAGCCATCTCCAGTGGAGCTTTTGGAGGACCAGCTGTGAAGTGGCATAAAAGCCCGACCTGCACAACCTTCTCTGCAGGTTTTGTCTCCCGAAGGAAAGCTGTCCCTGGGTGCTGTTTGAGAGGAGACAAGCAGGCGACAGAAGCCTGTTTCTGAAGGGTTGGGTTTGGGTGTCCCTGCCAGGGGACACCAGGGAGGGCAGGACTCACCCCGGCACAGGACCAGCCCCTCTCACAACAGCCTTGCCCAGGCTGTGCCCCGCTCAGCCTCCCCCGACCCAGGGGCTGGCAGAACTGCTGCAAATCCCTTTCGTCGGCTGGTATTTATTACAGCAACCTCTGCTGAGCATTTTCCCCTTCATCTGCCTTTCCAAAGTGGAACATGCAAGGACTAGAGAAAGGTTCTCTGGCCTATCTGACTGGCCAGGCTTGTGAGGATGGACCCTGTCGCTTGTCACACCGGTGTGTCAGTGGCTGAGGGGAACGGGAAAGCCGGGAGCCTGCGTCCCCGTGTGCTTCTCAGAGAGTGGCTTGGAGGCACAGCACGGTTGCAGTGGAACCTTTACAGAAACCTCCATAACACGATATAAAAATACCCTGATGCATGCGGAATGGGGCTGGAGGGAAGAGTGTATTTAGTGTAGCAAACTGTCAGTAAAACTGTCCCCAGGAATAAGAGCCCACAGTGGCTATGAAGCTGTTTGGATTGCAGTTTTCATGGATGTTTTTCCTGCTTTGTGGCAGGGACAGTTGTGATTCGATGGGTTTAGTACAAGGCTGTGCATATCAGCCGGGCGAGAAGCCGCTCCCAGCGCGGCAGAGCTGCCTGCAGCCCCGTGGGACGCGGTGAAGGGTGTCTGCAGAGCGCAGGCGCAGGTTTGCTGTGTCTGCCTGACGTCTGGGCGGTGTGCCAAGCAGATGCAGCCAGAGGTTGCGCCAAGGGAATTCCTGCCCACTCCTCAGGCTGTTTCAGCACAGCTGCTGCGTTGATGACTAACGTACCCCCCCGCTGCTGTGGGCCAGGCTGCCCTCCTCCAGGCCCTGCGCGGGGATGCCTCACCCGAGGGCAGACCTGGCCTGGGCAGGCAGGGGCAAGGAGAGCCCCGTGCACCCCCGCTCCTCCCTCTTCTCCATCACCCCCTGCCCCAGCAAGCAGCGGCCCTTCCCTTTGCTGCCGGTGCGGTCACAGGGACCCAGCTGATCTCCAAGCTCTGGGCACCTGAGCTGCCCCTTTCTGCTGAGCTTGAACCTTCTCCAGCCCATGGGTGTCACCGGTACCAACCACTGCCACAGCCCCCCCGTGCTGTGATCCCCACCGGGTCACAGCTCCACAGCTCTGTAGTGCCTCCTGATCCTCATGCTGCTTCCCCTGCTGCATGCCTTAGCTTTAGCTCCTCCAAGTATTTTAAATTATTTAACTTTAAATAAATTTTAAAGAGTCATAGCTCACTGGGATGGAACGTATCTTCTCGAAATAAGAAGAAAAATGTTGATTTCAGAAGGGGTAGACTGGATCTTCAGACTAGAATCATCTAATGACCTCATGCACGATGCCTTGCCCATTTCCTTTGGCCAGTTCCTATCCCAAGCCCCAAATTCTAAGTCAAACTAAGGAATTAGATAGAGACAGTCCCTGGAAGCATCCAATCTACATTGAGCAACTCCCACCAAAGGAAAATCATTCATAACTACTGGCACAACTGGTCAGGGGATAATTAGTGTTTAAAAGATATTTTATGTCTAGTTATCTACTTTGAAATTATGGTTTTGAATCTGTAGGATGCTTTCTGGATCTCATTAAGGTATAAACAGAGTAATTTTAAGTAACTTAGCTAGCTTTTCTGTGAATTTTTTTTATCAGGAATCCTCATCTAATGATAGAAAGAGAAAGGTAGAGATCATATATTAAAATTACAGTTTATCCTAGGATGTTGCAAAAGAAACCAAAGTAAAAATGTGATTTTGAGACTTTTAAGCAATATATTCACACTGTTGTGGGTATAATTTTACCTCCTCAATGCTGGTGGCTCCAGTAGTCATTCTTCATAACAAGTTCTGGTTTAGTCTGGAGCTCACACAAGTCTTGGAACTTAATTATAGTTCTAATATTCTTGCTAATGAATTTGAGCATAATTATGTAGTGGAGTGATTTCAGAGGTACTTTATGTGAATACTAATCACTCTCTTTAAAAGCATGTGTTGGTTAACTGAAAATACAGCTTCCTCCCAGGGGGCTCCTGGGAGCTGTGCTGAAGCGGAGGGGAGGGGCGTGGGGAGCATCGCGGGGGGCTGTGCCCGGGGCACAGCCATGGCCCTGCTGCGGGCGGCCCTGGGGCGTGTCAGGTGGCCGGGAGTGTGGTGCTGGCCCGGGGATTTGCTGTGGGCTGGTACCAGGCTGCCAGCCTCGGGCCTGGGCTTTCGGTATACAGCACAGGCAGGCGAGGGGATGCCCCTCCCTCAAGTTCACGTACCCGATTTGGCCAGTTTTCATCCATCAGTACCCCCAAGTCCTTCTCTGCAGGGCTGCTCTCCATCCCTTCATCCCTCAGCCTGTAGCGAGAGCAGGGGTTGTCCTGACTCAGGTGCAGGGCCTTGCACTTGCTCTTGTTGAACTCATGAGGTTCACAAGAGCCAACTTCTCGAGGTTGTCCAGGTCCCTCTGGATAGCGTACCCCTTCCCTCCAGCGTGTCAACTGCACCACACTGCTCAGAGTCACCTGCAGACTCGCTGAGGGTGCCTGGATCCCACTATGTCATTGATGAAGTATTAGACAGTCCTGGTCCCAGTATGGACCCTGAGGGACACCACTTGTCACCAATCTCCATTTGGATATTGAGCGTTGACCACTACTGGATGTGACCATCTAACCAGTTCCTCACCCACCGAACAGTCCACCTCCCAAACCCATACCTCTCCAGTTTAGAGAGAAGGATGTTGTGGGGGACTGTCAAAGGCCTTACAGAAGCCCAGCTAGATGACATCCATAGCTCTTCCCTCGCTCACTGGTGTAGTCACTCCATCATAAAAGGCCACGAGGTTGGTCAGGCAGGCCTTGCCCTTGGTGATGCCACGGTGGCTGTCTCGAATCACCTCCCTGTCCTCCATGTGCCTCAGCACAGCTTCCAGGAGGATCTGCTCCATGAGCTTCCGCGTGCTGCAGAGCGCTGCCCAGACGTAGCGGCGTAAGAAGAACTGTGCATGGAAATACATGTAAAGAAGAGGTCATGGATGGATGCTTGCCCTTCTGAATGATGTCTGATGGAGAGGAAAGAGATGTTCCATCAGAACGGGGGGCTGGAGGATTCAGAGGAGGCTCCAGCTGTCAAATGAGCCAGGCTAACTTGAACAGAGAGCCTGAATTTTACAGTATCTGCACAGCTAATAAAATCAACAATTTTGTTCCTCTAGGCAAAAATACCATTGCTCCTTTTCTGCCCCTTTTTCATGTCTCATTTTATGCTTGCAAGACATTCCAGGAGTCTGAGACATGACATTTCTCTTCCTATGATCTCTGTCTTAAGGCAGAAGTTAGCCTCTGGGAAAGATTATTGATTTGAGAAGTTTTGCAAAGATCAATACAAATGACAACTATTATTGAAATAGAAGCTTACAGATTGCATTGAATTAAATGCAATATCCATACTGAGATGTGTTTTCTTTCTTTCAAATAATTTAATAAAGTTCAGATCTCCTCTGAGAGAAATAATTAATTGAGCAAAATGTTAATTAAGGAAAATTATTTTTTCACAGCACAGTTCTCCTAATGAAATAATGCTGAGTGAAATGACTGAAGTTTAACTTGATCAAAACTAATGTCAGTGCTTGCACAGACTCACAGGGTGTGGACTCCCCGTGCCCAGCAGAGTTGGAACCTCCCTCAGTGATGGTACCATTACAAACAGCCCATAATCGCTTCCTCAGCCCTTCTGCACAGCGACAAATGGGAGATACATATTTACATCCTTATGTTTACCTCATGGTTATTTAAATTTGAAACTATTTCCTTGCCCTTATTCATCACACTTACTGTTATGCAAAAGATACTGGATACAGGGTATGTTTCCATATGTGAGTTACTGGGATTCCTGTAGCTTGGCATACGGTGGAGAAATGCACATGCATACACAAACATACCTTTAATGTACAGACGTGTGTGTGCATACATATGGAGAGGAGGATTGCCGTGCGGACTGAAGCTGGTCCTTTGCTCGGGCACGGAACGCGGTCCTGTGTGCAGTCCCCTGCCCGTGTCGGGGGGGTTTCTGGGCTCTGGCACACCAAGGCAGAAAGGCCGCGGGATGCCGTGGGCTGCCTCCACTCGCTCGTGCCGAGCTCTGCCCGGTGCAGGGGCTCTGTTCGGGTGCCCACCCTGCCTCTGCCCGAACGAGCAGACCGGGGGGGCCTGAGACAACTCCCCCCCATCTGCACTGGGCTGCACACAGATTCACCACAGCGCACTGGTGCCTGTACTGGTGCTTTCCAGTCTTTCCAGCCTGGTTCAGTACGCAGCCCGTGCTCCTCTGCATCGCATCTTCCTGTTGGAATCACAGGTGCCCCCTCCCGCACAGCATAACTGCTGTCTAAAACCAGTGCTGGCTGCTCACACGGATAAAGCTGAGCGAGTCGGGCGTAGCCACCTGGGCACCAGACAGATTCCCGTTCAAGGTCAGGAAGAGTTCAGACAGAGCAGGCCTGACAGGTCCCAGCCCCGAGGTCCTGCAGAGCAGTGCAGCGCCTGTGCCGATGGCAGCTGTGCCACTGAGTTACAGGCTCCAAACGCGCGCTCTGGGTGGGGAAACCCACGAGGCATCAAGGCCTGTGCGCTGGGAACGCTCGTTATTTGTGTGATCAGAAAGATGGGCCTCCAGCTGCTGTTTTCCCATGATGGGGAAAGGCTGCACAGTTGTAGAAATATAAATAGCTGAAAATGTGGAAGCACTGTTATGATTCATTACCATTGACACTGAGATCCACATGCAGAGCACAGGGGAGTCTGCTCTCCTAAGAACTACAAACTTCTCCCAGAAAAGGTTGGGTGATGAAAACCGAGAAGACACCACAGAGGAAAGGGAGGGTGACGGGTTCAGCAGGGTGAGACAGAGCAGTAGCCAGCCTGACCCTGCCGGGACCGGCACTGAACGGTGGTGAAGAGCATAGGAACTGAATTAATGACCTGGATGTGACTTTCCCTTTCCCTAATTTTTAGTTAATATCTTACAAAGTTTTCAGATTTCTGTAAAGATTAGAGGTAAACTGTTTATTTTGTGTTGTATCTTGCTCTTACCAAACTTGGGCACAAGTAGGAATGTCCTCCTGCTGCTAAGGGCAGTTCAGACACCCGAGTCCCACACAGCAGAGGAGAGAGACACAGCATCCAGTGTGCGCTACAGACTGGGCCTAGGAGATGAGTAAATAACTAAGACCTGGAAATGAACTTGATCTCTCATCTTGCAAAATGAAGTATGGGAAGAAGAGTTTAGAAAATTTCGTATAACATTATTCTGACTTGGAATAAATAGATGAACCTCATGGGATTTAGCCCCTTTGAGCTGTAATCTGGCAGGTACTTGCTTTCTTGCAGCAACTTTGTTCTCATCTTGCAGCTCCTGTGATTTCTCCTTGGGCTTTTGTGCCACACATCCCTCTGCCTTTGACACCTTGGAGCTTTCCTCCATCAGTTTTAACCCTCCCTGTGCCATTGCCTTGTAAACCCTCCCTAAGGGGGGGGGCAAGTCCACTCTAATTTGAGTTAATGGGGAGTGAATGAGCTTTCAACTATGAGGGCTGGTGGTAGCAGATGCTGCAGATTATCAGGCACCGTGTTCCTTCTGGCTGCTGCTCTGCTGACCTCAGTGTCTCAGCACATTCGCCCTAATTCCTGTTGATGCTCAGGCACAATAAGCATGACTTTTCCTTTTTTCCTTTTCCTTTTCCTTTTCCTTTTCCTTTTCCTTTTCCTTTTCCTTTTCCTTTTCCTTTTCCTTTTCCTTTTCCTTTTCCTTTTCCTTTTCCTTTCCCTTTTCCTTTTCCTTTCCCTTTTCCCTTTCCCTTTTCCTTTTCCCTTTCATTTCTTCTTTTTCACTGGCTAATGCAAAAGCACACATCTCTAGAGAAGTGTGCCAGGGCATGTGCCCGCCCTCGGGCAGCAAAGGCATGCTTCATGATTTTGATGCCATGCTTTAGTGAGTAACTCCAGAAATAAATTCGTAATTCTCTTATTTGGTAGTGGCAGTGTCTGCAGAGGGTGACGTGTAATGGAAGTGCAATGAACCCTGAGGATAAGGCACTTAGCAGACAGCTAGAGAAGGAGTATTTCTTTGATTTTAGACAAATCCTCCCTTCAGTGTTCTGCTTTTGATCTTTACATGGAAGGATAAATTTTATGTAAGACAAATGTCTATTAAAGTTTTATTTAAAAAGCATGCTTTTAACAGGAGGTGGCACTCTGATTAAATCTGACACTTGAAGCAAGGCAGTCTAAACAGCCCAGGAATGCAGAAGGATTGAAGTGAGGTCTCACATGAAAACTATTGCTGTTTTATTAGGCAAGTGTAGCCTTTTACACAGTGAAGTTTGGGTGCTATTAATCTATGCTGACAGATAATGGTTAATATTTGGGCAGTTGTAATTTTTTTTCTGCTATCTTTTCTGGTTAATAGAGCATGACTCAGTGCACAAAAGATTCTTCAGTGGTTCTACTTGATGTAATTTGGGGAACAAATAATAGTTATCTCTTGGAAACACTGTGTCTAGCTCTTGGGGACCATTTGAAAAGCATCATTTACAGTCATAACTGAGGTGGTTGAGAGCTCCTTAAATGAAGGATGCAGAAGCGGCTGCTGAGGGCCCGTGTCCCCAGCGCAGCAAAGCGCAGCTCTGCAGAGCAGGAGCAGAGCCCAGGCAGCAAGCAGGACGCTGCGGGCTGAGCCGCGGGGCTGCACCTGGCCATGGGACCCTAGACCTGGTCACCACGACTGCCCTCAGGAGGCCTTCATCCACCTCTCAGAGCAATGAGAGCAAGGATGGAGCAGAGAAAACTCCTTGGAGACAGGCACAACCCTCTGATGCGTGTTTAGTCCAGATGGAGAGTTCTGTCTTACTCTGTGCTTTGCCAACCCATTTGCAGCATTGTCGCTGCCATTTCTAAACTATTGCAGCAGTTTGAGGAACCATAAGAGTTAGTCTCAGCACTATATTACATTTCTCATGGATCACTATTTCCTTTTGTCCAACTCATCCTCTTGCTTAGCAGTCAGAAAGGTCAAAGAGTAACATTTATTGCTGTAAAAAATTGTAGCAGAAAGGAGAGTTGAACTTTAATGAACATGATTGATTCACAAGGGACTCACCTTGGTCATTTGTCTATAACAAAAGGTCTTTGCACTTCTGATGGTCATAAATAGGAAAAAAAATCAGGTGAATGTTCTTTCCATGTCATATAGTTCATATCAGAGACACAGCTGGCACATGCGTGGGCTTCCTCATTCTTTCCAGAGTCCAATTTGCAAAGCACAGGAGATAAAAATGACCCAAACCCCCTGGCGAGGGGCAGGAGTCAAGGGACAGAGCCTGGCTGTGCAAAGCTGTTGTCCTGGCACAGATAAATGAGAACTTGAAGCCAGGGTCTCTACCATGAGATCAGCTCTCCAGAGACAGAAGCTGGCGAAAGGCCGGTGCATTCTCAGGGCCGGTGGCTGCTGCTCCTGGGTGAGCACCAAGGGAGCTGCAGCAAGCACAGTCTGTGACCCGCATGGCAAGCACCACCAGCATGCTGCTGCTGGAAATAACATCCCTAATAAATTGCTTGAAGAGTGCTCGAATGCCAGAATAATGATGGAGGTGGGAACATCCTTGCTAATTACAGAAGAAGTGGGCTGCCCTGCGAAGTGGAGTGGGCAGGATTCCTCCTCCATATTTATGCTGCACAAGATTCCTCCTCCATATTTATGCTGCACAAGATTCCTCCTCCATATTTATGCTGCACAATCAAACGTTTCTCTCACTGCCCAGAAACCTTCCTGTTCCCTTAATGTCTTGTGTGGAAAGAATAACACACTGGAATAAAATCGTGGCTGCAACGACTGTAACTATGTCGAAAAATCAAAAAGGACAGGGGATGAGCTGCTGACCCAAGCGCAGGCTGTGGCGGGCAGACCACGCTGGCAGCCCTGCCCGGGGGTAAAGGTCTTGTCCAGGCAGGGCTGGGGGCAGCTGGCGGGGGGCACTCACTGCTCAAGCACCACCCTGTTATTTATCACTGCAGACAGAGATGAGAACAGGATTCCTGCTACAGAGAGCGGTATACATGGAGAGTATTTGTGTATGAGATGTGGGTGTAAGACTGAGGGGAAGAAGGAAGTAAAGGAGCTCAACTCGTAACTCTTCATTCTCATTGTTAGGGAGTTCGTTCTGCTGTGCTTCCCACCCGGGACACAGTCTAGAGACTGTGCACTAGTGATTGAAATTTTTAGCAACATAAAAATAAGAATAATGCGCAAGATTTTATTTAGTACTGATTTAATAGGAAGGCTTTAGTACTGATTTAATAAAAGAGAGTTGTGCCATATGCACAGCTGGTGGAATTATCCGTTTGGTCAGAAGAGAGTCCTGAAGGCACTGCTGCCCAACCTGAAAAGCAAACCCAGACAGATGTTGGTCAGCACCTGAGTGCTTCAGCCAATTGTTCTCTCCCAAAAGAGAAAAAGTGCTGACAAACATGGAAGAGGTGGCAGGACATGCCCACGGAGGGCTGCATGACTCTACATGAAGACTAAGGTACAATCCAGTGCAGGGTCAGCATAAGAGATTGTTTTTGCCCCATGCACAGCAGTAAAATCTGGGTGAAGGAGAGTGGTCTGAACCCTTTAGGACTACCCTGAGCTACACGGCTTTGGATGAAAAAATGCTCTGTTATGCACATCACTGGAGGCAGCCTTGCTGCCAGGGAAAGACACAGTCCTGTCCTTCGTACCTGGGTGAAGTGGGTGATGTGCACGTCCTGATGCGCTCGTGCCTGGCCAAGCCTTGACCTTCAGGGGTTTTCTGAGGCCAGAGCCTCCAACTGTGATGCCGCCCAGGTCCCGCATGCTCCAGCCTCTCCAGCTCAGTGGTGTGGATGGGCAGGAGTGGAACGCAGTGCTGTGGGCAGTGTCCCAGCCCGGGGCATGGAGCCGCCAGCCCCTGTGCCCTGTCCAGCTGCAGGACCTGCTCAGAGCAGCCTCTGGGAGGGGAATTGGGGGACAGCAGAACCAGGGAAACCAGCTCAAGGCCAGGGACTGCATTGAATATGGGGCAGAGCGTGAGGGATGGTGCCGGGGGGGGACTGGGCGCCTGCTCCTCTGAGAGCTGCTGGGGAGCGCTGAGCTCTGCGGTGAGCAAGCAAGTGGGGAGTGGGGCTGAGCCCCGGCTGCAGCAAGGCAGGGAGCCTGCCGAGGCAGGGGGGTTATCCCAGGGAGTGCGTTCCTCACGGATGTCCTGGGAAAGAGCCACGGGAGAGCAGGGCCATGGCTCTACAGCGGGATGGCAGTGCCTTTGCTCCACATACTACCGTGCCCGATCCTGGAGCGCTCTGGTTTAGGTGGAATAGGTGGCTTCTGTCAACATGAAAGAAATGCTTTCTGGTTTTCATTTCAGTGAGAAAAATATTGTTTCCATTCAAATTCTTTTTCCTTCTCAGGTTTGGCAGCTAATCTCAAAAATCAGATTTTTTCCCAGACTCCTAATTACGAAGTCTCAAGCTGGGGCATATCAAAATATAAACAATATGAAGATCTTCACGTTGGACATGTGCCCGGGACACATAAATACTGACATGAGAAAAAGATTCAGGGCTGGAATGATTCAAGAGCAGCACTGACTTGTTGCTCCTTTGAGTGTCTGGCATCCCCTCATTGTCATGGAGGCAATCTCTTCCCTTTCTCTCCTCTATTTTACTGTCTTTTATCCTATTAGATATCTTTACTTGGCAGTGGGTGTATATTCATTGCAGAGGTAATAGAAAAGGAAGAAAATTAGTCTTTTTGTGTGCATTTCCATGCTGTGCTCATAAGCTGCCTCTCTGACTGTCATAATAATAAATTAATAACCAAACAGAAACAGATCAAAGACGGTTTTGCCATGTGCTGGGTGTACTATAGCTACACTGGAGGAGACACGTGCTTAGAAATTAAAATAACCCCTTCACTGGACTATCCAGGAATTGCTTTTAATTACAGGTGTTAGTTAAATATTATATTGGTTTTATTTCCAAGTCACATAAAAATCTACATTTTTCTTCAAGATGCTTTTAGCTAATGATAAATATAGAGCTCTCTGAGAAATCATGTTTATTTTTTAACATGTGCATGTTTTCAGTTTATCTCCTATTACAATAATAAAAATAATGAGGTACCTGATTATCCATATCCAAATCAATGTATTATTAATAAGCAAGGTACATCTTTGGTTGGCTAAGGCTGGCACATATCCTATTTCCACTTCAGGAGTTGTGCATCCTCAGAAATGTTTATTAAGGGGAGAATACTGACAGTATCAGTGTTCTCCATTCTCTGACACTAACCAGTTTATTGCCGGTCAAGATTTGGGGAAAAATTGGTTTAACATGGAAGAGGGGAAGAGGGTGTTGGAAATTTTATTGACGATTTTTTTTTCTTGCTTTTTGTTGCTATGGAAACAGCCCCTTCTTATTCTTCAATCACCTGATCATACCATTTCCCATTAAGCAGATTGACATTTCTCTTGCCGTTTCAGTCACGCCTTGCCAGTAACAGTTCCTCCCAGTGACGGCTTGCTCTGCACTGCCCCAGGTTTTCACATTTCTTCATTACAACAGAAAATTAAAACTGTAACACTTCCCCCAGCCTGTGTGTCCTTCGCAGCAACGGCGCACGGGGAAAGCAAAGCTCCGCAGGCGGGTGCTCGCCTGCACGCCGCGCCTGCAGCGCCCGGTGGGCAGGGGGTGCCCCAGCCCAGCACCCCGGCACCCCCGGCTGCCCCAGCCCCGCACCTGGCGTGGCTGCCCGGGAGGAGAGGGAACAGCCTGGGCTTGCGGTGCAGGGGCTCGGGGTACAATGACAGCCTCATATTTGACCCGACTGGGCATGAGACCCCCAGGAAAAGGGAGAAGCCGGGAAGATGAGCCAGTGAAAGCTGCACATGTCTTGCAGGGGAGTGTCTGTGCCTCGCCCGTGCCTGGACGTCCCAGCACCTTTCACACATGTGCTGAGCCTGTGTGTTCTCTGCCCAGCCTCTTCCTTCTTTCCTCCCTCCCTCCCTCCAGCCGCAGCTCAGAAAGGGACGAGGCCTCCGCTGCTGGTGATTTTCTAGAGGCACAAAGCTCCTTCGAGGTGAAGGAGGGGACTCTCTGGCCCCAGCGCAGTCTCTCATGGCTCTGGCACCACTGACACTTCCCCTCTGTGGAGGCTGAGGGGCTCGTACCTGCCCCTCACAACTTTGCACACAGGGAGTGCTCTGAGTGGAGATGAAGCGTCCCCACCTCAGCAGAGATGCACATACTGGTTTTGGCTGGAATAGAGTTGATGTTCTTCACAGTAGCTTGCACAGTGCTCTGGATCTGCACTGAAAACACTGTCGGTGTGAAATGCCGGGGCGTCACCCCCAGCCCCACACTAAGGCTGACATCTGGGTGATCCCCCCAGCCCTTCCCAAAGGGGGGTGAGTTTCCCTTTAGGCTCCCCCCAGGGTGGGGCGGCCTGGCAGACAGAGCCATGGGGTAAAGGAGCCCCAGGGGTCCCGCAGTGAGTAACCCAAGGTCAGGTGTCCCACGCAGGGAGAACAGCCGGGACCCCTGGCAGGAGGGGCAGTGTCTGTGTGTGAGGGGGATGCCCCGTGCAGAGTTCCCTGCTGGGGAAGGACCTCCCGCCTCCCTGGGACTGGGCTCCGCTCAGGTCTGGCTTTTGTAAACGCGGGCTGTGCAGAGATTCGTGATGGGGCTTCCTTGGTCTGATGTGTTGGGCTGTTGCCCTGGTTGTCTCCCGTCCCTTCTCTGGGAGACTCTATTTCACTGTTTCTTGCCCCCGTTGCTGGTCGTGCGGTGTCGTTGTTGGGGTCGTTGGGATTGATGTCGGTTATGTATAACCTGATAGGCTTGTTTGTGCCCCCAGCGCTCACCCATGTACTGACCCTTTTGTGTCAGGTACAATCTGGTTATTGGTTCATCTTGATGCTGGCTGCGTCCTTTGTGCCAGGCCTGGGAATTGGCAAAGCATGGTGCCCCAGGGCTGTGCTAGTCACTGCTGAGCACCAGGGGCTGCTCTGCCCTGTGCCCTGCCCCAACAGTGAACAGGCTGGGATAGAGGAAAGCAGGGGCTTACTTTGGTTTTGGGACCTAATGTTCACTGGGGCCCAGATTCTTTGTTATCCAGTGTTTGTAAAACTTCTGGGTAAAAATCTGGGATTTGTTCTCTCCTTCACCTCTTCCTATTACTATTAATCTCAAGATCTACCAAGCCTGTTGGGCACAGACCCACAGATAGGTCTGGTGGTAAATGGAGGAAGAAACAGCATTTTGAACACACATTTAAGGTAGGCAGCTCCTCAATAGACAGGTCTAGATTTATTTATTTTGATACATGGTTATGCTATGGGCTTTAAGGAAGTATTTTCTTTAGAATGTGAGTTTCAGTCAGTGGTGTGTGGAGTAAGCAGTGCTCCTCATTTATTTTGAGAAGACTGAAGATACTAGAGAGGACAGGAGCACTTGGACTAAACTGTATGAATCTTGTTTGAGTTCCCTATGCAGATTGGCAATGTCTTCGTCAAGCTTCTGAAAAAACCCAGAGCATCGATGTTTGACAACAGTTCTGATAGCTGAATAAATGCTGGTAATTACATTATCAGTTTATTGCAGTTTATTACATTAAAAATCCTCTCCACTATTCAAGACACACCTGTGCACATTATTTTTGGAGATGTCTTGGGCTTGTTAAAGTTTTCTCAAGTATTCTAATAGGCGTAGGCTTGTCTTTATATTTTTGTTGTTTCTACCTGGCAGCTGATGATTAATGTTCTTATTTATCATCACAATGGAGTCAGAATCTGGGCTGATGAATGTTGCTCTTTGTGGTTTGCCTCCCACTCAAAAATTCTCAGCTTGATCCTAATGCTGATAATCTTAAACCTAGGACTCCTCATTTACACACAGCTCTGTTTACCAGTGCTTAATGGTTGCAGCAATTAACTTTGTTTCCACTGACTTCTCTTGGCTACTCTCCTGCTTTTAATTTGCTATGAGAAGATACTTTTGTGTTTAGAAAAATGCACTGATAATGTGAGGATATACCTTCCTGAAAAATCAGGAATTAAGCATCTCTGTTTTATGTGCTGAGATTATGCTCAGGTTATCATTACCGGAACCCTTCGCCAGGGCTCTCCTCTGCCAGACATGACCTGGGGCGAGAGAAGAGGCTTTCTGGCTCTCCCAGAGAAGGGCAGTGACAGGTTGGCAGCCTGTGACGAACTGCTGACTTCAGCCACCAGCTTCTCCATCGCAGGCAGGTGGTGGGTGACGTCTGCAGGGAGCGCAGAGCGGGGACGCGTTTGAGTTGGGATTGACTGACTGGGCACAGACAGCTGAGCTGCTCGGCTGCTCCTCAGTGTTGGGGATGCAGATGAAGCAGAACCTTGGTGTAATTGAGAATTAAAACCCCTAAAAAAACCTTGTCACTTCAACAGGACATGTAAAAATTGCCATGGCCATGGAGAAAAGGACATTCCTTTTCCACATCAGCATCCAGTTGTTCAGGGGCAAAGTGTCCTATTGCTCTCCTGGGAAGTAACTGAGACATTACAGTATTAGTTGCTAATTATAATTTTTATTATACCTATGCACCTATTAGGGTTCTAATAGAAACAAGGGATACACAATCATTAAAACTCATTAATCCCTTTACAGTGTGGCTTTGTTCCTCATTTATTCTAATCTAACTTCAAAACTGTTTCTCATATGATGCTATCAACTAATTTATTTCTTCAGCCTCATCTGACAGACAGAAGTTCGAGCAACAAAGACAGTTTTTTTGCTTTTCCCTGAAGAGTTCCCAGACACTGCATGTGACACTGTGCATCAGCGACACTGGGATTAAGTAGAGGTTGCCATACCGCGTTCAACCGCATTCAGGCTGGTGCTAGCACGTACGAACTTCAGTAGGAGCTGGCCCAGAGGCCTTCCTGGCGTGGGGCGGAAGCAGTGCCGGGCTCAGCCTTCAGAGCGCAGACACTTCTCAGGAGCCCTGGAGCCACTTTGCAGCTGAAATGGGCACCCCTCTCAGCTCTGAGTGCTGCTGGGTTCTGGGTAGGACCAGAAGGCTTATTCTGGCTATGGTAAAAGTTTGAAAGCAAGTGGCAACTGACATTTTATTGAAACTAAGGGCGGCTTGTGCATAAATTTCTAATTTTCCTGTGTGTTCCTTTATCCTGGTCAATAGTCATACACTAATTTTGCATTAATATGCAAAACATGTAGAGGGATGAAGTGCTTGCAGGTAACCCCCAGGTCCAAGCACTACACTTTTTTTTTCTTTTTATGGATCAGAACACCAAGCTTCTTGGGGTGGTAATCTTCAGTGCCCCTTGGCCAGGGAAAACAGCTAATCAAATGCATCATGAAGAAGAGCAGTAAGGAAGTAGCAGCAAACTCTCTTTAGCTGTTATCAGTTTTCATGTGGGAGACCTGTGTGTGGTGCAGCCCGTGGGCAGGGTGCAGGCAGGGCTGTGCTCAGCTCCCGTGTCCCTCTCCCAGCCTGTCCCCGAGCGCTGCTGGGATCACTCAGCCCAACACCCCTCGTGCTTGGTGAAACTGTCTCTACATCACCATGTTCAGCGCTCGGGCTGGGGAAGCCTTCAGGACGGCAGGACAGACCCGCCTGCCTGCCACGGCTTCTCCCGGTGCCTGTCCGGGCTCCGAGCAGTGCCCTGGGCAGACGTGTGCACTGCGGGGACAAGCACTGAAGGGGAAGGACGAGGGGTGAGCCGTCAGTGTCAAGCTGATATCTGGTGATTTTTCACCTTTTTGCAGGGAGCAAGAGTCAGCCTGGTGGTGCTGCCCTGCAAGAGGAGGGCACTGGGGTGGTTGTTCCCAGGTGAATCCCGGCAATGACATGATGCTCCTTGTTGCTGGTGGCCCCCCCCCCCGCAGCCCCCACCTCACCTGGGCTCTGCTGTGTGCCCGCAGGTGCTGGGGAAATGTAACGGGTCTCACAGCATATTAAATCTTTGCTATCAAGGGCCTGTCGGTAGCTTCTAATGAGTGAGATATGAAACAAAGCCTCAGAAGGCAAAGAGAAGAAGATGAAAGCAAGAGAATATTGATTGTAATATGAAAAATGGAGGTTGGTTATTACCAGGTACTGCCAATGTGGTTTTCACTCATTTTTTGTGACATGGGACATAAGCAGCTTTCATCTGGGTATTTGGTCCTCTCCTCTGATTAAGAAGGGAAGTTGTCTCTGCTTTAAAACTTGCTTTTGATGAATTTACACCTAACTCTGACGGGAGCTGTGTCCCTGCACCAAACTCGATGTCTGTGTCATAGGTGTCTATGAAATGATGAGGCAATGATAACTGGATAGATGAGTAACACATGCAGAGCAGGAGGATTGCAGGAAACCCTCTGTGACCGCTGTTCAAGCAGTAATGAACATAAGTATGTGCACAGAGCTTGGGATCCTGCCTGCTCTACCAGCAAATGAGTAAAATTGCAAGTATAGCGAGTTTGATTTCTTCTTGATCTCTTCCAAACACCTTTGAGTTTTTCACAGTCTTGTCTGTTATCAGCCTGGCTCTTTGCACTTGCCATATGCTCTTATGTTTTGTTCAAAGGGAGAAAATAAAAAAATGTTTCCCCAGGAACTCATGAGCACAATTTTGCTGCATCAGCTTTGTGATGAGTTGGCTTTGGGAAACAACTGACAGTATATTGCTCCTGCTGCATTTAGGTGAAAATCAGTTGTGTCTCTTAACTGAAATGTTTTAAGCTTGTCTTTGTCAGGTAATAAAAATGTGTTGCTTTTTATAACTAAATGCCTTGTGATATCTATTTCAAAGGCTGACATTTTTAATGCACTAACACCCTTGAGCAGAAAAAAGCTATTCAATTTCAAGTGTAAATTCATCCATAGATTTTTAAAGATCTAAGAAAAGGTCAATAAGGACACTGGCAGAATGATGCGGATGCTCCACACTAACACTGTCCAAGATGCTGCTTCAGCAGAGGAGAAAGGAGATTTGACATCCAAGTTAATTTAGTAAAGCCAATAATCTTTGCATTTCAGACATGGCGGGAGTTTACAAGTTGAAAGCAATCTCAACAGGGAATCTTGAAAAAGCAGTTAATTATAATGAACCACTTCTGATACAGTCTTCCGTTTTGAGCAATTTTCTACTTTTTCTGTTTATCCGGAGTGTGAGGTTGGTGCCCTTTACTGGAATTCCTGATCACAGATTTTTTGTTCTTTCACACAAACAGTTCCTGTTAGGTCTATTTATCTATTTATATTTGTGTGAAACACCACCAATAAATTTTTAACCTTATCTTAATGCTAACTGATGTCATCTGGTGATTTTCAGAGTCTGCTGGTCTTCTTGGCCCCTTCGAAAGGTCTGTCTGCATATTTAAGGCACTGTTTGTCCCCACGTGCTGGTGGCTTTCCTGGGGCTGGCGGGCTGGCTGGCCGGAGGGCAGCGGTGGATCCTGGTGTGTGCCCAATGGCAGAGCCGTGGGGCAGAGCTGGGCTCTTGCTGCGGGAGCTCGGTGTCACGGAGGGTGTCAGCTGAGGTGTCCTCACCAAGCATGGGGAAGGTTGTCCCTGAACCTCGATGGCCTCGGAGGCTCAGAAGAGGTGCTGATCTTCACCTCATCCATCATCCCTGTCCATGCCCTGGATGCCACACCAGGCCACCTCACCACTGCCCCTGGGGGCTCCTGTCTGAGTGTACTGGGTCTGGCTGAACTGGAATCGGTTTCCCCTACAGCAGCCCTCACAGTGCTGTGGTTTGTGCTGGGAGCTGCAGGGTGTTGGCAGCACCCTGGTGTTGTGGCTGCTGCTGAGCAGTGCTTACACAGCACCAAGGCTCTTTCTGACATTTCCCCCAGTGGGACGGGGTGGGCAAGATCTTGGGAGGGGACACAGCCAGGACAGCTGACCCCAACTGACCAAAGGGATATTCCATACCATGTGACGTCTGCTCAGTATAAAGCTGGGAGAAAGGGGGAAGGGGGTGGGGTCACCCTTGGTCCTTCGAGGCAACCACTATGCGTATGGGAGCCCTGATCCTGAGAAGGCCCCACATCACCTCTTCATGGGAAGTAGAGAATAAATCTGTTTGCTTTTGCTTCTGCGGGCGGACCTTTGCTTCACTTTGCTTATATTAAAACTGCTTTTGTTTCACCCACAAGGGTTAGTTTATCTTCTTTCCCCTCTTTACCCTGTTGAGAAAACAAAGGGAAAGGGGGGGGGGAAGTGATAGAGCGACTTGGTGGATACCTGGCATTTAGCCAGAGTCAAACCATCACACTGAGCTAAAAGATGGGTGAGAGGGGAACATCCTGCCCTGGGAGGAGCTGGTGGTGGGACGATTGCCCAAGAAGCACAAAGCCAGCAAAAATCTGTGGTAACAGGAGGAAAGGTGAAAGGAGCAGGGGGAGATTGTGACCACCGACTCAATTGGACAAAAGGGTTCATACACCCCCTTCCCCCTCAGTGCACACACAGAACCCCTGCTCCGCCTTTTCCTCGTCTCTCATGGAACTGAGTTTGTGGAACACCCGCCTCTCTCCCTCTACTATGCACATCAGCTGGTAGGAGAAAAGGTGACAAAGTTGCTGGGTGTGCACCCACCACCCAGGACTGCCAGACCTGAGCTAATGCTGGAACCTGGGGCAGTGACCTGGATTCTTTGACTCTCTCTCCCTTCCTTTTATTTCTTTTCTTTTCTTTCTTACAGATTTTTTCAATAAGAGGCCATATCACCTACTACTCTTTCCAAGTTTCCACCGCAAATTCAACATTTTAACTGTTTGTTTGATGTCATTCCACCTTTATTTGACCCAATAGGATCATGCAATCTCTACAACTCTCTGGGCTACCCAGTCCGGGCGGTAACAGTGTCTCCATGAGCCGACCCCCAGTTCTGCTGTGCAAGCTGGCCAGAAGAGAGGGACTGACCTGGTGCTGCTGCACGTCCTGCCCTGGCATGGCTGAGGCGATGGGGAAGGCTGTGGCCTGCCCGCAGCAACCTGCTGCGTGCTGAGAAACACCTCAGGGCAGCCTAGGAAGCTGCTCCTGCAGGGAATTTAGCACTGCAGGGAATTTAGCACTGCGTGTCTCAGGCTGGTATGTAACACAGACTGGAAGGGCCAGAAATCATCAAAACTATCTTCAGACACCCTGATTTTACTTTCCGATTTCCAGACTTCCCCCCTCCCTTTGGGTTGCAAAGGCAGAGCTTCAGCTACTAGCATCTCTCCATGCCTGATATTAAATATTTATGTCTCCTGCAGTTCTCAGTGTGTGGGAGTCACTAAAGCTCAACAAATTAACTAAAGCAAAGTGATAGCCTGTGGCACTTTACCAATAATCTGCTTTGTTGTGTGGCAGGGCGCCTCTCTGAGGCTGGGGGGAACCTTTACATCTGCAAAATGAAGACGAGGTCTCTGATGCCTGAACTTCCAAGAAGCTCCATCTTCAGTGTCTGTGGGAATTCATCGAAAACCCATTGGTGACACTCTGTGCACCGGCTGGGGCGGGGGGGGGGCTGCAGCCCTGTATTGTTTGGCCCTACACACACGTGGGGGTGGAGAGGAGGGGAAGGAGGTTCTTATTTTGGCGGGGAACATAACTGCAAAATGCAGAGGTACCAAGATTTTCCAGCTAAGATTGTCTTCTCTCAGTTAAAAACCCCGAACAGCTAGAGAGGACGCTTAGGAGTCTGTAGGCAAAGACTGGGTGTGTGAGGCATGAACACCGTGACAGGTTTTTTAACTAGTAACTGCCAGCATCACTGATTACCCAGAATTATAACCGCATGTATTTCACATTAGGTTTTCCTGTTAAGGGCCGGCCGGACTTGCCCATGACCATGGCTTTTCTGCAAGGTTCATTCTTTTACAGATCCGTCATTGTCCTTCAACAGTCCTGAGGAAACAGAGGTGAGCATGGGGAAAGGAAAGACCTTGAGCATGTGCCCTCCACTATCGGTATTCATTGGGAGGGCCTTTCAAAATCTGACTTCCTTTTAATTTTTCATCCCAGCAAAAAGTTTGTTTCTCTGTTTTTACAGGTGCTATCAGCCCTGTTACACTAGTTTCAGGCCTTTCACGGTGGGTGTCAGGCACCGAAGAGGTTTTGCAGTGTACAAGGCTGTTCGTCAGGTTTACAGTGATGCTGCAAACCTCATTTGCTATAAAATCCCAGTCAAATGTGGAATGGCAATTCAAAGCTGAAGGCAAGTGCAGAGCAAGATAATGGATTAAGCTTTGTTTGTTTAACTTAATAATAGAATTTTTTTGTTTATTATCGGTTTTGAAAATCACAGTCAATTTTTAAAAACATGAAAGATGAAAAGCCCAAAAGTAGAGTGATAAATCCAGTAAAACCCCTATAAATCAGCCTCACATGCTATCACATGTGCATGATGACAATATATGTGTGTATTTACATATTCTGAGAAATTTTTCTCTGTCTTGCTCTCCCCCCATTGCCTTGTTTATGTGAACGTATATGTGGAGAGAGAGAGAAAGAAATATTTTATACAGTAAGAGAAAATGAGAAAGAAGCAAGGACTAGAACTTCTTAGACACAACTTTTTATGCTTAGATTTTTAAACCTACCCATTTAAAGGATTTAGTTAGTTATGGATTGACACAACTGTAGAATAGTGGTGTTTAAAAGAGACCTCTGGAGCTAATCTGACCCAAACCCCTGCTCAGAGCTGGACCAGTCTCAATGCTATGCCTTATACCGAAGTTTGCTTAAGGTCATAACCGGTCAGGTTTTGGCTGCCTGTGAGGATGGAGATCTCCCCACCACGCTGGCTCTTGGCTCCAATGTTTGAGCACTGTCATGACGAAATATTTTTCCTAATACGCAGCAGGAATTTTCCATGTTCCAACATCCTCATTCCCCTTGAGCTGCCAGTACTGTTTGTTATTTATTTATCTCTTGTTATTTATTCAGTAGCTGAAGCAGGGTGCCTGGTGTGAACACAGGTACGCTGGCAGGGCTGCGTATGGCTGGTTTTGAAGCACAGCCTGCTAGCTGGGATGTCAGGAGTGGTGACCCAGCACCCACACCGGTGCTGGCTGGTTGCGGCTGGGCAGGATGAATGCCTGAGCAGCCACACGTCCCCAATGCTGGTGGGAAGGATTTTCTGGTGGGAGGGTTTGCTGGGCTCGTGTAGAGCTGGAACCATTCACACGCTTAATGACAGTGAAATTGCTGATATAAACAAGTCCCACGCTGCTGGGCACCTGTCACTGGGGTAGGTACAAGTGCTCCCTCCGTTCCCTGCTCCTCCAAGGACATCACTTCTCGGGGTCGTCCCATGGCTTTGGTCCTGACTCCAAGCCTGCTGAAACAAGCTGCCAATGGAGACAATCACTCTGCTTCAATGTCAGAAGGCAAAAACATCCTTAAATCGAGTAATGTGATAAACAACTGTGACAGCGATGGCCTGGCTGGTGTGTGACTCAGACCAATCAAGGGCCGTTTGGCTGCCGGGTCCTCAGCAGGGCTTCAGCTTTGCATGTTTTACACCAGCGCTTTTCTCCTGGCACTCCCTGACATCGCGGGGCTGAGTTACCCTCCGTCCCTGCCTGTCCCGGTGACAGTGGTGGCTGCAGGGGTGCCCCCAGGCTTGCAGCGCACTGCAGGGCAGCGGCCCGACGCCCCCCAGGGCTGAGAGGTCAGAGCGGCTGCACCGGGCTGCAGCCAGCCTGCCAGAGGGAGGGACCTTCACCCGCAAGTGGGAATATGTCGCTTCTTAGTGATGTTTTCAGGTGTATTGTTATCGATTCTAGCTTTACTAAAATCAAAGTTCAGATATGTCAGCCACAGGCTCACAGAACATTACGTGGTCTTAACCATGTACTGATATTTGTAAAAACATATTTGCAGCACACAATTTTGAGGGAAGTGAACAGGCAAAAAATAAAATAGCTGTAAATGTTGCCTTCATGGTAGGCAGTGGCCGTGTGTGCACACAGGATTTGGATAGCAGCTGTGCCAGCTCCTCCCCAGTTATTTAAAGGGAGGGTTTTGAGCAGTGCAATGATTCTCCCTATACCACAGGAGGCAGCAACTTCCCCAAGAGGAGGGTCTGTGCGCACACTGGATCCCCTGCTCCCCTCAGAAAGGAGTTCCCTATGACTATAACCCGTCTTGGAGTTCCTTATAACTACAACCCGTCTTTTCTTCCTCGTGGAGGTGGTCACGGTGGAGGACAGGCCCTTCAGTACTTGGTAACACCTCTGGTGCAGATGGACCATCACCCACGTCATCCCTCGAGCGGCCTTCTGCTCCCAGAGCCTCACGGCTGGTGGAGAGGCACGCGGGGAGTGGAGCTGGGCACGGGGGGCTGCCTGCCCCCGAGCCTGGACATGCCTCCATTCACGCCTGTCCTTGAAGTTACTGCCCTCTGCCCCATGAGGGGATCATACAGGATGCCCTTGCTCTTAGTTTTTTTTCTGGTGGCTGTTTCTTTCCTGGGGAGGGCAGAGCGTGGTTCCACCAGTCCATCTCTTTCCCAGACTTTGATAGGGTCTCATAGGCATGATTAACTGTTTATGACAATCTTGTTGGGTTTTTTTTGTACAGGTTTCTTCAAAAAAAGCACAGATACAACAAGCAATTGTCTATTATTCAGTTGTCAAAGCTCTGTGATTATTTTCTACATGAAACCAAAGGGAGCACAGCATTAGCTTGCTGCTTTTGTAAACTGCCAGCAGACATTTTGGATCTCTGCTACAGAAACAGCAAAGCAAAATACTTTTTTTGGGGAAGCTAAACAACAGTCAGTGCTTTCGGAGCGTATTTGAAACGTTGCATGCTTTGGAGAAGTGGTAGAGGACAGAGCAAAACTCTGTTGGGTATATTTCCAGTTTCCAAAAGCATGTTGTTTCCTCAGAGACCTGCTTCAGAGAGACACCAGAGGGCTCTCATTATTCTGGAAATTGCTTGAAATACAGGCTGAAAAAACTGAAGATCTCTCATGGAAGATCTCTATGCCACCATGAGTGTGAAAAAGACCCCCAAAAATGATTACTGCTTTGAATTTTTGTTGTTTGTTGTTTTTCTTTTTAAAAAAATGTTTTTCAGATGTTTTTGTTAAGATCAGTGCTTGAACAGCGGGTGGAGCGAGGTGACCCTTCCCTCTGCACAGCGCTGGGAGGCGGCAGCTGGAGGATTGTGCCCAGAGCTGGGCTCCCCGGTACAGGAGGGACGTGGCAGACTGGAGAGAGGCCGGTGAAGGCCCACAGAGACGATGAAGGGTCTGGAGCGTCTCTCCTGCGAGGACAGTCTGAGAGCTGGGGCTGTTCAGCTGGAGGAGGGAGGGTGCAAAGAGGCCAGAGCCAGTGGTGCCCACGGACAGGAACGATGGAGGATCTCAGATGTGCTGGAGAAGTGATTCACCACCTTTTCCCAGCCCTCCAGCACGGGTGGGTCACCTGTCCTTCTGGGGCACTGGGACCAGGGCCTGAGCTCCTCGGGGACAGCACGGGCCAGGGCAAACAAACCCCGCAGCTCTGCAAGCGTTACATAACAACAGCACAGCCCCTGCCAGGTGATGGACCCTAGCACCACTTGCTTTCTGCAGAAATGAGTGGCTGAGGACTCCCCGCAGCCGTGCTGTCCTGATGGGAGCGTGAGGAGGAGTGCTGGTCTTCCTCCAGGCTGGGGTGGGCAACCCAGCACCGGGGGCTGGACCCAAGCGGAGCCAGTGACCGGAGACCGGCACCTTCCCGGGCGCTGCAGGCGTCACCCACGGCACCCCGGGTGTCAGGGTACAAACGCTCCTGGGGTCAGGCTGCTGGGACCATCACACCCGGCTTCCTGGAGCAGTGAGAGCCGCGGCGGCGGCCCCCCGAGGCGAGCACGGAGCTGGTGACGTGTGGGGGCCAATACAGCTTGTTCCTAAGGGAGGGTGCGAAATGTGGAGGAACTAAGTGCAACAGAGTGCCTTTGGAGAAGCAGGTATAAAACATTAATGCATCTGACTACAAACAATAACAAATAATTTCTCAAATCTGCTTTGAGTGTTTCTGGTTTTACTGCTATCACATGTTATTTTCTTTATATAACTTTCTTTATAACACCAAGAGAAAAGGAGGAAAGGACATTTTCAGCAGTCTGTCTACAAGCTAAAGAAAATACTTTATTTAAAGCTTTTGCAGCTCTGTCTTATCTTTTCTTTTCTGAAGGGTTTGATCATGAATTATACATTCCAGCACAACATGAAATATTTAACTCATGCTCTTCAATTCCAGTTCAACTTCCCAAACAGAGAAATGAGTTTGAGCACAGAAAAGACTGCATATATAGATATGAATCCACTAGTGCTTATAACAGCTTTCTCCTGCTTAGTGCCCAGATCAATAGGACTGAAGCCTCAAAAGGCTTCAGGTGGCCAGCGCTGCTCTGTGTGCCGTTCACTTAATTACAGGAGAAACCTGGCTGCAGCAGATGGATTGTGCAAATATGAACTCAGGCCTGATGCTCTGAAAATATGCCTGCAGATTTCTAAAGGTTAGGAGGAAGATATGCAAGAAAAATGAAGTGCAATAATTATTGTTCACACAATGAAGCTATTCCCTTGTTTCAGAATTTCTTGAAGGCAGCAGGAAGGTCACAGCGCTGTATCGGGGTGGCAGACATTAAGGGAGGATACAGGCTCTGTGTCCCACACCGCTCGCTTGTACCACACTGTGGTTGTGCTGGGAGAGATCTGGAACAAAAAGGATGTGAGTCAGGTCAAGGGTTGTAAGCAAGTACATTCAATTTAATTTTAATGAGTGTGAATATAATTGGATGAAAAAGACGAGTTGTAAAGGAATTCAGAGTTAGTGTCCAGTTGTCTGAAGGCAGGTACTACATGGTTACACACAATGTCATTTGCTCTTGTTGTCCAGAGTGTGTCATGGTTATTGATTCATTGGCATGGTCTTTAAGAAAAATAATGGAGGAAGTCACAAAGGTAACTGTGTTCATTTTCCAGCTAAAGGAATTACATAAATATTTGTTACATACACAAATGGAATATACAGTAATTTTTGTATTCCATGTGCCTATGGAATATATGATTTCAGCTCTAGAACAAAATAACAGCTTATATTAACCATAGCTCAGCATTTGCAATTACATAAATAAACTTGCTTAGGAGTTGAAGAACAAATTCCCTGAGACTTGGGGTAAAGGAGCGACTGTCATTAGTTGCTCCGTTTTCTCACTAACCACGTCCTGTGATTTGCACAGTGTGGCAGACGAGTCAATTCAGGGGGCGCCACCTCGCAGAGCCTACTTTTTGCTGCACACAAAGTGACACGGAACTACTGGATCTTGTGGTCCTGTCCGACCGGATCCTGCATCTGGCATGGTGTCACGTCACTGAGATGCCATCGCCTTCAGCAGCACACCGAGTGAACTGTCTCCTGGGAGGCTTGGAGCATGAGGCCTGAAACCAGGCAGCCTATACTAGAAAAAATTAAAACTTTATTTTTAATCCGTGGGTGTCAGCTAGTCTGCTCTGGCAAACCTAGAACATTTCTTCCTGGTGACTGGAAATGCCACATCCCCTGATTTGTGCTTTCAGATAGAATAAAACTTAAGTGATAAGAAAAAAAGCCCATTCATTTAGTCACTTTGAAAGAAACAGACTAGACTTGTCCTCTCCCACTGAAGGGTTCACCCTGAGGTGTGATTACACCACGTAAGTGTTGGCTGTGCTCATGGCTCCGAGCCTGTGGAGATCCTGAGGCCCAGCCAGCAGGGAGCCACAAGCTCCAGAGAAGTGTCACAAAGTCCTCAAATTTTTCCTTGAAATGGAATTTCTGGGAGGAATTGCTATCTTTTTCCAATTGACCTGAATGATCTCCCCACCTGCTGTAGCCTTGCTGCAGGGGCCATCCTGCCTGAGGGCCCCCGGCCCCTGTTCCCCTCTGCCTGGGCAGCTGGAGCTCGCCACGCGCCGAGGAGGGAGCCTGCCACGGCTGGGGATGGGCTCCAGGGCACCAGATTTAAGGCAAGAAGGCAAAAGGTGCCTTTCTCTCAAATACTTCCTTTGCTGCTATTTAACTTTGATTTGGAAACTTCCCTTTGTAGTTTTGGTGGTGGCATTTCCTAAGGTAAAACAAAACCATGCTGAGAGAATGAAAGCAATTCTAATGCTGTTCTGAAAAATCTTGCACTATTGAAACTCCGTTCACCCAAACCCTAAAGCTTCACAGAGTGGAGCAAGGAGAATAATTTTATCGTGTGAAGAGATTACCTTTTTATCTGCTTTGGGTAATTTCACAAGCAGCTTTCTCCTGTAACTGTCGATGTAACATATATGCAAGAACATGGCTGATATTCACGCTGATCTGCCAGTTTCTCTGCCCGGAGAGTTCTTATGGGGAGCAAGAAGGACACTGTCTTTCCTTCAGACAGTGAAAGCATCACACGCTGAGAGTCATCTCAAGCACAAAGGACCCACTCGTAAAAAGACGTCACAATAGAAAATTCAGGTGAAATACAGGTGAAATCTTGTGTACACTCGCCCTCTGCGAGGGTAGGAAAGTACAGCACTGCCCGAAGTGCTGCTGAACAACAACCCATGAGTGATAACACCTACAGAGCAGGTCACACCACAGGGCATCTGAACCAGCTAATTTTAGATGACCCTTTGCTGGATGAAACTTTAGGGAATAGTTCATGAGATTTATATTGTCCCTGGTTTTTCATGGCTCTCCTTCCACGGATCAGCTGCAGCCACGCTGGGAGGAAACAGGTCCCTGCAGAAGGGATGGGCTGGATCCTCCTGCTCCCTGCCAGGGAACTTCCAAAGCGTCAAGACAGACAGATGCTGGCTGCTGCACGTATTCAGGGAGGGTACCGGGGAAAAGACAGCCTTCCCCCAGGCCCATGCACCCGTGGAGGCAGCATAGGTGGGTCTGTAGCAAAGCAAGCTCAAGACAGCTCTGCCAGCGAGGAGGGATCACCCTCCAGCCTGGCAGCCTGGGATACACCTCCTGTCTAGTTTCAGCTTCTGCCTCTGTAACTTAAGACTTAACTTTTCTTCCACTTTCTTACTTTGGTGAGACTAAGCAGAAATCTAGAGTATGTCACTTCTCTGGAGGATGGAATAAGTAAGGTCTTCTGTGTCCCCCCGTGCAAGTGAGGTTTTCCTGGGTTCACGCTACTCTTGCGGCTCTCTCCTAGACCCTGCCCGGTTTGTGAGCGCTGGCACCTCTTCACAGCACAGTGCCTCACCAGTGCCCCAGAAGGGCTTTTAATTCCTTCTTTCTGCACCTGGCTACTACCCTCTTACCTGAACATACCTGTTAATGTTTCCCCTTTTGCCTACAAGATGTGTATTACCTGCTAGACTTGGAGAATCTCACAGCTCCAGCTTCTGCACAGCTCTGGCCACAGCAAGTCTGTTCAAAGAAAACAAGCGCAAACCCTGACTCTGTCCTTCAGCATTTCCCTGCTTTTACAGGCAAGCATCCCTCTGAACCACATCTCTGCTCCTCCACTGTTGTTTTCACTCTGCTCGTTATACAGACCCCACCTAAACCCAATAACATTAATTCCCACCTGGCACAGATCCCACCCCAGCCTGCTCAGCTGAACATTTCGGGGAAGGGGGAAGCAGTTTTTTCGGGCTGCACTGCAGAACGGGTCCCACCTGCTGCAATCTGCGGTTCAAGGGGAGAAAGAGATCTCGGAGGAAGGGTGTGCTATGTGCCCCTGCCCTGGCTCTGCAGGGGGAGGTGTAGGCACTTGCTTTTGGGAAGTTTTGTATGAAAATGCAAAGTAAGAAATCCCAAACTGGGTTGTGGGTGTGCTGGACTGGCTTGGGGAGGGCAAGAGATGCTACTGGAGGGACAGCAAGGGGTGTGAGTGGTGGCCAAAGGGGCGAGGGCTCCCCAGGGGGCAATGGGTGGCCGGGAGGTGGCTGAGCTGTGCTGACGGGGGGTGCTGGCACCCCAGGGTGCTCAGAGGGGATGGATCTGCCCCACAAAGCTACCCTGGAGCTCAGAAAAACCCCAAACCCACCAAAACCAAAACCCACTTCAAATAAGGGAATAAAACTGCATACAAATGCATATGAAAATATTAATCTGATCCCTAAATTCCCTCAATCAAAATAATTTATAAGGCTTCTAAAAATGCTAAACTCTGTAAATCAAAAAGCTCCTCTGGCAGCTCTGCTCTGCCTGCTGTGGAAGGGGATGGCGTGTTTCCAGATCCCCCTCACCTGCGAATTAGTAGGTCCTTGCAAAGCAAGTTAATGTGGGGCTTTGTGGAGAACCTGATTTACTCTGTATCTAAAGAACAAGGATGAATCCACTAATAGGCTTCCTAGTCAAGGGTAAAAATGAGAGACTAAACTGATAGAGGGAAAACTAAGGAAAAGCAACTAATCATGATCAAAGGGCTTATTATATAATTTACACTCATTCAGTACAAATGAATTCAGCCTTTTAGAGTCCTTAGTAATTAACACATCACTGGTTATGACATTAATGCATTAATTTTCTGTCTTCCATAATACATAGAAGCTACCAAAAAAAGCAGAAAATAAAATCAGATGCAGAGGATGGGAAGGTCTCTCCTAACCTTGCTGCTTTTTGTGTAAATCTAAAATTGAAAGTTTGAAGTGATAGAGGGATCATTTTTAGTTTTTTTTCTTTCCTTTTTTTCTTTTTTTTTTGCCATGGCACAAAAATATCAACAGATCAAAGACCAATGTGAAGAAAAGTAAAGCTGAATAAAGGCATATTAAGCATTTCATTCAACCTAGATTTTAAATTCCAGTGATCAATATAATATTTTGAAAGGGAAATATTTCTGTTCTGGAGCTCAATTATTTGATTAATCAAATGTTATGAATTTTCTTTATTAATCCTTTTGAAAGAAATGCAGATATTTTGAAAATAACATATAATGGTGTAGGTCTATGGGAAAAGCCTTACTGTTTACTAACAAATGTTAGTTTAAGTCCCCCGAGCCATGGAGTGGAGGGTATTGTACCAGGGCCATCAGTCACACTTGATCTGAATAAGAAACGTTCTCCCTGTGCCCAGGGTGGGTGAGACTGAGCTCACTTTGATTTCAGTTCCTCGCAGAGGTGCCGCCCTGATCCTGGCCCCGTCCCTGCACCCTGTGTCCGCCCCAGCACTGCGGGTGCTGGCACCCACGGGCGCTCTGGGGGCTGGAGCGGGAGAACGGCAGCAGGAGAGCAGAGGGAAGGAGTGTGCTCTGGCATCAGCGGGAGCAGAAAAACATTGGCGAGGCCAGAGGAGCTGTGCAAGAGGACAGCGAGCCCGGGCCTGGGGCTCGGCCATCGGCCCTCACGCTTTGCCCGCGGGCCCGGCCGCGGTGCCGCAGCCTTTGCGGGGGCTCTGGGTGACAGCCCCAGCCAGGCCGTGCTCGGGCAGGTCCCACGGGGCCGCTGTAGGCGGGGACGGCCATGGCGAGGGGGGGCGACGGCCGTGACGGCCCCTCTGGGCGCAGCCTCTCCCGTGTCCCTTAGCGCTTCCCTGACTTAGTGCTTCATGAATCGTGCGAAGCACCAGCAGCAGCTGCGCCTTAACGGCCAGGTGAGTGTCACGTCCTCAGCTCCTGGCACAGGGCGCACAGGGCATTTCGGAACAGGAATGAATTGTTCTGAGAACGTTTCCTGCTGTCGTAGGGGCGATGCCGATTCAGTGACAGGACTCTCAGGATGGGTCACTGCAATGCTCCCACTTGCAGTGTGGTGCTGAGAATAAGCAAATTTGCTCCCAAAACCTTGAGATGAGTAACCATCCTTTGGATTTATTTCTTTCTTTCCAGCACAGCCCACCCCATCACTCTTTAGCTGGCTCCTGCCTCCTTCATGTTTTCTGCAGCAGGTTCAACCGTCTTTGCTCGCCATTTCCCCATGTAGCTGGTGACTGGACAGAATTGCTGAGCCTGCAGCAATTCCTTTCACAACTATTTATCAGGGTAACCGTTGCAGCCTTGGAGCACTGTCCTGGATGCTGCTGCAGTGGAGGTCTGCTTTCACTCTGCAGGGAGAGCTGGATGAAACATGGATGTCAGATATGTCAGCGCCTGTGCTCGAGCCGAGGAAAGCCTGTGCCAGTGGGTGTCAGCTTGTGCTCCTGCTTCGGTAAGTCTGTCCACACCTGTAACTCACAGAGCTTGTGAACGCTGCAGGCCAGGCTCATCACACTAACCACCTGTTCTTAATTTTGGCACAGCTGAAGTGAAGAGAAGCCTTTGCAATATTAAAAACCAAACCAAAACACGTCAAACCCAAACCAAAACAACACTCAACAACAATCACAAAAACCCCAAACCCCCAAGTCATGTAGTTACACTATCTACAGTTCAGTAAGAGGTTTAGTAAGAGATGCCCAAGATGTGGATATATTTTGTTGAGCATTGCCGAGTTGGCTGAGGTCCTTGGATGCTTTTTCTCTTCCTTTCTGTGTTTTTTTCAGTGACCACAGACCACTTAGTGTTTCTTGTTACATATCTGACTTCCCTTATTAATGAGGAGGTTGGTTACTGTTGCTCTCTAGAGTGCCTTGAGCAAATGGTGCTCTCAATAGTGCTGATGGCAGCTAAAGAAAATGAAACACGCCTTCCTCTAGCAGGACAGGCTGAGCTGCTTTGGGCTCACAAATCAGCAGTCTTCAAAGATTTTCTGTTCAGTGCGCAGGTGGCTCGAAGTAAGAGAAAGTCATGGTCTTTTGTTTGAATAAGACTTCAGAACAGGAGCATTCGGTCTGTTTTTTGTTGTTTTGTTTTGTTTTTTTTTTTTTTTCAGTGAAAAGATGTTACTTGGTAAAGCTCCACGTTAGAGGGAATGGGAGGTGTGTTTGTCAGGGGTTTGATGGTTGAAAGTCGCTGACTTCCCTAAGTTTTCGGATCTGAATGAGCCACCAAGTGCCGTTGGTGGCTCCTGGGGGGGTGGCACAGGCAGCGCTAACTGCCATGTGAGGCCATGCAGGGTCATGGGGACGTGGGGGCTGGGGGGAAGGTGATGCCAACCCGAGGGGGTACGGTGACCCACACCAGAGCCATCCTGCAAAGAGCTTGTTTCACTTCTGAGCTTGGGTCTGCTCCAAGTCCTCACCCTGCCTATTATAGTGCACATTTCTAAACTACGTCAGCTTTGCTTCTATTTGTCTTCTCCAGTTTAATGTAGGTGCATATAAGCATATGCATCATTAACCGTAGGTGCATTTCAATTGTCAGAAACCTTGTTTCTAGCTGAGTTGTCTTCACTGGCTGTCTGCTTGGTATAACAACAGCTGGGGGACAAACTGCTGTCCTCACTAAAAATCTGACATTTCAGAGAGACACTTAAAGACAGCACTGAGCTTTAAATGCTTAAAGCATGAGAGCCAGTAAGCAGCCAAAAATGCTTTTATTTGAAAAGCTGGCCCTTCTAAAAGGTCACTGCCCCTCTGTGCTGCTTTACTGCTCCCAACAGCAAACTGAGGAGAGGAGCAAGGACTCGAGATGTCCCACCCGTGCTGTACTGGCTAAGCCACAGGGGTGCAGGAGAAGGACCCTGCTATCTGGAGCTTTCAGCTGCCTGGGGACCTCTCTTGACATCCCACGAACAAGCCTGGCTGCCTGGCACTTGCTCCCTGAATGACTTGGTACCAGTAACGCTGCCTCAGACCAGGGTCACCCTCAGCACAAGTGCAGAGCGAGGGCTCATCCTCTGGGAGGATGATAGAGGACAGATATGGAGGCACCATAATTTCACCTCCTCCCCTTTGGCAGTTGCCATTGCAGACCAGAGTGGGTGGTGGACAGAGAAGACAACCTTCTTCAACCATGTTCATGTCTCTGTAAGCCAAACCTCTGTGTACTTTTGAGTCATGCCCCATACAATCTTACACAGCACATGCCTGGTGTGCCTCGTGTTGGCTGTACGCTGTCACTGCTGCCACTGACAGGTCACCTCACATCCCCCTCCTCCCGTTTCCCTCCTCCTCGTTGGCCGGGTGTGGGATGGAGGGTGCTGGAGGGTGGTTCCTGGGGCCGGGGAGGCTCTGCCCAAGCACAGCACTAAACGTGCTCTGCTGGATCAGCCACTGATCCTCAGAGAAGATCCTCCCCTTGGCCATATCTGCAATAAGTGGCTGTGGTGAATCTCTTTACTGTAGTCACACACACCCCACAAACGAAACACTGATCCTTTTGGAAATGGCATAGCTGCCTTGAGCCTGTCTCTGAATACAGCTCTCCCCATGCCTCTGAAGAAGTCGCCTTGTCCTTCCCTTGATGGGTATTCAAGTAAAGAATATTTATTGGCTTATTAAAGCGCATTGCTGTGTGTCAGGACAGACACCACTAGAACACGCCTTTAAAACATGGTTTAGTTGTTGCCAGAAGCTTTCGAGTCCTGCACCTTCCAGTAAGTGTTAACAGTAATGATTTTAGGCCAGGAAGTGAAATGTGCTTTGTCCCGGTACTAGGCCACAGTCCATCCCAACTGTGTGACAGCAGAACCCAAAAAGTTTTTTTTTTTTTTTTTTTTTTTTTTTTTTTTTTTTTTTCTGCAGGTTGTTTTGGTGTGATACTGCGGGAGCTGAAAGGATTTGGCTTGGTCCTTCCTTCTCTCCCCAGAGCAAGTTCAGCTTTTGCAGTACTCCCTGTGACTAGAGTAGAAAAGCCCTTGCACTTTTTTTTTTTTTTAATTCCTTCAAGTGTCACTGTAAACAGTAGAGCACAGGAATGTGGCACACTGGGAAGTTTTAGAAGATAGGAAATTAGGAAAATAATTAAAACTTTTAAAATGAAAAAATCTAGGTATTCTACAATCAATTAATATTTTTTATGGGGTGATCTTTCACTGAGAGATTCCTAGCAGCCCCTTCTTCTCAGCCAGCTTCCAGCAAGACCAGACTCCTTGCGAGCCGGGAGAGCTGTGGGAAGGGACTGGCAGTCGCTCCGAGGGCACTGCTCTGTGCTGCTTCCTCTGCACTTAGAGCTACCACTGGGTCTTTTCAGGCAGAATAATTGTTGTGGTTTGTGAGAGAGTGTCCTTGTAAAGAACATGAATTTGTTTTCTTTCCAATGTCTTTGCTCACAGAAAATGCATTTCAAGTTGCATCCTGCAAATGGGTTTCTACTGAAATGGGCCTGGACTTGGGTAATCCTTATCAGATTTTTTATTAGCTTTCTGGAATCCTTCTAAATTTGTGGATTCACGTCCCATGTATAAATCATACGCTCCCACAAATAACATGCTTAAGGGCATTGCTTCTGCAATTGTTTTCAGCGGTAGTTGGAAATGGCTTTCACAGAATCAATAGTAACCATTTGAAATAGTAGCTGCTGACACCATTTTGTGTGCTGCGTGCTTTGAAGTTTCATTAAATAAACTCACTAATTAACCAGTGTTTGTATTTGATTCATGGATAACATGGGGACAAAAAGGGTGAGAAGGGTAACCCTTAAAATAGTAACTTCTCTTTGAGGAGTTTGCATAGCCAGCACAAAGAAAAAAATCCAACATGAATCATATTAAAAGATAACTGTTTCTAAAATTCACTTCCCAAGCAGCCAGCTTACTTGCTTTGTTTCTAAACCAAAGTTATTAGCTATAAATTTCTCTCTGAGAAAAAAAATAACATAACAATTTTTCTGATGAATTTACAACATAGAAAACATAATATCTTCTACTGATAGTAGTGTAAAATGACATGTTGATGTGTTTTTGTCTACAGTTTGTTTAAGAGCACTTTGGTTTGAACCAGGTACTCCGGTGATCTGGCAGCTGGCTGGTGCCTCCTCTGAGGGTCTCGGTGCCGTTGGTCCTGTCTCAGGAGTGGATGGTGACGTGGGCTGGATGACTCCTGAAGCATCGTCCCCATTCCTGCTCTCGGTACCCGGTGCCACGAGGCTCCTGCAGGCGCCAGGTGCTTGGGGTGAGCTCCTGCCCTGTCCTGGCGCGTTGCTCCTCCAGCGCCCGGCTGGGTGAACATGAGAGATGCCCACAAACCTCAATGTGTGGCACACCCGGGACTGAAAAGTTTCACTGAAATACTGCAGCAATAGTTTTTCCTGAGCAAGGCTTCTTGGCTTGATCTTTTCCCTTCCTTTGGCATCAGGAAGACTGAAGGAGCAAACTGTCATCTTGGCTTCTACAGCAATTCATACAGGTCTTCAAAAGGACCACAAAATGAAGGTTAATGAAAAAGTGAAGGTAAAACTTCCCCAAAGCTTTTTCTGAACCAAATCCAGACTGTGTTTCTTCATCTTGTGCAAAAGTGGGCTTGAGCTGACCTCTTTCTTCCTCTCTGTAAATACGTTAAGGATGTGTTTACGTGTGTGTCTGCTTTCTCACGCGTTTGGCTGGCTGTCAATACGCTGCTGTTCAGATGGCTTGGAAGGCATAATCGAAGTTTTACAATAGACTAATATTAGGCAAAACGAGGCTTATTATTGCCTGATGGAAATCTAGACTTCATGAAGGCTACAGCAGTAGTTCAGTCCATTACATTCATTAGGCAAATTTTTTTCACTTCCCACATACAAACTTTTTTGAGATGGATGAAAATAATGGATTTGGAGACAAGATTGGTAACTGAAGATAAACTTGTTCTCCATGTACCAGCAGTACCTGGGAGCTCCCGTGCCAGGGCTGGCTCCGGGGTTTTCCCTCTTGCCCCAGCTCCCAGTGCTCCTGCCCCATCCCACCCTGCCAAGCGCTGGAAGTTGCACCGAGGACGACACTCGGGCGCTGCTCTGGGCAGTTCTACAGTTCCTGGTGTTTGGCAATGTGGGAGTTTAAATGTTCCTTCTGAAGCCCCAATCTTTTTCTTCCAGATGCTTTTTGCCATTCCGTTCAGCTTCTGCCTCCTCATGCACTGTTCAAAGTTGAGTTTAAAAATCTTATTTGCATGCATATAGTGTCTGGAATCTAGATTAATATTTCTTGAAAAAAAGATAAATCTCAGGATTTTTTTTGAGTTAAAGTAATTTTATTTAAAATTACTTGGCAACTTTATTGGTGATAATAGGATTAAGAAATCCATTTGAATCTGGGGGGAGTGGGGAACATAAGGAATCAATTTAAACTTCTCTGTTGAACAGAAACCTTGTCAAATCTCCTTAACAACAAGTTTTCACTAGCTCTGTGTCACATATTGGATAATCCAATTAGGAATTTTAAATTACATATTTTGCTAGAAATAGCACATATGGAAATGGAGTAGATTTCAGGCAGTTTCAGGTACTAGTGACAGAAGAGTTGGGTTTTGTTTTGTCACCCTGATACCTGAAAATATAGAAGCACCCATAATTTGAGTTTGTTAACCTGTTATGTTCACTGGGGCTGGGATTTGTGGGTACAGCGCATTGTCTATGTGACATCTCTTGCTCAGAAACAGCTTGGCTACAAAATTTGGGGAGTCTCACACAAGGGTGCTCTGAAGCAGGTGGGTAAGGATGGAGCTCCTTCTAGGTGTGAGCCGCAGGCACATTAATTTCAGCAGACATTTCCTCATTTATACGTTGCGGGGGGGTTGGCCCCTGGACTACAACCTACAAACACACAACACGGGAGTTCCTGTTCCTCTTTGAAGCTGGAGGACACAAGCCCGGGTTTGCTTTAAATCGCTCTGGGGAAGTGGAGAAGGGACAGAGCGGCCGATGTCAGAAGCGTGGCACTTACTCTGAGAAAAAACCTTAACTGACTTCAGCCATGCTTTTGTTGTGATCCGTTCAGGGAAGAGGTGAAAATCCAATAAGCCATCTCCCAAAGACGCACAGTGTGATGCTAATGAGTGCTGCACCTGTACTTTCAGTAACGGATAACTGCAATAGTTTTGCCCATTATCAGTTGGCACTGCAAAGACATACCTGGGTTTGGATGCACCTTGTGTATGTTTTATTGAGATGTCCCACATGCGAATGGAAATATGTCAGTATGTTAGGCTTGTAAAGTTGTTGTAGGTTGTTTATAAATCCATTGGCTTGAAAACTGCCGTTGTCTTTCACAATCGTGTCTTCTACAGTGAATTTGTTTCCAGAAATGTGTTATGGTGCCCCTCTTATGTTTATATGGATATTTCTCTTACTCCTGCTATTTTTGCCTTGAATGTTTCACAGCTGAGAACCCAAATACAACAAGAAATCTCTAACTGATTTATTCCTTGGGCAGTACCACAGTGGCTTTTTGCATGTAAATGTTTTCATTCCAGGGCATCAATCTCGCACAATACTCAGCTTTTGGAAGTCTATGTAGAATATATACCACCAAAATAGATTCTACATAACAAAAGAAGTATGAAAATAAAGAAAAGAAGTGTTTCCAAACTTCTAAATGGATTTCTTCTGCAGAGGAAAAAAGCTCTCTTTTTAAAATTGGAACTGGATGAGTTTTTCCAGTGCTCTGAGAGTTAGCATCTTGTCTTTCAGTTATACTTCTACAAATTGAAATACAAAATGATTCTTAATGGCACTGTTGCTAGGACTGCGTAAATGATATGGAGCTGTCTACCAGAGGGGTTCACAACAATTTTTGCCTTTTTAACACTTATTCCATCATTGTCTCCACAGAAGTACAAAGACTTACTGATCATGGACATGTAAACATATTTTTCATTTGCATACCCTCATTTTAGCAACTAACAGTATAGTTACTCAGTTAAACATTGAGTATGTGGAAAATAAATGACACATTGGTATTTTCATACCTTAACATCTTTTTTAAAGAAACTGCCCTTTTGGTATCCAACATTTACAAGGTAGTACTTACTTGCTGCGTATTTGATTGCATTCTTTTCCTTCTCCTTCCTGTGTAGGACTTAAATATCCTCTTTCAGTTTTATTTCTGGAGACAAAGGGTTTGAATTTCACAGTTGTAACTGCTAGACTCAACCCTGCAGTCAGCGAAGGCTGTTCTGGCGCTGGCAGTGGGTGTGCAGGCAGCTTGCCGGCTGCGGGCTGGAGGACAGTGCCGCAGGGGATGTGTAGCCGAGCAAGTCAAGGTTTGTTTCATACGCTTTTAGGGGAACAAGTGACACAGTAGTGCTGAACGTGGCTTATCCCCATGTCAATCACTTCCATGAGGCAGCAGCCTTCATCGCAGCATGTTGCCAAAGGGAGATGTCGCTGATCAGGGAGGAGCAGGAGGATGCTCAGGCCCATGGGATAAAGCCCCATTAAACATTTCTTGTGCAGCTTTCTGTGATCCCACTGTGAGTGTATCTGGTCTGCAGAGGTGGGGAAGAGGCATCTCCATGGAGCTGGGAGACTGGCTCCCTGAACAGGGTGTGGTGGGGTTGCCTTTCCAGAGCCTGAGGGGAGAGCTCCCGGCGGCCTCGACCCTCTCCTGCCTCCATCTCTGCCCCACGACCCTTCCACGCCCGCCTGCGAGTCCCCTTGCCGCCAGGACCTCGACTTCTCTTCAAGCCCTTGCTGAAATCAAGGACTGGGTTCAGAAGCTGTTAGGAGCACAGACTGCAGCAGAAAACAAGGGTTAATGTTTTGGATCTCATTCTCAGTCCAGCAAGGACCTGAAGTAAAGTTCTGCTGCTCGGCTTGTTGCAAGGTCCTGGGGACCTTTGGTTTTCCGCACAGGCGGCTTCCAGCAGGGTGTTCTGCTCCCCCGTGACCTCCACCCGTGCTCCCCTGGTTATTGCTTGTGCTGCACGGTGACGTTAAGATGAGCTTTCTGCACCTGTGACCAGACTTCCTTCTGTGAGGGCAACCAGCTCAGGTCACTCAGTCTAAGTGATGCCTTTCAGTCTTCCCGTGGTGTAAGAAGTGTGGCATCAGGGACGGGGCAGGCTAAGTCACAGGGGGTACAAAGGAGTCTGCTCTCACGGAAGGAATGCCACCGCTGCTCAGAGCTGGCTGGGTCTCGAGAGCTCACGCCGTGGGCACAGGGTGCAGCTGAAAACAGATGATCCCCAGGGCCTGGCCAGCCATGCAGTTGCTGCTGGGCAAGTGCTGCTGGCACCTGGCTGCTCTCTCTGCAGGATGAAGTGACCTTTTGGAAAAAAGCCTCCACTGTGAGGGCAGCAAACCCCCCTTTGTTAGCACAGACTCCAGCAGGGACACTGGGAGATGGCCTTGATCTCCCGCACCCCACATCCACTAGCAGCCACGGTCAGTAACGCTGTTGGCAGCTGTCGTTATCCCTCACACTGGGACAGTTACCAGGTTTGGAAGCTTGGTCAGGTGAGACTTTGAAGCATGGTCAAGATGACCTTGATGAGCAATAAGAAATTTATAAAAGATAGACTTTGATCTCCAAAGCCTAGAAAATAAGCAGGCCATCCTGGACCTGAAGTCAATGTCTGGGACTGTGTTGAGGATGAGTTATTTGACAACCTGACAATGGGACTTTTAATGTGGCAACGAAACGGACTTCTGAGTGCCCTGACAATGAACCACCTTCGTTACGCCCCTGGGAAGCACCCCGCAGTCACAAGGCCCTGCCCGGGCTCAGCCCCTTCCCTGGGCATGTGCAGGAGCAGCAGCATTATGTGAGCCTGGGACCGGGGGTGAGAGTCACCGACCGGCCGGGAGCTCACCGGCCTGTTTGGGAAAGCTCCGACCTCGGGGTCTGTGTGTAACGGGAGCACAAAAACCGGCTGTCGCTGCGCGGGGCGGGTGGAAATGTCCACCCCGGGCCTGGGTAAATACAATCTCTCTCGTGGGTGTGTCAGGATTGGGTTGTTGCACGCCGGGCACGAATCTGTTTTTTTGGGGGCCGACCTGGCTTTGTCCATTGCGATACCTTGGGAAAGTGGGGTCTGGCTGGTCCTTCCCAGCCGCCTGCTTCCAACGGTGCATCGGACCGTTCCGAGGCGGGGTCGCGCTCCCTCGCCCGTCCCTGGCGCTCAGGGGCAGCAGCGCCCGGGGCAGGCGCAGGCAGAGGCCGCGCTCGGGGCAGGGGAGGTGCGAAGGCCGGGAGGTGCGAAGGCCGGGGGAGCTGGACGGGCTCCTGCTGCGCCCAGTCCGAACAGAGCCGGTCACCTGAGAGATGGGGAAAGCGCCAGTAGATGGCACTCGTGATATGCAGCAGACTGCCCGAATTTTTGCAAAGAAAGGGAAAGTGTATTAACTTCTGTGCATCTTGGCTGGCCCCCTCTGAACTTTAGGTTGGGCTGCTGCCGCCGTGGCTCAGCGGGCGCTGGGGATGCTGGAGGGCACTGGGGATGCTGGCGGGCACTGGGGGCACTGGGGATGCTGGAGGGCACAGGATGGGGAAACCCTGCCTCTGGCTGGGAGCGTGGGGGTCTGCCGGGGGGCTGGAGAGCAGAGCTGGGTGCTCACACGCAGCTGATTGCACCCTGGGTGAGTTTCCAAAGGGTATCCTTGCTCCAGCTACCCACCTGTGATTTACTCAGCAAGAAAATCCATCCATGCTGAATGTCGCTAGAGGGGTGAGTCTGTTTTAATGCGAGGTCACCTCAGCTTCTAAACAAGTTACCAGCTGACTCATCAGTCTGTGCACATCTTCTGCAACCCCATCCCTGTCTGTAGTTGCTGTGTGCCTGCACACGATGGCCTCAGGTACTGGGCCCATGCTTCAGCATAACACAGACTTTCCAAACCTTTAATAAACCAAGTGTGAAAACCTTATTTTCAAATTGTTTGGACTTGAGATGTGTTTTTCCAGTCTTTGTAGGCAAAGTCAGTGTACAAGCTGCTGGGAAAGGGACAACCCACAGTGACAGAGCAGCAGTTTGGGAGCTGCTTGAAAGAATGGGCTTTGTACAAACCTGGGGACTTGCAGAGGGTGCCAAAAGGGCTGGTCAAGGTGACTGGGAGCTCTTGTGTGTCATCTGTGAAAAATTGTGGTGCCTGGGAGATGACTGTGCCTGGAAAATAGTGACATGGCCTGATCTTTAAGGAGATGGAGGAGGAGAAGGAGTGATGGGCTGGTCAGCCTCACCTGGGGAAGGATCAGTCCATGCATTGGCTCAGGCTGGGAAGTGGCTGCTGCACAAGCTCTGAAGGTATTCGGGGATGCCAGGTTAGATAAGAGCCAAGGGGACATTCCCCTACAAACAGGAAAACCAGCTGCTGAGCAGCATGAGGAGGAGCATGGCCAGCTAAGGAAGGGATAGTGTTATCTCCTCTGCTCAGAGCATGCGAGGACACCTGCATCTAATTTCAGGTCCCCAGTGCAAGAGGGATGTGGAGATCCTGGAATGGATCCAGCAGAAGTTGCTGTGCTGGCGAGGCACTGGGGGTCTATGGCCAAGGGCAGAGCAGGAGCCTTGCGGAGCCTGGCCACGAGAAGGTGACGGGATGATCCGAGCACAGTCGGGGTCTGCTCCTGGGCCCAGGAGAGCTGGGCAGGTGCCAGGCAGGCGCCAGGCGGGCAGTGCAGTCCCCGGCCCTGGAAGTGTTTAGGCTGGACCTGGTGGAGAGCTGATGACAGCCCTGGTTTAAGCAGCAGGTTAGGCCAGTGTCCCTGCCAACCAGTGTTTTCATGGTCCGTGTAACATCCCAAGGAAATGAGGAGAGAATTGGTAGATTCTAGTGGATTGAAACACATATGAAATGCTTGATTTCATGTATTCTGTGCTTTGATCCATATTTTCTTTATTAATGCTTACTTTGTGTCATAAATAATTTATAGAATTTAAGTTACAAAATATTATAATATATCAAGATTATGGATATATGATATGTCCAAAATTTAGATTTTATTATGAGAATTTCTGTTCTATTACACCTGATACAGACATCAAGAACATTTGCATTAAATGCAGAGTCATTACTGAGTAAACTGTTTACAAATATTTAAGGCTCATGGAAGGTACTGATGTAATGACCCAGAATTTAAAACACGTATGTATATTTTTTCAAGTGCTGCACGCTCATAAGCCAGTTGCTTCTGTAAAGATGGCAAGAGGGCACACTCTGTATAACCGAGGCTCTACTGATATATTCATGGTATTCCTGAGGTCTTTCTACAAATAATGCCCATGAGAGAGAATTGATAATCCTCTGGAAATAGGCTTTAGCTAAAAATTACAGGACTATTAGGAAACTAGAATACTATGTGTAAGTAGACATAACTGTCTTGCTCTTTGCAGATTAGTACAATGCCTTTTAAGTCAACTGTTAATACCTTATTAAAATATTAACTAGTGTTTTGTGCAGCTAGTTCGGGGCATTTGTGTCTTTCAGATAACCAGTGTTCTTCCTCTGGGGCTCGCAGAGTGCATGGCAGTGGGGGTCTGCTGCTTTAACCCTGGTTTATTAAAATTCAAGACCAGAAAAGTGGTGTGTGCAAAGATCACCTGGCAGGTTAGCGGAGAGACGGGCACAGAGGGCAGCTCTCCTGATCTCATGGCACTTTAACCGGTGAGTCAGAGTGTGGTTCAAGGGACAGTAAATCCTTTACTGAGAAGGTGACAGCACTATTCCTCACCAAACCACCCCCCCGTGCCAGGGCCCCCCCGCCAGCCGCTTGCTGCGGGGTTGGGGTGCCCGAAGGGTCCCTGCAGTGGGAGACATACGGTGCTGGCCGCACGGTGCCCTTCCAGCCTGGAATGCCACGGAGTACTGAAGACGAGCCTGAAGAACCTGTCTGACCTTTGGTAAGTGTCCTCGGGGAGAGATCCTTGGGCTTCCATCTCCCAGAGGAGCCTGGTGCGGTGGCGGTGGGGCAGGACAAGCTGTGAAGATCGGAGTGAGTGACGTTTTATTACTGGAAAGGTCTGGGGCGTCCAGTGGGGGAGAACAGCTCATCCACTCTATTGTGCTGAAGTGCAGTGTCCAGCGTCTCCTCGTCCATGAATACAAAGTGGTAGCTGGCTCTGTACCGGCACTTTCACGGCCTGGGAATGCAGCTGTTCTGCTTGCACAGAACCCCCTTCGGTGTCGGGCGCTATTTGTGTCCCTGAATTTCTGTTTGTGTTCAGTTCATTCCCATTTGGGAGTTTGGCATTGTCACACATGTTTTCGTTTGCAAAGAGAACAGCTGAAGTCCCACAGAACAAGGACAGGGTGGTTCTGGCGTTCCGCTGGTCCGTGGGCTGCGGCTGTGCGGTAGAACAAGACGCTCTCTCCCGCGGAGCCCATTGCATGGAGCACGGGCTCTGCAGTGAGGGCACGGGGCCTGGCTGAAGGTCATCTTGGGTCCAGGGCCCTGCACGGCCGGGAAGCTCAGCCCCCACCTGGGGCACCCCGGCCCCGGCAGCAGGACCTGCCCAGGGCTGAGGGACGGTGGCCTGGGCCGTGTCACCGTCACTGGAAATGGTACGGAAAGGCGGCTGTCTCAAATTTATGGGTGTTTTTTCTTCCAAACACTGACAGGTAATCAAGGTATTTCATCACAATATTCTTTCTCCTCTCTTTTCCTGTTCTTCCCTCTACAAAAATCCAATTCAAAGAAAGCAAATGGAATCCTTGCCTGGAAGCATTTCTTTCTGGTGCATTTTAATGGTTTATCTGTAAGGATTCAATTTTGTCAGCAAGTTTCAATGGCATCTTAAGACTCATTTCCTTGGTATGAAATAAGCATTTTAAAATCATGGCTTACAGGTTAAAAACAGCTCTGTGTGTTGGTCTTTTGGTATCCTTCTCACAGATGCATGAGGATAATAATAGATTTTGTAGATTCTGGCACTCATGGAAAATAGTAACAGACAACACAGAGCCACAGAGGTGCTGTCCCACATCTGATGCCACTGAAAGGTAAATAATGGAATAATTTACAGTTATTACAATTTGAGACACTTGAAATATCTGTGAAACTAGAAGAGAACGAATGTGTTCACCAGCTCCTCAAGCCCTGTTGGCCTGTGGTAAGCATCGCAAACATGCTGGTTCAGGTGCAGCCCTGGAGAAGGAACGGCCTGAGCGCCGGCAGCGTGGGGGGCGGCTTTGGGAGGCGGTTTGCACCGGCTGCAGGGGGCAGGGACCCCCTGCCCGCACCCAGGGCGTGCTGGGTGTGCTGCGGGTGGGAGGCCGTGCTGCACAGCGGGGCCTGGAGGGTCCCTCCTGCTCCAGCTGTGCCAGGGATGGGAGCAATGTCAGAAATAGTTCTAGGAAGAATTTTTAATGTGCGTAAAATCGAGACTATTTTAAGAGTAGAAATAAGAGGCTCAGTGTTCATCATTTCATTCCCATGAGCGCCCCTCTGCTTATAAATACCTCCTATTTGCATTGAATTGTTTATTGTTAATAGCTTTGGTGTTTAGAAGGCAAAAAATAACATCTCCACTGGGAAAAAGGAAATGTCTTTCCTGACACATAAAATACCTACTTTGTCTACTTTCGAACTAAGGAGAAGTATTTTAAGAACTATTAAATAGTTTTTAACACCTGATGGAAAATTACGGTTTGACTTGCAGTACTACGGCCCTGCTGGTCCCTTGGTCCAGAGGGTAGGTTTGGGGGGGTGTGACACCACATGTGCCACCAGCTCTGTCAGGGCGAGGGCCCGACTGCAGCCCCGGGCTGGGGGTCTCTGGCAGGGGTGGGGGGGACTGTGCCTGCCTGGGCCCTGGGGAGCAGCTCTGGAGGTGGGGAGGGACGGAGGGGACAGAGACCCCTGAGCCCTTGCCCCGCTGCTCTGAAGGCTGCAGCTGCTTGTGCACAAAGGCAGCAGTGTGCAAAAGCTGTGGTTGTTTCCTGGGGGTGTATTTATAAATTTTGCGGCCTCCAGCTGAGAAGCGTCACTCAGCCTTGTTCAGTGAGGATTTACAGGTACCAGCACCATGAAGCTGCTCTATGGCAATGAGCAAGTCTCAATAAACCAGTTTTCTGCCCTTGTCTGTTGGTTTAAACTGCAGTATTAAATGAAGAAATCGCCTAGTAAATTCATTTATTAGTCCCTTCAAAATCTAATAAAGAAATATGTCAGGCATTAATTTACCTGGAAAGATAATCAGAGAGACTCTTCAGCTGGAGCAGGCAGTCTGGACAGCATCTTTAAAGTTAATGGTCTATAAAGTGAGAAACTAGGAGTCTGTGCAGATTCAGTCTCTGTTAGCAGCTCTTTGCTGGTGGATGCAGCAAGATGTAGCAAAAGAACATTGATTTCCTCCAAAACCTCCCCAGTCCTCAGCTCCCCACATGAAAACTCCTCAGTGGAGGGAGGGGTTTTCACAGCCCCAACAAGGCAGGATGGAAGGGGGACCCACCTTTCCTGGGTCAGAGACGGCCTCTGAGCTGGGGGGCGGCTGGCGGAGCGTCATGCAGCGCAGAGAGGGCGATGGGTCCCGTGAGCGTGTGGGGCTGGGGAGCCCTGGGGAGCACTGGGGAGCCCTGGCACAGGGACACGGCTCCTGGCTGCAGAACCAGCAGGACCGTCCTGCTCCCACGGCCGGGCAGGCTGTGGCTGGGCTGCACACTCCTGTCTGCATGGGGTGCAGAGACATTGCCAGCCTCAAGGATTCACTAATCAAACACTGGCCAACAATCCTTCTGAGATTCGTAAAAAAAGTCATGATTTCTGACTTACGTGAAGGCACACATTCTGCTCTCTTATAAGATTAAGCAGCAACACACCTTTGCTTTTAGCCTCTTGCACTGGTGATGTTCTCTGCATAATCAGATCTGTGGCTCAGAGGCCCTTGGTGTTTGCCTTGCAGAAGCAGAGATTTTCCAGGGGTGCAGTGGTCTCTTAATGAGAAAAAGCTTTTCAATCATTTTATATATGGGGCATATCAACATCAAACAATGGAGAAGCAGCTTACACTGTAGGATCATGCAACCAAGGGCTGGGCAAGGGCCTCGGGCGTGTCTGTCCCAGCCCCTGCTCAGCGTGAGGCCAGCCCTGTGTCCAGCTTGGGTTGCTCAGGGTTTACCCCGCTGGCTCTGAGCAGCCTCCATGGCCAGAGATCCCACAGCCTCTGCAGGCCTTGCTCCAGTGCTTGGGGATAAACTGTTCCTCCCCACATCCAGCCCAAGCTGCTCCAGCTTTGGCGTGTTCCCCAGCCATCTCATCCTGCCGCCGGGGCCTGTGTTGGGGGGTGGCCCCATCTCCCCGACAACCCCTCAGTGCAGGTCCAGGACAGTGGCTGCCAGCTCCTGCCCCTCCTGGGTCATCCCTTGCCCACCAACCCCCCCGCAGCTGCTGCCGGGCTCACCCCAGCCAGGCAATGGCTGATAGACTGGTCCCCTAGTTTGGTGCCATCTGCAGACATGATGAACTTGCACTGCCTCATCTTCTTCAGGACATTTTCAGATGTTAAAGTAATTTTTTATGTGTTCTCCCCTCACAAACACCCAGCTGCTCCCCAGTGCAGAGGGTGAGAAGGAGCTGGCTGCTCCCAGCACCTCATCCTGCTGCAGCTAAAACAGTCCCATGCCAAGCCCACCCTTCACCTGGTGCAGCATTAACGGGGCTGCCTTAGGGTAAAATGTCTTTGTGGGGGCTCCACACGCCCCCACGGCAGTGGTGAGCAACTCCCTGCGGGGCTGCCCACCCCTAATGTGAGGGAGCTGCTTCCACCAGCAGTGATGGGCGGTGACCATGTTCTCCAAAGAGCAGATTCATGCCCGGTGTGCAATAACCCGATCCTAACACACCCAGGAGAGATACTGCATTTACTCAGGCCTGGGTGCTCCACAAATCAAGCACACCACCAGCAGGTTTTCCTGCTTCTTTTATACACAAAAATCAGAGGTTAGTGCTTTCCCAAACATGCCTAATGCTTCCCCACTGCCAGCCCAGGGTCACTCCTCAGCTGCCCTCAGCCTGCTGCCTCAGGCTGCACAGTCCGGCCCCTCGGGATCTGGGGGGCTCCAGGGGGCTCCGGGGGGCTCCAGGTTCTGTCTGAGCCCCGTGCTCAGCTCCCGGCCCTGCGGGTGCGTGGTGGGTTCCCGGGGAGGCCGCGGGGGCCATGTGTACGGCGCGGGCGGGTGGTGGGGGCTGGCTGGGACCGGTGTCACTGTGAGGTCTCCAGCGACAGGAGGGACACCAAAAGGCCTCTGGGATTTTGGGGACAGCCTGTTTAAAGAAAATAGCGGATACCTGACTAATTAGCAGTATAACGTGCTTAGTTCCCACACAGCACGGTTGATGGCTTCATCTGTCACATGCCACCGTTCCATGGTTTACGTGGCCATCACAGTACAAATAAACCATTAAAGTCTCACAAAATTGCTTGCAAAAAGCTAGACTATATAATGTATACATCAAAAAATTGAGGATGCTTGACTGCTCTCTTAGCGTCTGTGGAGCACCTCCTGATTAGTCTGGAGAAAGGAGCTAAAACAAGACCAGAGTCTGTAAAACAGTCGCGTTCTCTCCTGGATGAAAAAGGCTGTATGCTGCTGTGGGTGTTTACCATATGCTAAGAAGTAAAATATCTCCTGACGTTAAATGAGCCTTGCTTTTACATTTAGAGCAGATATCCCAGTTCCAGTTTGTTCTTACTCCAAAACTGAGGGATGAAAACATGACATTTTTAAATGCAGACTATCCTACAGAAACAGGACCAAAATAACATAGTGTAAAATGAAACATAATACTATACGATCAGGAAATGCCTACTCCAGCGGCCAGATGCAGCCCAGCGAACAGCTCGGGCTGGTGCAGGGGCTGGCAGGCAGCGGGTCTGCCTGGCACGGAGCCGCTCCGGCAGCGCCGGCGCACAGGGCCCAGCGCGGTCATTTGTGAGTGTTCCCGGTGCCTTGGGATCTGCAGGGGCTGAGGGTACGTGCCCTTTGGACACAGTCTGGCCACGGGCTTATAGAGAAGTTTTTATCTTCTTCTTCTGTCTCCTCTGTGTGCTTGTACCCTTGAGACTGGGAGAAGCAGATACCTGATGAGCTGTGGGGCATTCTGTCCAGCTTTGCTGTAAGTACTGTCAGACTATGATGGAGTCTTTCACCAGGAGTGTTCCTGAAAATTAATTCCCATCCCTTTTGCTTCATGCTAAAAGGAACACTTAAACATTCTTTCTCCCTTCTCTAGTTTCCTCTCCATACATTGAAAAAAAAAAAAAAAGAAATCACCAGCGGGAAATTGGCTTATAGTGATTTTGTTTTATAAGTTTATTTTTCCATATCTAGAGCACAACAGTAAGATTTAATGGCGAGCTCAGCTCTTCATGAGCGAGGTCCGTCGGTGCCGTTTCTGCAGAGTTGAGCTCAGCACCGGCCGGCAGCCCTGTGCAGGGTGGGCGCGTTGCAGCTGGTTACTGCTGGGGAGGCAGCGGGCAGTTGGCTTCTCCCTCTGGAGTTACACCTCCTTGTGGGCTCTATGTCACCTTTACTTAGAGGTGTGTTTTCAGTTAATGTTAGTTCTGCAGAAATCATTTCTGTTAAAACCAGCAAGAAATGGCCTGGTTTTGGCTTTTTTTCTTAACTCTCAGTTTTACCTCGTCCAGCAAAAGCTGAGCTGAGTACTGAGATGGTTAAGCCACTTCCTACGCTGCCCTTTTCTCTGTTTATTGCTAAAACTATCTCCACTAGCTGACACTTTTGTTCCCTTTTATGTGTGCTTTGACCTTAGCTGAAGTTCATCAGCTTGAATGAAGAATTACGAACAGACTTCTGAACACAAGAGTCTGAAGAGATGTGAGGAGCTGTCTCTCAGAAACAGCAATAATCAAAGATGTACAAGTCCTTTCCACCCAGTAAAATCCAATGGACATTGCCTAAAATCCTATAAAACCTGTGAGGTGGAAAATGCAACTTCAGCAGCCTCTTTTCCCCCTATCATAAACGTATCAGAACGGACAGACCAGGTCTGTCTCTGCCAGATCATGCTCTTCTCGTGCGGGCTCCAGCTGCCCTGACTCAGCCTCCTCTGTTCGGATTCCTGCACTGCACTAATTCTCACGCTCTTCAGAACTTACTGCTCCCAAAAAGCCTGAGAACTCAGCACACTGCTGTCAGAAAGGCAAAGTGGGCAGTTTTTGACAGAGAAATGGTCATTTTTCCAAACCACTTGTTCTCTTTTTTGATTTTGTACACCTTTTCTTCCTGCCTTCTCCGAATTATGGTCTCTTTGGGCTGCAAATCTTTGTGACTGTTGGCCTTCCACTTTGTCACCTCTGTCCACAGCCCCGCACATGGAGTGCCTTAGGAGAAACACCATTTTCCAGGACAGACGGAATGAGAGTTCTTGCTTAGAGAGGTAATGCCCATTTCACACCTGAAACATCATCTCTAGTATGAAGATTCACAAGTTGGCGACTGCAGTGGCAGCACTGTTCTCTTTCATCCCCTAACTGCAAACCCTCTATTTTAGGCCTAATGGCAGACGTGCACCCCTGGAAGGCAGGATTCCTCGGCTGGGCAGAGATAAATGACGCTGGGCGGATCTCAGGGTCAGTTTGTGAAACCAGGGGCAGAACCTGCAGAAGCGGCAGCAGTACTCTCTGCCTCTGCGAAGCGTCCCGAGGAGCAGTCCTGGTGGAGATGGGGCCCTGCCTCTGCTGTCCCTCAGCCAGGGCTCGTCACCCGCTGTGCAAAAGCCAATCTCACACAGAACCACAACACCAGTTTTATTCCAGAGCTGCGCAGAGCAGGGGGCTGGGGGTCACTCCACAGAGCTCACACGCTACACAGAGGAACTGCACCCTATTTATCCTGTTACATGATTAGTAAAATCCTACCTAAGTTAACACTCCTTGGTCCATAATTACCATCCCACTTGCTATCGGTTAGTTATATTTCAATTAGCCTGGCTTGCCATGTAAATCAGCGCGTGTGCCCCTTGCAGCTGGGGGGCAAGGCTGTTCGGGCTTGAATTGAGTCGGTGGTCGCGGTCTCCCCCTGCCACCTTTACAGCTCCCCCATTCCCAAAGATTTTTGCTGACTTCCTGCTGCTTGGGCAGTCATCCGGCTCCTGGCACCTTCTGGGGCAGGACGCTCCCCTCTTACCCGCCCTCATCACCTCCCCTCTGGTGCAGGTGTTCGCAGGGCCTGGATCCTGTGGGGCTGAGGGAGCCACCAGCTGTGGGGCTGACCCAAGGAGCCAGTGATTAGTGCTCCTGTGCTTGATGAGATGCATTAGTACAGGCTAGAGGCGACAACTCTACCCCTTGCCCAAGGAGAGAGTTTCTCTTCAGACATGTGCTGGCTGAAGGGATGTGGCAGTCAGCCTCTCCCTGGGGCTCTGCCTGGCCCCTGTGCTGCTGCCGGAGCGATGAGCTGTGGGGGAGCAGCCCTGGGAGCTCCCCTGGCCCCAGCAGCCCCGTGGCCGCCGCAGGGTGCGAGGGCCTGGCTAGAGGGGAGGCCACATCCTGTGGCACTGGTGGAGGTGCTGACCTCTCTTCCCTCCCCGAAGAGCCCTCCCGTGGGTGGGGGTAACGGTGCCCCAGCACCCAGCGGTGTGTGAGTGCCGCAGCAGTGCCCCATCGATGGACAGGGCGTTGGTGCTGCATGGGCCCTGCCCATCCCGGTAGGGTTAGCAAGTCTCCACAGGTGTGGTGGGATATGCAAATTTCTCACAGTGAAAAATTAATCTACTACTCTTTCGTGTTAAATTTTATCTCCATTTCTGATCACTGTAATAAAAAGGGCCAGATTCTGCATGTCATCTTAAAATAGGAAGGCAAAATTTTCTTGTCTGAACCAAAAAAAAGAAAAAAAATCACCTGTGGAAAAAAACCCCATTTGTTCATTCTCTATACTGTAATTTTTTCCACTAGGATTAAAAGATTTTTAAATATCTTCTTCAATGTCCACTGTTCAATTGTTTTTCTCAGGGTCAAATATCGTTTGCTTATGGAAAGAGCAAAGTACAGCTTGTTCTCTAAACCTACACTCTCTTCCCACCTTTCCGGCAAATCTCAGGCAAGTGGTATTTTGGGAACAACAGAGATTTCCAGGAACATTCCAGTGAGCAGAGACTTCCTCACCAAAGCAGAGCCTGAAGGCTGAGCCCTTGGATGAGGGGGAGCTGTGTTGGATGGAGCCCAGCGGGGTCTGGCTGCCCGCAGGGACCTGCCGCCGGAGGACAGCCCCCTGCCTCGGCAACCCCCGAAGCGTTCCCTGCTGCCCCACAGACACTGCTAGGAAGAGCTCAGGCTTGGGAAAGCCACTGCTGAGAAATGACCTTCTTAGACATTTTTAGCAGAAACTATGGTTCAATTGTGCTGTGGTATGAAAAAAGTTGGAAACTGCCCTGGACTGTTTGCGGTTGCTCTGCTGGAAGGCTGGAGAAGCTGAGCCCCTCGTTGTTGTTGTGTGCAGTGGGAACCTCATGGTTTGAACTCGGCCAGCAGCCCAACACCACCCAGCTGCTCACTTGTCCTCTCTCTGCCTGGGGGGATGGATGGGTCCAATGAGGAGTAAAGGGAGACTTCTAGGTTGAGATAAAAACCAGTTTAGTATTTGCAGTAAAATAAAACCATAACAGAGAGAACAAACAGGCAATGCACAATGCGATTGCTCACCACCCACCCGCTGATCCCCAGCCCGCTCCTGGCCAGTGATCCCAAAAATCCAAGATCCTGCCATTGCGATCTCAGAAGTGAGAGCCCCCCCCCCTTCCTGGTCACCCCTCCTTTATATACTGAGCATGACGTTACATGATCTGGAATGTTCCATCAGCCAGTTTGGGTCCGGGGCTCTGGCCGTGCCCCCTCCCAGCTGCTTGTGCACCTGCACATGGGCAGGACATGGGGGGCTGGAGAGACCTTGATCTCTTGGTCACAACCGTAAAGATCAGTGTGTTATCAGATTCTGCTCATCCCAGATCCCAACTGAATCCAAAATGCAGCGCTATTCTAGCTACTAAGAAGAAAAATTAACTCTCTCCCAGCCAAAACCGGGACAGGGCACCAGGCTCTGCTCCCTCTGCCCCAAGCATCTGGTGAGCTGCACCCCTGGGCCAGGCTGGGAGGCCCAGAGGGCCCTGTGCCTCTCAGTCAGCTCTGGACGGGAGGAGCTGCTCTGGATTTACCCCGGGAAAGGCAGCACTCCTGAGGCTGCAGTCACTGACTCGGCCTGGGGCTGCCTGTGGCCTCATGCTCTTACACATCGGCCACAGCTGCCGTCCCTCTCCTGGGTGTGTTTCCTCTTTCACTGGTTCTTCTCTTCCCTCATTAACTGAGCAGGTTCTCTCATTTTCAGCCCGGAAGATTTCTCTGCTGGGGCCAAGCATCCCCCCCTCTGTCCTTGCAGGTGTCTCCAGGCAGGCTGCGCCCTGGGTTTTCTCCAGACAGGTACCCTGGGTCTGGCCCTTCTTCTGCCGTGGGTCGTGGTGAGCCCCGGACGGTGCCCTGTGTGCAGCTGTGCGGAGAGGCTGTACCCCAGCGCCTGCCCGCTCCCCACCGCCGATGCTCCTGGGCCTCCCCGCCCCACCCATAGGGCAGCGAAGGTCCCCCAGGCTTTATTTGATCTCACCAGAAGAAAGAAACAATCTGGAGCTCCTGCCATGTAAAGCACAATGTTAAAACGTTTTAGAATTGCACAATAGCTCGGTCTAATGACAACCTTTTTCCTTAAAGATAGATGTTGCCATTAATCAGGTGTTCACTTGCTTTGCTTGAATAAGCCAAGCTCATTCCAAGAACAAAAGGGCTGCCACTGGAATAGCCCAACTTTTCAATTTCAAACCATCTGCAGATTACAGAATAAATGAAATATTCAGCATACACAAATACTCTACAGAATGATATGATACAGACGATTTCACTTTCTTTCATCCTTTTCTAACTTATTGGCTTTTAAGTAATGGGTAGACTTACATCAAATGCTCCACTCAGATAAGAATAAACAAATATTTAAAGCACACATTACACGTGGTGTAAAGGATATCTGTAAAGGATACAGAATTATTCTATAAACAATAGAGAGGGAGATCCTTAAACTCCCTCACGAGACCAGAGCATGAAGTGGTGGTGGGGTCAGTGAACAGTCGGTCTGTGCAAGGCCCCAGCTGTCTGTAGGGGAGCATCTGCCTTTGATGACAAAAGTCAAGAGAGACGTTGCTGATAGACCCTGCAACCCACTGCGACTGTCCAACCCTTTCACATTTGCTCTTCCCCTTCAATATTCAACCACCTTGACGATAGCCAGGCAGTCTCTCTTCTGTCAGTTCTTTTGGTACTTCATCTTCTACAGCTCTGCCTCCTCTTGGATCTCCTCTTACAGGTCTGTCTCCTAAACAGGTCTGTTGGAGGATACTCTTCCTCTCCTCACCAACCTTCGGTCCAGCTTTTTCCCCCACTCTCAGCCCTGTCAGAGCTCATCTGCAGCAGACCCATCCATGCCAGCTGATGACTCAGAGGCACCCCCTGCTCCAGATCTGCTCTTGCTGAGTGGCTCCGTCCTCTCACCTTCCCACACCCAGGCACAGAGGATTCTTCTATCCCATCTCTGGCAGACAGCGGGCATTTGCACAGCCCAGGTTCTGGACGAAGCTGTCCTCATCTCTCACACGTGTTTGCAACGTCCCTTTCCCCTGTGCTGACACGTGCGACCCTGGTCCAGTGGACCCTGGTCAGAAAGTTGTTGCAGAGATCTGTTACTCTGCCACCTCTCTCTCTAAATCGCTGCACTGGAACCCATCTCCCTGTCACACGAAGCATAAGCTGCTTGTCATCACGCAGAGGGCTCCTGGCACCCAGTCCCCTCTGTCTGTCACTCCCTCGCTAGCGAAATGCGCGCTCCCAAATCAAGCGGCTCCTGGTAGCAGAATTCAGCACCACACTGCCAACTTTGCAAGCAGTGTCTCTTGTGATTCTCTTGTACTGTCTCTTAGCTTGGGGTGTGTGTTCACATCCCTGAGAGGCAACTTCATGATCTGTCTCTGCATCTACTTGAAGGCCTTGGCCCTCCAGGTGCTCAGGGGGGTGGCTGGCAGCCGGCTGTGCCGTGCCCTCGCCTGCTCCTCCCGTCAGTCCGGGGGGTTTTCTGGAGCTGTGTTTGTGCAGGACCTACCAGAGGCCAGGAGCTGTGATCACAAGTGCTGCAGGAATCAATGCAAGGTGGGTCCTGGGCGTGTGGGAAGTACCCTGCTCTGGGAGATGTGACACTCAGCCAGAAGAAAGCCCCCGGCTTGTTGGTCTGCCTGCGGCTTGGTGCGGGGAAGGTGCTTTACCCAGCACCCCGGGGACACAGGTCAGGGCCCACCCGAGCCTGCGCAGAGCCCACCCCTGCTCCTCCCAGGGGGCTGCTGCATAAGCTCTTTTGTTACACACATTCTGGCTGATTAAGTCCAGTCATTCACTGACTATAATCAAAACTCTTCTCCACTTTCAGTCCTGTGGGAGTGTCTTTCTCAGACATGAAATTTTAGCATTATATAGAAAATCCCAGGAGTTGATAAGGTTTGCACAATGACATTCATGATTTCTTGGTGTATCTTTATGAGCCATGCTTTAGGCACACTGATTCCAGTCATGATCACTCAATCCAGTTACTTTCCCCGGTTTCAAGTTTTCCGTGCTGCCCATGCTGTTTTCCAAAGTAACATGGTTTGTGCTCTTGGACCATTGGCGGCTCCACAGGTCCTGCAACCTCTCCACACTATTGTTTGTGCCATTTGTTCCCCATCTCTGAAGTTTCCCACAATGATCCAGTGCCCAGTGTTGGAAAGGTCTCTCCTTCTACACACACTGTCCCTGCCACGGAACAAAGTCCTGCTGTTACCTCCCCGAAACCTCTCTGACAGGCTTCCAGTGCTGCTCTTCACTGGAGGCAGGGGAGTGTCCGTGCCACCTTCCTCACACCCCGAGGAACGGCGGCCCTCCCTGTCAGACTCCAGGAGCAGCACCTCCGCAGGACAGTGGAAGAGCACTTCAGCACAGCAAACAATTCAGTGCTTTTACTACAAAATTTTGAATAGAAACCAAATCTCACCCAGGACACAATCATTTCCATGTTCCTGCCTGACTGCACTCCCTCCCCTGCTTGTGAGGCAACTGCCCTCTTCACCGAACCATTATCAACTCAGTTGCTGTTCTCGCGGTTTAATCATTCACTTTTGGCCACTTTCCATACTTTTACCTTCTGATGTTACGGTTTCCATTGCCAAATTCTCACTCACCTGATTTTCTCTACCTTTGTGTATAAAGCAGACACTCTCTCCCTGCTCTTTCCCTAGTATTGATTTCATTTTTATTTGCTACCTTTAAGGCCTGAGCAAAGGACTGAAGGATGCACCTTTCCCAGAACATGCCATTATCCTCCCCAAACGTGCCCTGTAGCACCAGTCCTGGGCCCTTCTCTCCCTTATGTCGTGGTGCCTTGACATTGCTCCCTCAGGAGGGTCCTGATGGCTCAAGGCTTCATGTCACATCTTCACACTGCATCAGACTTCTCCGATCTGTGCCAGCAGGCGTCTGGCATTGTCAGTCCTTTGAGTTTTATTCCTTAAAGTTAGTCCGCTTCTCTTCTGGTTACAGCTTCTAATGGGTCACTCTGTCTGCTTTGATTTATGGTACCTCCATAAAAGGTTATGGAAACGGCATGTAACTCCCTGAGCAACCCCATCCATCAGAGCAGAGTCACAGTAATCACCTATTTATCTCCTGTTCAATAGACTTGCTACAGTGCTCGTTATGAATTCATTTAAACTGATATACAGTGTCCCATTATGTACTAATGGTGATGGGAAACATGACAAAACAAACGCTGTATTAAAATTGCAAAATGTATCTGTGCAGCAAACTGCATTACTGTGCTATTGATGGATTCTTACTCTTGGGGACTCTTTGTTTGCTTATATGTTAAAACTTCACCCCCAAATTCTTGTCACCCCATGGGGGTGTCCTCTGAGAACAGGATTCATGCCCGGCGTGCAATAACCCAATCCTGACACACCCACGAGAGAGATTGTATTTACCCAGACCCGGGGTGGACATTTCCACCCGCCCCGCGCAGCGACAGCCGGTTTTTGTGCTCCCGTTACACACAGACCCCGAGGTCGGAGCTTTCCCAAACAGGCCGGTGAGCTCCCGGCCGGTCGGTGACTCTCACCCCCGGTCCCAGGCTCACATAATGCTGCTGCTCCTGCACATGCCCAGGGAAGGGGCTGAGCCCGGGCAGGGCCTTGTGACTGCGGGGTGCTTCCCAGGGGCGTAACGAAGGTGGTTCACTGTCAGTGAATCGAACAGTCACTTTGCTGGTTTGTCAGATAACTCATCCTCAGCACAGTCCCATTCTCTTTGTGGTCCAGGATGTTCTGCTTATTTTCTGGGGTCTGGAGAACAAAGCCTGTTCTTGCTGAACTTCTTATCACTAATCAAGATCATCCTGACCGTGCTTCAAAGTCTCACCTGACCAAGGTTCCAAAGCTGGTACCTGTCCCTGTGTGAGGGGTAACTACAGCTGCCAGCACCGTTACTGACCGTGGCTGCCAGCCGACGTGGGGTGCGGGAGATCGGGACGCTGCGTGCTGCGGCACACTGCCAGCATGCGTGGCTGCCACGTGGAGGGCCGCGTGTCCCCGGGCTGGGGACATTGCTGCTAGGCTCTAGCAGAGCTGCTCCCCGGCAGCCGGAGGCCGTTTCTGCCTCTGCTCGGGGTCTCGGTGCCGAGGGGCGGCCCAGCCCCAGGGCCATGGCCCGGCTGGTGTCTCGATGCCAGGCAGTGACCTGCAGCTGGGCTGGGACCTGCAGCCTGGTCCCAGGGAGGCCTGTGTAAGCTCTCCTGGCTGCAGGACAGGAGGTGATAAAGATGTTATTCACACTGTTTTTATGCATACAGAGCTTTCTGCTTCATTAATGGACAATCCATATCCTTTTTAATTAGCTGTTGTTAGTGGCGTCCTGCCGGGAGATAATCACGCCGCTTCCTGACCGGGGCTGGGGCCTCCATCCTGCTCGCTCTGAGCACACCGGCCCTGGGGGCTGGTCCCAGCTCACGGCAGGTGGCCTGGCAGGGCTCAGCTGTTGGGACCCCTGCGCCACAGACAGCGCGGGGCCATCCCCAGTGATGGGACGTGTCTGGGGACCCACGCACTGCCGGGGTGTTTCAGGGTGCAAGACACTGCCTGGCTCTTACATTCAGCACGCAGGGATTGGTAGTGCTGCTGAGTAATTTTCTGTGAGAATTAAAGCAATGTTCACAGGCCTGTGATGTCTGGCAGCACTGAGGGGAGGAAGCCTGGTTTAAAATAAACAGAAACAAAGACTGGACTACCACTCTGCTGATAAACAGGAGCAACTGGAATAAACGTTGTGAACCGAGGGAGCAGATGTCACACATGCAACAGAGATGAGCTTTCACCTGTGTTACATTGCCTGCCTCTGCCTTGGGTCTGGCAGAGTGTAGTGAGGGAGGGGCGGGGGCAGGATTGAGTCACTTGCTCACATCAGAGCTGTATTTTCATCCTAAGCAGTTCTTTAACATCTTCACAGAGAGGCCCACTGGACTAACAAGACAGCTCAGAAAGCTCTTTACTTCCTTTCCCGTTACTGCTAAGAACACCAGCCAAGTGGTCTGTCTAACCGGAGGGAAAGGTAGTTTTAGGAATGGTTATGCCATGCAGAGCTGTTCAGAATAGCCCAGGAAGAGATGGCACAGCGAGCTCATTTTCTGAGACTGGCATAAGCTTTGCAGCAGGTTGTGCCAAATGTCTTATTGCATCATATTCATCTCTGAAATTCTAGGGATACTTTTATTTTGCAGGTGTGGAGAGCCACTTCCAAAACCAAATGAGACTCCTAATCATGAAGTAATGATTGTTCTTGGCATGCTGCTTGATGTACGAAGGCAAACTTTGCTGTGAGGTGCTGTGGTGCCAGCTCCTGCCAGCGTCTCCGCAGCCTGTCCAGGCCGGAGCAGGACAAGGGCTGGAGCTGCTCCAGCCTGGGTCAGCATCTCCTGGGGAGGTGCCTCACTGCGGCGCCCTTCGCTCAGCTGCAGGTGCTGAGGATGGCAGATGCTGCTGATGCCTTACTGCCTCAGAACACGACACGGTTATCCCTGTGCAGAACCAGCTCGTGTGCCTTGTCACTTTGGCGGTGCTTTTGACATCCTGCCAGGTGGCTGCCTGCAGCCCGGCGTAGAGCGAGCGGCACGCAGATCTCGGCTCACGTCAGCCCTGTGCAGCGTTCTGTGCTTTCAGCAAACAGAGAAGAGTCAGCCTCACCTTCCACCTGCTGTGGTGGGTCTCTCTGGAGTGAGGCAGGTTCCTGCAGCCCTCGGTTACCAGGAGGAGCTGTGGTTTGTGTCCGAGCTCTCCCCGGACCACGACGTCAGTGCTGGTGTCTCAGCGTGGTGGGGCACTGCCTGGTGCCCAGGTGCTGTGGGTCCGTCTGGGCTGGCTCCAGCCACCCCGCCCTGGAGCTGGGGGGTCCTGCGCTCTCAGGGGGGGGAAGCTGCCTGACCTTGGCAGGGAAAGTCTCCCTGGCAGAGCACGTCAGGGCCTCTGGCTGCTTGGAGAGCACCAGCCATGGTGTTGGTAAGACTCTGAGCTGGAGCTGCAGTGAGGAGCTACCAGACCTGCCTCCAGTCACACTATTGCTCTGGGGAGGAAAACGCTGAGTTATTCTGGAAGGTCACAGAAGAGAGATACAGTGTGCTCTTGCCCAAAGATTTTTGCCTACTGGAAATAGATAATAATGTTCTGTTATTCATTTCATTTAAAATACTAACTCATGGCAGCCCCTGTATGAAGGCAGAGGGCAGCTCCCAGCTGGTTGTAGCAGCGAGGGGCTCCCAGCCGCCGTTTGTACATCACGGCTGATCACAGCCACCAGCACAGCCCTGTGTTCCCCCAGCATGCCCCGTGGGTCTCCACAGCGGCTCAGGACGTGCACCAGTTAAATCCCATTTGCAGAAGAGCCTCGAGGAGAGCCTGCAGCCACCGTCCGCCCTTCCGGCCCCGTGTGGGGCCTTTGCGGACAGGGAGCTGCATCACCAGGGGCTGCTTTTCCCTCCAGAAAAGGCACCCATGGCTGCGCTTCGCCCGGATTTTCTTCCCAAAGCAGTAGGTTGGCCACAGCCCTGCAGTGCAGCCCTGCACCTCCTCGGAGGGTACCTGGGGAAACTGCCCCAAAGGCCCCGGCTGTGTCTGTGACTGCCCACGTACCTGATGTTTGGAGTGGGACAGTTGGGTCTGGGAGGGTTTGGACCTCCTTGCCTCTTCATAAAGCCTTGGGTCTGAGGGGTTTGTCCACAGCTTTTTGAAAAAGGGACACCCTTGGCATTTATGGTAAAAGACACCTCCATCAAAGGCAGCATGCAAAGAGCAAAGTCCTTCCCCCGTCAGCCTCTGCTGGTGGCGCCCCGGGTGCCTCAGCCTCCCAGGGCTCTCTCCTTGCCCTGCAGACCTGCCCTGCACGTCCAGCCCTTTGTGTCAGAGAGGGCAGAAAGGCCCAAAGCACCTGCTCAGGGTGTGTGCCGTGGTGCAGGGGGGGCTCCAGCCTCCAGAGGTGTGGCTGGTACCAGGCTTGTGCAGACCTGGGGGGGGCTGTGGCGGGGAGGTGGTGTACAACCTCCATCTCCCTCTCCCAGGCTTTGAAAACTCTAATAGAGACCCTGTTGTACCTGTGATGATGCCGGAGAAGCCAGAGGTGTCCAGCTCCTCCCCAAACTTGCCGACTTTTGTGTCTTTCCTCCCCAAACTTGCCGACTTTTATGACTTTTACAGGGAATATGATCTAGGCTTTGGTTCCCTTGGAAACCTCGGAGCAGAGGTCTCAGTGTGAGACTGTTTGGATGCCGTCCCAGAATCTTGCCACCAGGCAAAACCCGCACAACCAGCCAACCAAAAAAGTATATCCTGATGTGAGATCACAGAAATGCTGTGGTAAATGGAGAGGGAAGACCAGGTCACCAATAGCTGTTGAGTTTTTAGGACAGAGTGGCCCTTTACCTCGGGGTTAGTGACAGAATTTCCTTGTGTGCACATGTGGACTTGTAAAACTCTGATGTGTCAGAGGCTCATCTGTATTTAAAACTGCAGAAGCGAAATAAGGCCTGGTGTCCTTTTTCAGCTGTTTTAAGTCAGCCTTAGGATGTGCAGTGCAGTGCCTCCCCCGCCAGACACCCCTTTGCCTTGGACCAATCAGACTCTGCCTCGAGAACAGGGACAGTTTCTGTCCCTTGGCACCCAGCAGAAGGATCTTCCCATCAGTTCACAATATTCCATTGGCAAGTTAGGCACCTCTCCTGAATCCCCTTTTTCTAAGCCACAGCGCACCACATCGGTGCAAACCCACGCTCACCATCATGGCCCAGTGTGGCTCCTCACAGCCACTCACAAAGATTTCCCCTAGCTCTTGGGCTCAAAATGTGACTAAATAAGGGCAAGTGCTTGGAGTGCTCAACATATCATGAAATTCTCTGGCTGCTGGCAACAGCTGTCGTATGTGGCATAATTAAAAGAAATGTGTTGCCTGGAGTATTAATTAATAGGCAAATAATCAGCACTGTACCTGTGCACCTGAGCTCTTCAATCACACTGCAGAGTGCAAGTGCTGGCCACTTTTCCTGAAAGCCAACTGTGCACATCAGTGCATTAAAATGGTCCCTTGCTTATTGTGTTTTCATTAAAGGAAGTTTAGAGGAGAAATCTCATTTTCACAGATGTCAGTCATCTAAAAAAATCCCCAATTTTTGCTGAGTGCAAATTAATTATAAGCATCCATGTAGAGAGAGAATGAAGGAAAAAAAGGAGAGTTTTCATATTATTTAAGAGCTATCACCCCCAATTTTGTCTTTGTGTCTGTTTTCCCATCTCCATTTCAAAAACATGGGGCTGCCTGCTGCTGGCCAGGGCTCAACACCCACAGTCAGCTCTGACTGAGACGGGCTATTGCTCCCCAAAATGTGCAGCCTGGAGCGCCAGGGAGGGCGAAACACTGCACGCTTCTGAAAAGTCAACGGAATCACAAACAAATCCCCAGCTTCAGCTTGTTTCGAGGGCAGTTGAGAGCTCCCATCCCTGGGTGCTGCAGGACCCCCCAAGGCGCAGGTGAGAGGGTTCGCCCCATCTCCCTGGGATGGGGTGGGAGGCTGAGGGGGGCAGCAGAGGAGCAGGGGCACCTCGGGGCCGGAGGCGGTGGTGTGTGGCACTGACAGCCTGCCTGGCCTCACACACAAGGTCCGTCCAAGCCTGCAGCCCTTCTCCCTCCATGAGCAGGGCCCGTGATGAGCAGTTTTCCACACGCCATCTCCTGCTTTCCACTGCTCCACGCTCAGGGTAAATGCTCTCTGCGTTTAAGGTTAAAGGTTCTCAGTGGATTTTTCTTCTGAGAATTTGTCTTATTGATTTCTCTGTTATCTATACTTTTGGTCTCTAACATTCCATCTCAGCACCATTTATTTACACGTTACTTTTGTTGCTTCAGAACTGTTGCCTGATACTTTTATTTGATCCTCCCAGTTCTTATACAAAAAAAAGAGCAAGAAGATTACTTGCTTCCTCCATGCCAGTTATTTCTTCCAGACTTCTAGCACTTCCTTGCACTCATTTCTCTCTTTCACAGTTTGAGGAGTCCTATTTTATTTACTCATTATTTAGTTCTATTTTCTGTTCCCTTTTTGGATCACAGACTAATTTAGGCTGAAAAGGACATCTGGAGGCCTCTGTCCAAAGCAGTGATAACATAAAAGTCAGACCAGGTTGCTGTACAGCCTGGTTTTACCTATCCTGTGTTCCACCCTCCCAGTTCGTATGTCCCTGCTCTGGTTCCAGGGTGCTGGAGGCATTGCTGAAGTCAGGATAAATGATATTCGCTGGTTTCCCCTCATCTGCAGAGCCAGTCACCTCATCATGGGAAGCCACCAGGTGCTGAGGCACAACCTGCCCTGGGTCAACCCGATCTGCTGTACCCCCACCTCCAACACACCTGGCCCCAGCTGCCTGCAGGATTTGCTCCATCACCTCCCCGGGGGCTGAGGGGCGGCTGCTGCTGCGGTGCCCAGTTGTCCCTCTCACCCCGCTCAAGGAGGAGGCCATGCTAGCCTTCGCTGCAGGCACCGAGCCCTGCCCGGGCACCGAGCACTGCCCTGGCTGCTGGGACTGTTTGGGGAGGCTGGTTAGGGTTAGAGCCAGGGTTAGGGTCGTTAGGGTTAGAGCCAGGGTTCGGGCCATTAGGGTTAGGGTTAGGTGAGGCTGGAGAGCAGCATTACAATGACAATTGCTGGATTCATCCTGTCAGATGTATAATAGCATAGTGTTACTTTTAACAATTTCCAACAGGGAACTTTCTTTTTGGCAACTTATGAGCACTGAGTTGACATTTCTTTACTTCTCTGATAACTGCAGGTTGTCGTTCCTGAGTGGCAGTGATGGGTTTCCACAGCTCATCGGGGTCTGTACAATTCGGGTTGTTTCCTGCACGTCCATCGTTTTAATGGTTATCAGCACTGACTTTCGCCTGCACCTGCTCACAGGTGTGCTGGGATGCAGTTTGCTGTGTGACGGCGTTTGCTCTGTGTGTCCCATCGCAGTCCCCGGGGGGTGGCTCGGTAGCTCGGTGACTTGTGGCCGCCTGCCCACGTGCAGCCCGGTCACGCTGCCGGAGGGACCACGGCTGTGTCGGAGCCGGGCAGTGGGGATGCAGTGACAGACCCCCTGCACCACCTCTGGCCCCAGCCAGGGGCTCCGGATGCGTCCGGAGCTGCCGAGGGTTTGGGAACTGGGGGTGTCGGGGTGCCCACACCTTGGGTGCGAGGCGGTAGCTCCGTTCCCGACGCTTTCCTGGCGCGGTGTGAGAGCTCGCGCCAGCTTTTGGTGGCTGCAGCGTTCGCCTTGCTCATGCTGACAGAATAAGCACTGCTCTTCATTAGGAGAGTTTTCAGGCCCCAGAAGCGCTCACAGCCCTGCAGAGCACTTGGTCATTGTGCCGATACTTGTGGCAGAGACCCGGCCTGACCTGCCTGTCTGGCAAACCTCAACGGGACACGCTGGGGAAGGATGGAGCAAACCGGGAGACAACTGTGCATTGTCTGGCCGTGGCACGCTTCCCCTTAATCACTGCACAAATTAACTGTAACAGTCAAGGAGAAACTCTCCCAGTGCTTGAGGAGATTAACCTCACTTGAGAAGGAAGCGCTGGATTTTCAGCTTGAAGTAACAACTGTATTAAAAGGCTTGGTCAAGCAGAGCAGAGAGCATCGTGTGCTGTGGGAGGGTTTAAACACTTATTGCGCAGGAAGAACTCACAGGTATTCTCTGCTCAAGACTTTTCCACTCTTTTTTTCTTTTTGAGCAGTATTGCATGTCATTTAACAGAACAGGATTAATAAAGACTTAAAATAAAACCCTGAGTGACACACTCTGATCAAACCCCGCCGTGCTCTGCCAGGGGTTGCCTTGAGATCCCGTGCAGTGTCGGTTCAAGCCCCAGGCTCTGCCTCTTCTTCTGTTGGGGCTTCAGCCACCAAGCGAAGGAAATGAAAACAGATGAGCAAAAAAAGAGCGACGTTATTTCATGGCACATGAGAGGGGTTTTGCCAGTTTCAGACACTCCTGGAGTATATATTTTATATCCGTATGGCAGATGATAGCTTCTGTACCATAACATGAACAGTTTTCTTCCCAGATTTGTGACCACTTATTCAAAAACAGTTTTCTGCAGATTTGCACTGGAATCCCTGTTCACCCGCTCCCTGAGTGCCGAGAGCCCCTTGGCTGAGCAGGGTCAGTACCCTGGTGCTAGAGCCCTGCTCATCCGTGGAGCCATGCCGGCACGCGGAGCTGCTCCCTGTTCACTGAAATCATAAAACAATCATTTTCTTCTGTGTGTTGGGAGAGAAAAACATCCTCATCATAGGGCATCTGCAGGACTGACTTTCAATTTACCAGTCACTCATTCTTCTTTGGTTCTCATTCTCTGTTTCCATTCTTTTTCTTTTTCATACAGTGCTTCATCTTTTCTTTCTACAGCACTGGTGAGAGGAAAATTCTTCACTAGTTGTTGTTTTTCCCTGCAGATGTGTCAATGTATGTCTTTTAACAGCTGCAACATCTGCCTTTGTCATGTTGTGGCGTCCAGGATGCTTTTCACCCCAGTCAAGCCACTGATAATCATAACTATGATCATAATATAATGATGATGATAACAATAATAAATGATGAGGAGCTGCTTTTTAACTAAAGCTTTTGAATTTTTTGTTGCTGTTATTCTATAGAAAGTAGTCTGGGACTGTAATAAAAACAATAAAAAAATTATAACTTAAGTGGTGATGTAATTGTTCCTGATTGGCTATAAAAAGATTGAAAATTAAAGAAACACTTCAAAATTAAGGAAAAAAATGCATCCTAGAAAACCTGTCTGTGCTTTGTAACAAGGGCCTGCTGGTTTTGGGGAACCCTGTTTGTTTGGCTCCGCCAAGCAAATGAGTGTCAATCCTTCAGCCTCCCTGCAAAGCTGGGTAACTCGGAACCCAGAGTCTGAGGGGACTGGAATAATGGGTTTTGCAAAGTGATTAATTAAACAAATTCTGGGCAATTTATTTGAGAAGGTCCATTTCCCAGCCCATGGATGCTCTAGCGCTCACCACGGATTCTTGGTGGGTGCTGGATATTTGAGGCCAAGCACAGGAAAGGTTTTGGCTTTGAAGAGCAGAAAGAAGGCAATAAATAAACCTGAAATTTTGGAACACTAGTTTTACTAATTTTAGCCAATTTAATATTTGAAATGTCCTACAAAGCTTTGGTAAACTTCTGCATTCAGTAGCTTTCTCAGTCCTCACCTGCATATATTACCCAGCCGATTATGCCTTGTAGAGATATGGGGTCAGGCAGACAGCAGAAATGAAAGAAAAACCTGAAGAAGATGGGTAAAAATGTAGATGTTCAAAAGAATTATGTAAAACCTAAACCAAACCTAATTCAAATAGGTTTTTAGATTTTTTTTTTTTAACAGTAAAGAATCCTCTTTTCTTAAAACGTTGGATTGTTTTTTGTTTTGTTTTTGATGAGCGTTTGGTGACACAGGAAACTCCCAGCCACCGCAGCTGGGAAGGGGATTGATTTTCCTAAACATGAGTGATCGCGGGTGCTCAGTGGTTCTGGATTTCCCTGTTCTCATGCAGAGGGACCAACTGCAGCTCCTGGGGGATCCGTCCCCCCCAACCACACCCCCCATGGTCCCGTGACAGCATCTCAGGGCGGCTCCAGGGCGCTGGGGAGTGATACAAGCCCCAAGGCTGGTGGGGTACGGCCCAGGGCACGACGTGGGCCAGGGCAGGATGTGGGCTAGAGGCCTCAGCTCACCGGCTCTTGGGGCCAGGAGGCAGAGGGAAGAGCTGACTGAGGGCTCAGGGTAGAGCAGTAATCAAATACCAATAATGATGTTATTTTTATTATAAATTAGCACCAACGGGAACTCACTCCTCCCTCAGAGCTGTGCTTGGTTCTCAGCAAGGTTCATCTGGGCTGTGCTGTGGTGTTGGTATGTCATCACTTTTCTGTGATCTCTTTTATCCATTTCTTGCCTCTGAGCTCCATAGTCCTATGCCAGAGATATCCTTGTGACTGATTTCTGGGCAGCAGCATGACGCTATCACAGAAAAAAGAGTTACCAGGGTGGCAAAATGAGCAAAGAAGGAGCCAGAGCTCAGAGGGGGAAGAGCATGGCCCGTGCCCCCCTGGACACCCCAGGGCAGGGGACAGCCAGCTGCCGGGCCCGGGCTGGTGAGCACTGGGGGGCACCTCCCTTGGCTCTCCTGAGAATGGCGTAAAGCGATTTGGTGGAAAAGGAGCAAGGATCGGTCACGGACACAAGCAGCGGTTAATCTTTTCCTTGTGAATAACGGACATAAATTTTGGTCTGGCAAGGAAAGTAGAAGAACGTACCCGTTCTCGTTAAGCAATTATTGGCTGCATTGTGAAAGAAAATCCTTCCTCCCATTTTGAACTCTCAATAAGAATTCAGTCAGAGGTAAGCGGCTTTGCAGCAGCCGTTCTCACAAGCCTGTTCTCTGGCTTCATCTGTTGGCATCGAGGTTTATGATCAGCCCTGTCAGTAGCGTTCCCATCTTGTTCGACGGCTTTTAGCCAAGTTGGTTAATCATTTCTGTTAACTTCCTTCTAGTCGGAGCCATTTTCACTCCCCCGAATGCCTTGTTGTTCCTTATTAAGACACTAGTACCACTGGTGAAAGGTGACTGATTGCAATAGCTGTAGGCAGACCCCTTGCTGATTAACAAGCCACTTGAAAATAATATGCTCTTTAGCCATTAGAATCATTAATAGTAGCTTTGCTTTCCTTTCTGGGAGCGTTTAACACTCTAGGATTTAAAGGTTTAGCCAATTGAGGAATGAAGCCCATAGCTCACTGTGGACTTCAAACTCAATCTCTCTAGCTGGAAAGGGGCTATGCGCTCATTTTCATTTCAAGACCCCTTAGTGTTTGGTATTTCAGCAGAACTTTAATGGCTAAAATTTCTTGATGACCTGCAGCAAGACTGACTACTGAGAGGAGGAACTTATGCAGCTGTAACTGAACGGAGGGGCTGTGTTCAAACCATAGACCTTGAAGATGCTGTAGTGCCTTTGACAAGCCTCATCGCACTCTCTTATTTTCCGTGTGTAAAGGCAAGGGAAGACCTTTTCCTGGCTACTGCTCTTTCCTAGGGTGGATGGCACCTCTCTCTGTGTTCGGTTTGCCATGTGCAAATCCTCTTTCACCTGGAAAAACAATGTGGATTTAAATGCTTGGAGAGATTTTTCTCTCCCTCTGCACTGAATACAGTTTTGCTTCACGTTTATGCCAGTAGCACGTTGTTTTGCTGCTCATCTCCACTGAAAGCAGATAGAAATTTTGCATACATTATGCTCAGATTATCCTACAGCTCATTTAAGGCGTGCAGAGCGGCGCTGAGGCTGTGGCGGGGCAGCGCTCTGCTGCCTCCAGCCCCTGACAGGGCGGCACAGGACGTGCCCGCGGGAGCCTGGCCCAGGCGGCAGCAGGTGATCTGACACTTCCTTATAAGACCAGGTATTGTAATCAATGTTTCCATATTATTTGGAGGTTAATGGGCAATTGGTGTAGAGTAAGAGCTCGTCTCTCTTCCTGCGCTCTCTATCCACCCCCACAGGAGCAGGGTTGCACAGATCTGTGATGCTGTCCCGAAAAACAAAGCTGCAGCTCACATATAGGATGTTATTTCCTTCTCTCTTTTAATTTTTTTTTTTTTTTTTAAATGCCTGTCTAGCCATCATACCATAAGGCAAGGGGTCAGGCTGTTTGAGCCTCTTTTGGAGAAGGAGACTTCAGAAGGAGGTTCCTGGAATGACAGCCCAGCAACCAGTGGTGGTGATGCTGTTAAACTACTGAAGCTCCTTCATGTGTGAGAAGAAAGCATGTTCCCCAATAAAGGCACAGTCCTGCAGTGCTGAGCAGTATCCAAAGTGAAATGTTTTCCTGGGACAGAGTGGGACATCTCCTCTGCTGTGAACGGAATCCAGGACCCGCCTGGCCTAAAAGTCCTGTTTGCAGCAATTAAGAAAATTCACTCCAGTCTTTAAAAACATTTCACTGTACTCTGGTACTGTGGTACTTCCCAGGCAGCCCAGTAAGTGAAAATAACATAATCCTGTTTTATTTATTTATATTTTTTACTGATTACTGGGACTATTGCTGCATATTTAAAATATTGATGTTTGGATTGCATTTAGCTGCGGAGTCTTTATGCATCTTTCTGAGAATTTAGCAGGAAAAGAATGTCTGCCTGTAAATAGGGGTACAACAATAAATCTTCCTTTAAAAAGGATGAGTATATTCCATGTGCTAAAAAAAGAGTGAGAGACAAGGAGAGTGTCTTCCCCTCCAAGACTTCTGCTGACAACAGAGCCGTCCTCCGGAGGGGGAACCCGAGAAGGAAGATCAGATTTTGCACTGGGTTGGCTTCAGCTGTGCAGAGATCAGCAGCTCCCAAGACTGTCTTGCAGAAATGGAATCTGTGCTCTTCTCACTTCTACCAACGGGAAGCAGCCTCGGAGCTTTCATCAGACAATCTCGTTTTCTGCTACCTGAGAGTGGTAATTTGGGAAAACACACAAAATCTCCAAAGGAAAGCACTGTCCAGAATTCTGCCTCCTGGCAGACAGTGTCAGACAATGAACAGAAGTTGTCTCTCAATAAAGCAGAAAATACCTTGAAAAGATACTCCCGGATTAAGGCCCTGGTGTCTGCTGATGGTTTGATGTGGAGCACAGACTGCTACAAATGAGTTCCCTCCCTGGGGAAGGGATTAGAGGCTCTGCAGGCTGAGACTCGAGGCTTTTCTGCCACTCGGTCTTGCTGCTCTCTTCCTGGTTTGCAGTTCTTTTACCGGCCGGGACTAAGCTGTCCTTCGGCAGCAGAGTGCTCTCCCCGCAGCTCCCACTCGAGTGCCCGACCCCGCTACCTGCCGCCGTATTAAAGGTGATCAAGATTGCTTTGTCTTCCATCACAAACACAGCTGGTACATCGGCTGTGAAAATCTGTGATTTATCCTTGCCCGTTTCTTCCATTTTATGTAATGCATGAGATGGGCACAAATGCTCAGTGACAGAGAAGTTAATGAGCTTCCAAACTCCGTGCTACTTATGTGCTGGATAAATGTGGAGTAATTACTGTAATCCTTACATGGAAAATTAAAGCAACGTAAATGCCACCAAAACGCAGAAAGCTCAAGGTTTGCAACTTTGATCTATTTACAAGCAAACACTCTTCAAAATGTTTTAAAGGAAATAATGGTGATATGCACACTCCACATAAAAAGGAAATTCTACAACACACCGTTCATCAGAAATCACTGTGAATGAATGATGACTCCTTCCATGAAAATCAGAAACACGCTGAGTTATAGGCACTGTCTAGAAATGAGGAATAAAATGAACTGAAATGAAGCAAGCCACGAGATCACTAGTGGAAGTATTAAAATATTATAGTTTTGGGCTAAGCATAAGTAAAAGTATCCCCATTCCATTAAAATGTTCCAGCTGGAGTTCTGGGAGCGAGTTTCCTTAATAAGTGTCTCACATCAGGGCTGGTGTTTTCTGACCGATGAGGGCAACTGACAGTCTGTGAATGTGACTCCAACAACGTGCAAGGTGTTAAAGTAATTTAGAAAAGGATAATTAAGGACATGAATTTAACATGCAGCATGCATTTACTAAAGATAAGTCATACCCAACAAAGCTGAGAGTGGATTTCCTGGGCAAAAGACACTCTCAAGATCCCATCTATCTGAAAATCTTCAGTGAACCCAGTAGGCAGCCACAGAGGAAGCGGGTTGGTGTTATTCCAAACGACAGGCATGAGCAGAGAGGAGGGTTTTAGTGGGGAGCACTGTAAGAAAGAATATCAGGCTCTAGTATATTTTTTAACATTTTTGTGGAAGTTACCAGTAAAATATGCTGGCTGTGCTAGTTAAATTTTTCAATACAAAAAATTTCTGAGAGCTTTCCAGTACAGAGGTGGTGTGGGACAATCTCAAAAGATGGCCTTGAGTACTGAAGCTGTCAGCGTGATGCCATGGGCTGGAATATTTGGTTGGTTATAGTGACAAAAATACTGTGCTTTTGGAAATATGGTAAATGTAGGTACATATATATTAAATATATAAAGCTATAACAACTGTTATAAAGCTATAACAACTGTATATGCCTCTATAATGCATGTCTAATCCCTGGATCACAGCCCTTCCACTCCCCCGCTCAAACAGGGGCAGCCTGGAGGTCAGATCCAATCTCAAAATCTGGCTGGGCTGCTCAGGGCCTGTCCAGTCCAGCTCTGAATATCCCCAGGGATGGAGATCCTGGTGTTGCTGGGGCTCTGCTCCAGCACCTGCCCCAAAAAAGCGTTTCCCAGTCCCTAGTCCCACTTTGCTGTGCTTCAGCTGGTGTCCTACACCCCTGCCCACCCCGCGGCATCCCGAGACAGCAGCGAGCTGTCTCTGCTCTCTCACCTCGGCGGTGCAGCGCTGCTTCTCCCCACCCTGGGCCCACCATGCCTCTGCCTCTAAGGGCTTCCGAATAGGAGATTTTTGAAAGTAGGTACTTGTACACGTGTTGAGAACATGCACCATCACTAGGTTGTCAGGGCTCCGGTTAAGCCTTCATCCACTTCTGCAATATACAGATTACATCAAGTGATAAAGGACAGATAATTCAAAATTGCTCTAATAGCTTCCAACAGTCCAAGCTCACGGCTGGCATATGCCATAAAGATCCCCCCTGGCTGATTCACGTGTCTTTGACAGTGTTATTTAGAGGATGGGCTGAACTGAAAAAACATTACCTCCTGCATACATCTCGTTGTTCTTCAGAAGAGATTGCTTCTCGAAGTTTCAATTAATATGCCAGGTCTCCAGGTAAAATAAAAAGAACTCATTGGAATGTCAACATATTTTGCTCTGAAATTTTCTGTGGCTTTTCACAGAAAACAGCATTCCACAGCTCCCATTCTCCGCGCCTTTCTTTCAGCCCCTCGTTCATCAATCATCTGGAGCTGGTGATACGTTGCCATTGAAAATCGTACTGTGATACAATGCGGCGTGACAGCCGCAATTTGGCACAACACGACACTTCAGCTGAGGGAACAGCAAGGAGCGTTTCCCTGAAACTGCGGTTTTGAGAACAAATCAATTACTGCAGCAAAGCTGCTGCTCAGAAACTAAACAACCTTGATTATCCTCAAGTGGATCTCAGATCGGAGGAGCTCACGCTGGGGCTTGCGCAGGGTTAGCAGGACAGCTTTATTTCAGGCACCTGTAGGAGGGGATGTAGTGGCCCCACCTGTACTGATAAGCCCATCCATCACTTCTTGTAGCCCAGATGTTATGTAAAGGTCCTCAGACAAAAAGTAAAACAAATTAATGTTTGTTTTGTGACTCCTCTGTCACCTTTTTACTCCAAATGTAAACATGGATGAAAAGGAAAGTATAAACCACAGTGCAGAGAGCAGTGCTATTCGGTGTTACCGTGACTCAGAAACAGAAATTGCCTTTTGCCTTAACTTTTAGATGTTACAGGCAAGAGCAAGAAACCCAGAGCAAAACTGGCAGCGGGTGAAGTCCTGGCCCACGACCAAAGGAAAGCTGCCCTGGCCCAGCCCTCACCCACCCCAGCAGCATCCCTCCAGGGCAGACCTTTGTCCTAGTGACAGGGACTGGATGTGCCCCCAGGTCCTTTTGCTTCTCCCCCGTCCCCATGGCCCACAGGGACAGGCTTCGTGGAAACACTCACTCTTTTATCTGATAACTCAGTCAATAACTAAAATTCGGTGTGGAGAAGCCACCCAATATTCATTTTTATTTTTTGCTATCAGCTTTTGAATGTAAAGGTTTTCCCTCAGCCAGCAGCACTGACACACGTTACCGACTGACAGAGTGTGCAGTTTATCTCCCAAACAGAAGGTTGTGTTGAGTTATGGAAGCATAAAATATATATCCCTGAAAACAGGAGAGGGGCTGTCATGAAGGAAATAATGATCCTGTCCTAAGGGCGTGTTTACAGGCTGGTACAGCCATAACATTGATCATGAAAATTCTACATACAAGTTAATTTTGGTTGCTGTTGTTCAGCATAATTTAAGGCTGAAAAGGCACTGGGAAGTGAACCGTTTAAAAGAATATTCTGTGCCAGATAAAATAGTCCTCTCCAGAATGAGGCTGTTTTTCAGGAGTGTGATGGGTTAGATGCAATCCACCCGTGCCAGACCCCTGCTGCCCCGCCTGCTCCTTCGCTTGGGCCTTGCTCCCGATGCAGCTCAGACCCAGACCAGCAAATGTTAACATGAGAAGAAAAATTTCCCAGCTCACCGTGGTTTTGATACTTCCATTATTTCAGCCTCATTCCTGACTACAATAAACACTAGATCCAAACCACACCAGACCTGTAATCAATGTGGGGGCTGGTTTGTGCTTTTTCTCACTCAAAGCTGCCGTTCTCTTTGCTTTGTTTTCACCTTGTGAACCATTTTCATCCTGGCTGTTCAAACACCACCGAGATCCCCCCGCTACTTCCTGTGCCTGCCCGGCCACCCCTCAGCCCAGCTCCCACCACCATCCTTTCCACCTCAGAGCCCTCGGAGGAAAGGTGTTTAGCCACAGACCCTGTTACATACCCAGTTTGTTCTGGATACTCACAGGGCTGCAAAGGGAAAATAATTTCAGTAATAAGGGAAGAGTGTGAGAAAACATGAAGCAATAAGCACTGCAATGGGGAGAAGGTTTTACAATAAACAGTTCTGAAGAACGTGAAAACAAAGAAAATATCACTAACAGCAGAGCAGGAATTATTTTACAAGTCAATCACTTTAACTGTACAAACTGTTTAAATGGAAGGATATGTCTAGCAATTTGGAACAAGTTGCAAATCCTTGAAAGAAATGTGTTTGCTGAGCCTATGCCATACATTAAATCGTTGACAGGACTGCCTAATGTGTTGTTATATTTCTAATGAGGATCCCATGTCATTCCGTAATTAATTGCATTGTGTGATACATGCGTGCCTAACACATCAAGAGGTAATGTGCAGATGTACGTTGCTCATAACACTATCATTAATTCCACCACTGTTGACAATCAGCTCATGGAAATAAGTTGCCAAATCCCAGCAGGATTCTGCTGTGCAGAGTCTGAATGCTGGGAGATGAATATCCTATGCTGAAGCACTGCACTTCTGAAAAGTGGAAATCAAAACTCTTGTGAATTGAACGGCCTCATTTGCTCTACAGCTAATTACACGTGGGTTTGTTCTGCTCTGTGTTAAACAACAGCTCTTGAAAACTTTTATTAAACAAAAGAAAAAAAATGCCTACTCCAGCAGTAGTCAGTGCTCATGGGAACCGGGCATCTGACTCACCTGAAGTTAAGACGTAGTGACTTTTCATTTCATGCGGTTTTTGGTGGTGTACTTGCTGCTGGTTCAGTACAGAAAATGGTATCGGGAAGGGCCAGGGTTTACAGCCACACCTCTCCACACCTGCAGGCAGCACACGCAGAGGACAGAGGAAGGACCAAGGGCTCTGCAGCCTCACGCAGGAGCTCTCCCTTAGGTGGGCTGAGCACCCCTGCCCCACGGAGCAAAGCCTGGGACAGCTCTGCAGCACCTCAGAGCAACTGTCAACGACAATTAGCTCCGAGGCTGTCCATCCCAAAAAGGCAGTGGCCAAGAAGGGCTAACACAGCAGCCTTCAACCTTTAACAACAGGCTGCAGAGAAGGGCTGGTCTGCTCCTCAGGCCCATGGTGCAAACGGCAACAAGCAACTGTCTCCAGCACACACAGGAGGTTCCCATCAGGAAGGGCTCTCCGAGAACAAGGAAAACGGGCTGCTGAAGACACTGAGCTTTCCTGCAGTGTTCCCGAGGGATGAACTGGACAGTTCTCAGGAACATCACAAACAAAGGAGCACTCATGACCTCCCTGCACTCAGCTTTCAGTAGCTCCACATTTCTGTCTCAATGCATCAGAGTTTTCTTACAAAAACCGAGTTTCAGCAGTATCTTCTAACCAGCTCTACTTTTGCAATTGCAAGTGCATAACTAAACCAAACACAGTGTCATTAATAACCGGAGAAATAAAGTGTGCAGGTGTTCATGCACTCACAACCAAACACTTAAAGCTAATTGACATGAGAGTTGTGCGTACAACTGAGCCTTGGCTACGGCTGGCACGTGTAGAAGGGCTGAAAGGGAATCCATGGTTTTTGGGAACTATTTCTGGAGCTGCAAACATGAGATTTACCAGGAATTAGTGCCCTTAGCGTCACACTCCTGAATCTAGCATTCAGTGGGATTCACAAGTGTCATCAAATTAGGCTGTGCTCAGCCCTGGTGCCCAAAGAACTCCTGCTGACGTGGGACAGTGGAGGGGAGGGAGTCAATGCTGGCGGGTGGCTGTGCCCCCCCTGTACCTGCTGCCCCTCAGGAGGCCCCCCGGGCATTTATCTGCTGGCTCTTATTGTCCCCTGGAAGGCCAGCAGCCCCTCCCCAGGCTGGGGGCTCCCCGCAGGATGAGCTCTGCCACCGCTTGTTTCTTATTGTCCCCTGGCACTGGGAGCTGTCCCAGACCCAGAGCAGGAAGGTGCCTGTTTCTTGTGCTGATTTCTCTGTCAAACCCTGCATCTCTTAATTAGCAGATCTTGATTAGTAATCAAGGAGACCTGAGCAGAACCAGCCCAGGACCCGTTTGCATCCTCCCCTTGCTGAAGCCACGTGCCTGTGGTGGGGGATGGCACCTGACCCGCTCTGCGCCATGGGGACCACACGGCCCAGCGGCCCGCGGAAGGAGGATGCTCCATGCTGGCTCTCCTCATTTACTTCTCCACTTGCCTCCAGCGAGGCAAAGCATAGCAAATCAATTCTGCAGGCAGTAATCAGGAACCCTCTATTCATATGCCTAATTTTCACTGACCTGAAAATAGTTTATCTTGTCTGAGGTTGCAGTTCTTATTTAACACTTAAACAAGTCTTGTTTCCTGTGAAGACTGTTTAGTGAACCAGTCTGCGCCTCCTTGTCAGAGGCACTTTCTCAAGCAGACCAGGGATGAGGCGTCCCCCCTGCTTTCCCCTTGGTTTGCAAGGTGGTGTAACTGAGCCCCCACAACACGCCTCCGCTGGGAAACAGAAATGCAATGAAAAATGTCATTAAGTGTCATTATGTTATGATGAACTGCAAGGTCTGCAGGCTTCCATAAAGAAGAATTTCCGATCAGGAATGAGACCATCGAGGAAGGTTCTCATTTTGAAGGGCTTTTATCTAGTTACATTGGACTCACGGTTTCTTTGATGACTAAAATATAATTGAAGGAAGTGCTCCTGTCAGTAAGACTGATGCTAAAATACTCCCAAGCTTGAGAAGTATTTGATTGGGTTTAAAAAAAAAAAAAAGAACTGGGGAGATGAACAGTAATTATTTTGGTTGAGTTTAAACTGGGACTTGGCTGAGGCCGAGGTTCCTTCTGTTTGAAACTCTGAATTAACAGTTCGGGTTTCGTTCTAGTAATAAAGTTTTTAAATAATAATAATTGTCCAAACCATTCGTAGCACAGGTTCAGCTCAGCTCCCAGAGAAGCCTTTTGTACAAAACCATGTGTGGAGGAACACCAAAGGTTTGCCTTTTCCAGCAGTACATACTGCTCGAAGCAGCCTTCAAAGCATCCTGCGCCCGGGAGCTCGCGGACGCAATCGCGGCCTCCCGCAGCAGGCGCACAATGAGGGCAGGTGCTGGTCTGACCCCGGCACGTTTGGAAATGGGAAAGGATTCACTGAGCATTTCCTCACAGAAAAGGAGGCCATTGTTCCTTCTAGAGACCCATTTTATTTCTGAATTACTGTGCCACGGGAAGTGACCCACTATTGGCTTTAAGATATCAGAAATTTATTTTCTTTTCAGCGCTGTGCGAAATTTCAAGTTCTCCTTTTCCCATTCATCTTGTGTAAAACTGGTGTTAGCTGCCGTCTACCAGTGCTATTTTAACATGCTTCAAAGATAATAGAAGATTCTTCGCTGGTACGTTGAATTTCAGTGGTTCACTGACTATTTCTGGCAGAGTATTCAAGAATACGATTTCATTTTGTTTTCTTAAAGAGTTGAGCAAGAACATATGGATGTGCTCATGGCCTAAAGTGAGCTAATCTCGACACTTTCTCTACGCTTCTCAGTACCGCTTTTTTTCTGAAATTAGGTTTGTAAAACCTGTCATTTGGGGAACCATGCAGGGTGAGGGCAGACGGGCCAGCACGGTGACAGGCAGCAGGACCGGCCCAGCACGGCGGCACCTCTTGGCCGTTTCCCCACGAGCCAGTGTCCGCCCCGCGCTCGGCCCCCGGCCCGGCGACGTTCTCACACCACAGCAGGTGAAGACAGCGTCTGGCTGCAGGGACGGGGCGTCCCGCAGCACTACGAGACACAAGCAGAGGAACGCATCAGGAAGAAAAGCTGTTTGCAGTTTTAACGACTTCCAGAGCCTGAGCGAGTTACAGGGGGAGCAGCCTCCAGTATCCAAGGTGGTGGCAGGGCCGCAGTGCCCAAACCCCTCCAGGGCAGGAGCTGCCGGGGGCGCGCTGCCCCTCTGAGGGCCAGTGCAGGAGAAGGTGCCCAGGACCGCAGGGGCCTCGTGTACCCACAGGCGAGTTCATGGGTCCCTGGCCTGTTCCTGGGTGCTGGGAGCTCCCGGCCGGGGGACGTCCATGGCCAGCACCGCCAGCCCCTCCTCACAGGCTGCGATGTACTCAGCCTTTCGCATTTACAGTCTCTAAGGGCTGAAAACTATCACCAATCGAAATAACTTATCCGAGGATTTTTTAGGGACAGGTTTTCAGTTGATTTCATTTCTTCTCAAGACAAAATACAGTAAATTGGAGAAACTTGCTGGCCTGCATAGGGTTCCCATTTGTGCACTCATAAGCCTTTGCAGCGGGGCAGGACCCCTGTTCCAGAGCCAGCGCAGCCTCCAGGACTGGCAGAGTTTATCTTTCCTAGTGACACCATCTTTTATCCCAGCCAGAGCAATATAACTGCTCAGCATGAAGATCTGTTCCTCAGTCTGTGCATAGTGCTCATCTCTGTCAAAGGATCTTGGCTGGAGAAGGTTGTTTTTGATTTTCACATGAATTGTATCAGCCAGAGCTTGAACATACTGACTCAGTGGGCTCATTTTTCATCATTCTAATTCCTTTGCAGAAACTCTGATAACGACGGTTTCTTCTGAGCTGGAGGAGGGGGGCTGAAGGGGGAATGGCTTCTACACACTGTACAAATCCTAAATTACTCTTTTTGAAGGCAGATGATGAAATGAGACCATCAGCATAAGCAAAGACCAAATAAGCATAAGCAACAAATTCTTAATTCTTCACAGTTGTCTTTATGTCTCTGCCAGTTGTACATGGCTTGATTCTTGGAAAGATGTGAGGAGCCACATGCATGAATACCACACTAGGCACAGTAAATAGTTTAGTTTGAAACTTAATTAAAAACTCCTGAGAACCAAGCACTTTTCTCAGCATGGTCCTAATTCATCAAGTGCATTGAAATAAACAAAAAATATTTCTCTTGAACTTGGAAACAGCCCCAGAACTCATAAGCATTTACCAAAGACCAAAGATACATTGACATGCCTATAGTTTACCCGGAGAGTACTATGCAAGTTTGATCTGATATATCTTAAGACAGATACTAAGCAGTCTTCAGTATGTCTGCTTTCTAGGAGAGACAAAATTAAAATTTTTGATCAAGAGAAATGACCAGTACGCCAAGAGATGACCAATAATACCAACCAGACATAAATAATTGTCAGAAACTCTATCTTCTTCCCATTTTCCGATTAGGCGGGACCCAGGCATGCCTGCAGCCAGGACAGGGTTCACGCCCGCCCTCGCACAGGCAGAGGCAGGAATGTCCCGTAACGCAGCCATGGACTGGCACAACACGGAGAGCAGAGTGGCGGCAGGGAGCCAGGACAGCCCACACGCTTTCAGGATACTGGGCTAATTATAGGTCGCTGTCTGACACCAGAAGCTACTTTTGGCCTAACAGATTATGTCTATTTTCCTCCAAATGTGTGACAATAGTTAATTAATGGACTACCTTCCCTTAATTACAGTAAATTTATCGTCTCCCTCCTGCCCCCCCAGTATTTGTGCAGTTCTGGTGATTTCGCTCTTAAGAATAAAAGCACTTTCAAGATGAAGACTTTATCTCTGACTGAAGAGGTTGGTACTACAAGTTGCTGGAGGCTTAGAAAGCACTTTGAGGAATTGCTCTGTATGTTCAGCTTGCTCTTCTTCCCCTTAACATCGTCTCTTGCCGGCAGCCAGGGACAGGACAGAGCCTGAGACAGACCAAAGGCAGCACAGAGAACTGAGGAAGTGACACCAGCCTGGGGGGGCACTGGGCAGCGATCGCTTTGTGGCAACATTCCTCTAATTAACAAGATTAGCTCTGCATGTGTCAGCTTTCTGTGAGCACCCCAGTTAATGCACACATACGTGAGGGATGCTCATAGAAACAAGGAATCTTCAATTAATATTGCTGGGTGTTTTTAAGATGGAATATTCTGAATTCATAACCTTGAATATTCACATTTGGGAACTGCTCCTGAAAGACCTTTGGAGCCTGATCTAAAATAAGTTGAAGGATGGATACATATTGCTTTCACAGAGACACAAAGAACAGAAATAGTACTGATCTACTCAAGTCAGATTCTGTAAGTACAGAAGTTATTGAAGACAGAATTTATCTAGCAAGAAAAGAATGCTAGAAATATTGAAGGAAGCTGACCTTATGACCAGAAATTTGAGAGCAAGGAACAATAGGGAGATAAACGGGTGTAATGTAAAGGTTTCCATCAGCCTAAGTTGTTTAAAAAGCCTCCTGGTATTATATGAATGTAGATTGAGTATGATAGAAAAGCATCTTTGGGTACATTATTCCTGTAAGCTTTTTGTGCATTATCCTGGCATTGTCTGAGGAAATTGTCACCAGACATGCCTGCTTGTTTCCTGGGCTCTTTATCGGCTCCCAAGCAGACATAACCCGCACGGATCACCCCTTCCTAAACGTCAGGCAGATGAAGAATGGGAGCGCTGGGTTTTGTCTAGGCTGTACAGCACTTTGTGCACGCTCCGCAGCACCAAGAACCGCCTCAGACAAAGGCTGCCCAGCGCTGCCCCCGGCCCGCAATGCCTGCGGGCGGTGAGCCCCGCAGTCACCCTCACACAGCCGCAGGTCTCCTGGCGTCCTGTGTGTGCGTGGGGAGACGGCGTCCCTGACCTGGGTTCATCAGCTCCCCGAAGGCAGAACAACAAAGATGCTCGTGGCATTCGTGTGCAAGTTTGCGGCAGGATCAGCACGGTCGTGCTGCACAGAGCACTTGAAGATGTTCTCTGGCAAAGTCTGTTTAGATGGAGGATGTGAAAATTTGCTTTCACCAGAGCCCAAAGAAAGAGGAAATATCACAATAATTTTTCAGCAGATGAAAGAGGTTTTACAGTGATTGGCAAATGTGGCATAATTAATTCTGCAAATGAGTCTGGAGTGACAATATGTCCAATCTGGCAAATTATGGAACTCTCAGATCTCCGCTGAATTGCAGTTCCTGCCTCCTTGCAGTGTTTGAGCATGTGTTTGGGGTCATACTGGTGTTCTCACCTCCTTGTGGGAAGACTTACTGAAATATAAATCTCGGGCTTCATCTCTGGTCTCACTAATCACCAGCTTTTGACAGTGGGATGAAGCTGTATTTGCAGGCTAATCATATTGTTGCCTTGCTTGGCAAGGCTACCAGCAACAGATGAGATCAAAAGAACTCAGGCAGATGAACACTTTGATCCAAACATTTTCTCTCTGCCACAAGCGCAGCCGCACCAGGAGCCCCGTGGAGCCACCCCGCTCCCCACACCACCACATGCAGCACCCAGGAGCCAGGGCAGGGCTGCAGGTGTCACGCTCTCCCCGAACGCTCGTTCTGGTCTCGCTCTCAGGGCAGCAGGAATCAATTAGTGCGGATGGGAAGCTCCAACCCGGCTCTGATCCCCCTTTCTTCCTGCGAGGGGCTGAGGCTAGCTGACCCCGCTCTTGCCCAGCTCCCTGTCCCGCAGCCAGGTCCCATCCTGGGCGAGGTCCCGGGGCCCCCTGCCCTCCCTCGGCCGCCCCAGCGGGACCCCAAGCCAGTGGCGCTGCGGGACGGGCAGGGCCATGCTGGCGCTCCAGGGGTTCGAAGGGGGGTACCTGCAAGTGCCCATCACACATGAGGCTGTGTGCCCTGCTACCAGCCCTCCCCTTTGGGAAAAGCATATAGCTGGCTTCTGCATCAAAGCAAAGGTCAGTTAATTTGGGTGACTGCCTTCTCCCTGTCCCTGGAAACGCACCTAAATGTACTGACGGTCTGCGTTCTCTCCTTTGCTGGGATCAATAGCCCAGCAAACACGGTGCACATATTAATCACACACTGTTGCAGGGATGACAGGGATCACCCTGAGGAGAGGCAGAACTCACCAGCACGGTATAAGGGATCAATATATTTCTTTTGCAAAAAGTAATAGAAGTGTATGAAAGATGATAGGTTGCTCACAAGAAAACAAAGAATGCAGTTTTAAAGCCAGCTGTATAGCATTTGACCCCAAACTTCCAATTAATGTCAAGCCAGAGTGCTCTAATGGGAGCTGAAGCGGGTGCCTGGGAAGCGGTGGCTGAGGGCCTGGTTTGGGAGAGGGTCCTGCAGAACCGGCAGCAGTGGCCTCGGCAGCACTGGGACCAGAGGGGAGACAGAGCCAGCAGCTGGGTGGGACAGTGAGGGCTGGCCTGGGGCAGGCTGGGGCAGAGCAGCTGCACCGCCCAGGGGTCCCCGTTGGCAAGGTGGGCTTGGGGGGGGGTCTATGCTCCCCAGCGCAGCTGAAGTGTGGGCTCCACTCCCCAATGGGGTTGGAACTGGATTCACTTTCTGGCTGTGAGACTCCAGCACTCTTGGCTTTGGCCAGGACTTTTGAGTGAATTGTTATAAAAGCTTAAAGATCTCTTTCAAAATAGTATTTCTCTATTAGTGATCAGAAAACAAAGCGAGGACAGTGGAAGAACAGTGGGGGGTGATGAAGCAATGAAGCAAGGTGATGCCCCAGGGGCTGAGCTCAGCTTCTCTTTCCTGATCACCTTCTGACATGTTTGAGGGAGTCCATTCACAAAACTGTGTGTGCTTTTGTTGGTGATAACACCTGTCCAAGATATTCCCCTTGGCAAGGTGCCTTATTATACCTTGCACTGAGAGGAACACAGAAAACCTGTGTCACATCTCTCTTGGGAAGAGACATGCTTCCTTGGCAAAACCTCCCCACTGCCTCTGTGCAAGCTGCGCACGAGGAGCTGCATCCCACCACACTGATGTGCACAAAGCCATGGAAATAACATGCTTTAATCCCCCTCCTTTTAAAGGTAATCCCATCCCTGATTTGCCTTTCCAGCCATAGTTCATCCCGCTCTCGTCTGGGAAGCTAACATGCACTACAGACTGACTTCCAGCCATTTTATACTAGATGGTGTTTTGGCAATTCCCAGGCCTGGCACAAAGGACGCAGCCAGCATCAAGATGAACCAATAACCAGATTGTACCTGACACAAAAGGGTCAGTACATGGGTGAGCGCTGGGGGCACAAACAAGCCTATCAGGTTATACATAACCGACATCAATCCCAACGACCCCAACAACGACACCGCACGACCAGCAACGGGGGCAAGAAACAGTGAAATAGAGTCTCCCAGAGAAGGGACGGGAGACAACCAGGGCAACAGCCCAACACATCAGACCAAGGAAGCCCCATCACGAATCTCTGCACAGCCCGCGTTTGCAAAAGCCAGACCTGCCTGGAGCCCAGTCCCAGGGAGGCGGGAGGTCCTTCCCCAGCAGGGAACTCTGCACGGGGCATCCCCCTCACACACAGACACTGCCCCTCCTGCCAGGGGTCCCGGCTGTTCTCCCTGCGTGGGACACCTGACCTTGGGTTACTCACTGCGGGACCCCTGGGGCTCCTTTACCCCATGGCTCTGTCTGCCAGGCCGCCCCACCCTGGGGGGAGCCTAAAGGGAAACTCCCCCCCCTTTGGGAAGGGCTGGGGGGATCACCCAGATGTCAGCCTTAGTGTGGGGCTGGGGGTGACACCCCGGCATTCCAGAGGGGCACCAGCTAAAGGGGGACTATTTTGGGGGGACTGTTTCAGAGGGTGAGTTATTTTGGGAGGGACTACTTCAGGGAGACTCTTTTGGAGGCACTATTTCAGGGGGGATTATTTTGGGAGGGACTGTTTCAGGGGGGCGTGTTACAGGAGGGAACCTGCAGCCCAAAACCTCCTGTGGAGAATTCAAAGGCTGGTGACTGCCTCTGAGACCCACAGAGATTGGGGGGCTTTGCAGAGAACAGACAAGACAATCAGAGAATGAAAAGATGTATCACAGCTTTGGGCACACCCTCAAACTTTTGCTGTGTTCTGAGGTAAATTAGAGCAAAAGTGAATTTCCAGACTAAGGGTTTACAAGCGGTTTGGCACCCAGGACTGCACTCCTAAAGAAGAGTCCAACTCTTGGAAACAGAGCGTATAATTAAAATGCTTAAACAACCATTACAGAGGTGTGAACACACTGCTGTAATTACACAGCTGTTCTTTCATTAAAGGAGGAATTTAATACAATTATAATATTTACAGTTCTGCACACTGAAAACCAAAACAAACCCAGAGTTTTTAGGAGCATTACAAATAGTCCTTTCTCCTCTCCAAACTGGCCTTTAGATATCAGAGCTTATAGAAAACTTTTACAAGGGGCAACGTACTCAGGGCCTTAGCAGAATTCTTCCCATTCAAATGGTTGAATCCAGAACTAAAAACGACACCAGTGACTGAACGGTCTCTAAGGACTTTTCAATGGCAAATTCATCCCAAGGGCGCAGTGCAAAATTCTTGGGATAAGAAATCAGAGGGGAAAAGACCCTGGGACAGAGTCCTGTGAAACAGACACTCGAGTCTGCATCAGCCTGCTCTGTCCAAACCCTCCCAGAGGGGCACAGGGACCCAGGATTTGTGCTGCTCAAGCTCTTGTGCTCTTGCCTGAGCTCAGTGAGAGGAATTTCACTCCCCACTTCCCATGACATGAGCCGAACAGCCCCCAAGACCATCTTCACTCCATCCTTCCCACCTTCTGACCTCAGAAATCGTCCGGGAGATGTAAACAACAAGCAGCAGTGCTGTGATGGTGAGCATTATTAAACAAAATTGGCAAAGATGAAGGGACAGAGAACTGTGAATAAACCATCAGGATTTACCACCAGTCTTTTTTTTTTTTTTTTTTTAAAGTGTATAGCTTGGTGTAATACAAACTATTACCTGGAGACTGCGTGGTAAACTGAGGAACAACTGGAACTATAGCTTGGGCAGTTATGGTATTTAATAGTAGTTACTAATGAAAAAGTGAAATTAATTGCACACTGAAGGTTGCACTTGACTTAGATGAAGTGGATGTAGATAAAGTGTCTCTAGTACATCACTCAGTCCTGAGTATATAGTAACAGGAAATCAATTAATCTCCACCAACATTTGTTCTTTCTAGTGTGAAACAGTTTTAATTAACTTATTGTGAGTGGTCAGTCACTGCTTACTCTAGAAGAGCCTTACAGATTTAATGAAGCACCATTCTTCCTAAATTTATGTTGGAAAAGTGACAATGACGAATTTTGAAGCTGAATTACTTGGCATATGTGATCAGTTAATGGAATACCTTCCTCCTCCCAATTATTTAATTCCTGTCCTGTTATTTTTCCCCAATTAAGCAGTGGTCTTCTACCTTAGGCTATGAGTCCAGGAGCAAGCATGCTGTTGTCACTTAGTGATAAAGCAATTTGTACACAAGGAAATCACTTTGGCATGGGTCATGACCTCTAATATTTACTTGATACTGTCTAATTTGTTTGAAACCAATAAAATCCACACACAGTTCAGGGCAGGTCCTTCAGAGTGGACAAAAGAGGATAATCGAGAGTGCCAGGGGTTATCCCACCCGAGCTCAGGGGAGAAGCCCTGGGCTGGGCACATGCAGGGATCCCTGCCAGCTCCACAGACACACTCTTCCTCTTCCAGGCAGCAATGAGCACATGGAGGGAAAAAAAAAAACAACAAAATTTTGGACTCCTGATTACAAAAAAGTGTAATCCATGGGCCCACGTCTGTCAGTTGCTATTTGAGGGCTACACCAGCCTGAGCAACTGCAGCAGGAGATGAGGCAAGCAAGGAGGGAAGCTCCCCTGGCCGCACTTGGTTTCTTTTGTGCTGGTTTTCTCATATCATTCCAAACACCACTGAGCTTCATGGTCTCAAACCCACAATTCTGGTACATAAGGAGACAATAAGTCCAACACCTGCCAGTTGCACTACAGCCCACAAAGAAATAGCTGTGGAAGTGATTTGAAGAGGACGAAGAGCTGGTGAGCCCATCTCCTTACCTTAGCAGGCACACACCAGGGGCAGTAACCACATGAGAGTTCCTGCCCAGGAACAACGCCACTAGGTCAGGGAGCAGAGAGGGCAGGTTTACTTTGAGCCAGCTGTTTATACCTTTCCATCCTACCGGTATTCATGACTTTCACCTGCGTCACCTGCAGGACTTGCCTTGTTCCCACCTGAGCCACGGTCTCACCAGGGTGAAGGACGCAGGACTCTCATTAGAAACACACGAGCCCTCTCTCCAACGCTGGTATAATTAGGTGACTTTTGGAGCATGAAATCAGAGGTTTCATGGTTGTGGTGATGAAGGTGGGAGTACTGCACAGCTGCTCCAGCTCGGGGAGGGGGGAGCATATCTGAAGGTCCTTTATACCTTTCTAATGGCACTGTATTTTTTGGTTCCAAGTCAGTCAGCTTTTTCTTCCCGGGGTTATCATCGTTTGGGAGATCTGTGCTGGAAGACTAACATGCTAGTGAACAGGAAAGAGACACATGGCTTCACAGGAGATTCATTAGCCCATTTCTACATTTGTGGCAGAAACATTAAACAAAATACTAAATAATTCAGCCCCCTACAGTCATGGTCATCCACTAGCTCCCCAGAGAAAAGCACATGGGTATTTCTCAGTGCTTCCCATTACTGAATCAGAGAAAGTGATCCGGGTTCCCATGCGAGAGAAGGCTGTCGGAAGAGATAGGAGAAGCTGCAGCAATGCGGGACAAAATGCATTAACCTTTCCAAGGGAGAGCTGCAATGGCAGAAATCACAAACGGTGAATTATTTTCATGAAGAGTCAACTCTGTGGCTTTCAGCAGCGGCTTGTTTTGAAGATGATCTCTGCACATGCTGCAGAGTTAAGGACTTCATACAAGCGATGGGGGAGAAAGTCAGCAGTTAAACACCTTGTACAGACAGCTCAAGATAGGGAGATGGAAGCAGGAATGAAAAAAAGTAAATCTTATGTAAAGGTTAATTAAAATATTAATAATGCAAGGTTTCAGTTATTCATGCATAAGTAAAAAGATGCCTAATGATACACACACACCGAGCATTAGTGTGGTGGACATGACATTAGGATGGAGAAGGAACAAAGGAGAGCTTTGACTCGCAGCACAGAAAATTACTGTGGAGCACAGAAAATATTGGGGATGGCAAGTGTTTGAGGAGAGACAGCCTGAGGCGGGGGCCGCCAGTCCCGCAGGTCTGGAGCAGCCTTCCCTGTCTCCATCCCTCCGACTCCCCCCTGACCCCCATCGTCCGGGCACGGCTCTGTGGGGCGTGCGAGGGGCGCGGGCAGGGCAGGACTCTGCAGGCGCATGGAGCTTCAGGTTCAGGATCACTTCTGCTGCTCTTCCTGAAGGGCTCCTGCCAGCGAACGGAGCCGCGCTCCAGCTTCTGCGGCACTGCGGTACTGCCGTGATCAAAGCCCACCAGGAAACAGAGAATCTCATAGAATCATATTAGTCATGTCTCAGATGTTCTTAATTTCTTGTCATAAATCACTGTGTGTGCCAATGTTTATTTGCATTGTTATTTTTAAAAAAGAATAATAAAATTACTAAGAAAAACATTCCATAAGACACCTTCATTTATTTTAGTAGCCACCATATTTGATCTTCAAATACAGAGTTCTTGTACAGTAACAACTGAAAAATCCCATAAAATTTTTACATCCTTATTTTCTACAGATCACAGAATCACAGAGCAGCCCAGGTTGGAAGGGACCACAAAAGATCATCTGCTCCAACCTTTCATGGGAAAGGGAGCCTAGATGAGATTCTCCAGCACCCTGGGTAGCCACATGTTGAAAACCTCCAGCGACGGGGACTCCACCACGTCCCTGGGGTGGTTGTTCCATTGAGTGGTTGTTCTCACTATAAAAAATTTCTCTCCTATTGAGATGAAACCTCTCCTGGTGCATCTTGTACCCATCACCCCTTGTCTTCTCCACGGGGCTCCTTGTGAAGAGAGAGCCTCTGTCCTCCTTGAGCCACCCTTTAGGTACCGGAATGCTGTGATGAGGTTCCCCCTGAACCTTCTCCTCTCCAGGGAGAGGGGACCTAACTCCTCCAGTCTTTCCTCACAGAGCAGGCTCTGCAGCCCTTTGGTCATCGTCACGGCCCTCCTCTGGACCCTCGCCAGTCTGTTCTTCCAGTCTGCTTCTTTCTTGACCTGTGGGGACCGGGGCCAGACCAGATCTGCATGTGGCCAGTGAGGCTGGGGCTCAGGCAAGCAATACTTCTTCCCAACCTGAAGGCCCAAACATCCTTAGCACAGTGCTGCCAGGTTTGTCATCTGTAATCCATGCTGGCTGTGACCTCCTCAAACATCTGCTGAGCAAGTGACTTGCAGCCTGCTGGTTCCGGACACCCGCCCTGCACTCCTGACACACCTCTCTGTAGACATGCCCTCCCTGCAGCATTTCTGTGCAAACTCGGTGTCTCTGTGCAGCCATAATTGCCTTCTCAGTTTCTCTCTTTAAGCTGTCTTTGACAAGTCATTTATGTTTTGACTGCTTTTCTGAGCCTTTATAGTGAGAGAAAGTTGGCAGGCAATTCTCAACTATCCTACTTGTCTCTTGTCTGTCTGATGATTGATTTCTAGTGGGAGTAAGTTTTGATATTTGAAAAGATCCAGACTATTATTACTGAACATTTGAGTTGTGTAATGGAAGTATGTGTCTGACAAATCCAGAAGGATATCTGAGCAAAAGGCTCAGAGGCTTAAGGAAATTCTGGATCATGTATAAAACATTGTCCAGTGCATTGTCTCTAACATCAGACAGAGAATGGAGAGAAGCCACAATGCCAGGAGAGTACAGCCAGGTTGAGAAAAAAAGAGGCTCAAATGGAATATTTCAAAAAAGTCAGGAGAAATACCAGCTTCTGTGAAGACTGAAAGATACAGCAGACAATGGGATGAAAAGGACCAATCCTGACCTATATATGCAGGCAAAATCCCCACTGACAGAAAGGAAAAATGATGCCTCTGATCTGAAATTGATATCAAGACTTTGGGCAGATAGAGTTGCATGAATACTGCTGAAAAGGAAAAAATTCACACAAAAGGCAGTGGAGTCTGGGAACTTGCTTCAGACATATTAGCAGCTCGCTTTGTGTTCAGCCTGAGCTCATCTGGGGCTTGGGGACAGACAAACAAAAACGTCCCACCTGGGGATGGGACATTTGTGATTAGTTGAGGGATGGAGCTCTGCCAGGGGGAGTGCCAGGCCGGGAGCACGTCAAGAGCGCAGGTCACAGGAGCGCCCTGGGGGGCTCTGCCTGGGGGCTCGCTGCCAGCTCTGGAGCTGGGCTCCTGAGTCTTACACCCACAGGCGTGTTCTTCCTGAAAAACAAACAAAAATTGCTGTCTCGGTCAGAGAATCCTCCCTTCATGCCTCAGAGTCTGTCCCAAGTAAACACCTGGACTGATAAAGCACTTTTTACAGAACATATATTAATGGTAAAGCACGTGCCCAGTTTTGAGTTTATGCTGAGCCCTCCTGTAAGCAGAAACCAGCTGAAAGCTCTTGGAGATCCCCCCGTTTTGGAGCCGGACGGGCCCCTCTCCCGTGGACGGCAGCAGGCACGCAGGAGAGCCTGACGCGAGGGCACCGTCAGGGAGGGAAACTGCTCCTGCACGTGAAAGCAAACCCCAGTCCCCGTCTCTCTTGCCAGCGCTGGCCCCACAGAAGCAGCGGGGGTGCAGCAGTGACGAGTGCCCCAGAATGCTGAGGGACCACGGCAGCGAGCCCAGAAATTGTCTCAGGCCTCCTGTGCTGCAGAGCGTTCTCCCACCTCTGGTAAGGGCACAGGGCACTGTGGGGAGCTCTGGGAGGTGGCACAAGCAGAGCTGGGTCCCATCCACACCTCGCTGTGCCCGCAGCGCGGCCCTGGCCCCGCCGGACGAGGCCGTTCAGGTGCTGCATCCAGCCCACTCCCGCCGGCTGTCCCTGTGGAGGGAAGGTGGGACCCACCCGCTGTGCCCAGCGGGGTGTGCAGCGTGTCCCACCCAGCCCCTGCTGCCCGGAGAGGGGATGGGGGCTCGGGGCGCTGGGCAGGAGGGGGGAGCAGCCCAGGGAGGCGCCGCACTCCTGTGCTGTGAGAGGAGTCCACAAAGCCCCCGCCACGCCTCTGCACCGCGGGCACGGGTCCTGCTTCTCCTCGCACTGTGCGGGCAGTGCTGTCCCTCAGCCAGGGCTCGTCACCCGCTGTGCAAAAGCCAATCTCACACAGAACCACAACACCAGTTTTATTCCAGAGCTGCGCAGAGCAGGGGGCTGGGGGTCACTCCACAGAGCTCACACGCTACACAGAGGAACTGCACCCTATTTATCCTGTTACATGATTAGTAAAATCCTACCTAAGTTAACACTCCTTGGTCCATAATTACCATCCCACTTGCTATCGGTTAGTTATATTTCAATTAGCCTGGCTTGCCATGTAAATCAGCGCGTGTGCCCCTTGCAGCTGGGGGGCAAGGCTGTTCGGGCTTGAATTGAGTCGGTGGTCGCGGTCTCCCCCTGCCACCTTTACAGCTCCCCCATTCCCAAAGATTTTTGCTGACTTCCTGCTGCTTGGGCAGTCATCCGGCTCCTGGCACCTTCTGGGGCAGGACGCTCCCCTCTTACCCGCCCTCATCACCTCCCCTCTGGTGCAGGTGTTAGCAGGGCCTGGATCCTGTGGGGCTGAGCCAAGGAGCCAGTGATTAGTGGTCAGACATTGGTAGGGGCTACAAGGCTACAGCAGGAAATCCCAGGTCCAGTTCCGGAGGCTGGCTGTTTCCCATCGTAGCACTTCCAGCTTCTTCCCGCTCCACCAGGAAGAAAACATGTATGATAAAGCCCCAGAAAATCCAGATTTTACCCACTGCTTCTAAAAGGCTGGTCTGTAGATTTTCACCCTCGCTACTTCCCATCGCAACTTTTCCTTCTCCTCCCATCTGTGCGTTTCAATTCACCTTTCCCAGCTGCAAGGGGGAAACTCCCCCTCCCATCCTTCCCACCCGGGCTCTGCTGTCAGGGAGGGTGTTTAAGTGGAGAGGGCCGTGGGGAGGGCCTGGGGCATCCCCCCTTGCTGCTGGGGGTGGCAGGTGCCCTTGCCATGGCTCCTGTCACAGCCAGCCCCGCCACCCCACTCACGTGTCTCCTGCTGCGCTGAGCAGATGGATCAGCTGCCTGAGATGCTGCGTACGTGGTCCTAAATCAGCGTCGCATGGGAAAGAATCCGTATGGCCAGGATTATACCCACCATCGCTGCATTAAACCAAGAATAACATCAGTCCACGGCAATGCCTGGTATTAACGAGCGGCTGACATTAATAGCTGCTGGCATGAGCTGGGGACCATTAACTCCTCCAAATGAGGTTTTTCTTCCCCAGGAAACGCACCGTGCTGAGGCTGTTCCCACCTCAGCATGGCGATGTAGAGACTGCAGGGATGCTGCCTGTGTGCAGCAGAGGGGATCCTTGGCCAGGGGGTCCCAGGTCCTGCAGGGACAGCGGCTACTTCTGGCCATGGGAGCTGCCCCTCGGTAGCCACAGGGCTGCCTGCCAGGGCCCACCGCTCCCGGGGACTGGGGCCAGGGGCTGGAAGTGCTTTGCAAGGCTGCCTGGGCTGTGAGGGTCTGCAGGTACCTGGACGAGGGACACCTGGGTAACAGCTCTCCAGCTGAAAACAGAGGGGGCAAACGAAGGAATAAGCCACAGTTGGCTACACAAACCCTTGAGCAGGGTATGGTGGTGGCTAGAGCTGGGGGTCACCAACAGATGGGCTGGGGGGGCACCAAGGGTGACCCTGGGGAGGGTGGGCCCTGCCTTGGTGCCCCCCAGGAATAGCAATAAGGGGGTCCTGGGGCTCATGGGGGGACATGGACTTGTTATGGGGTGCTGGAGGGGGCTGTGGGGAGGTGTGAGCCTGTGGTGGGTCACATGGCCCTGTGATGGGATGGCAGGGCTTAAGGGTGGTGGTGGGGGTCACAGGAGTTAAGGAGGGAAGGGCAGGAGGGGATGTGAAGGGAGGTGGGGTCAGTGTAGGGCTGGGGGTGCCTGTCTGGTTTGAGCTGTGTGTGTGTATGAGTGTGTACAAGTGCTACTGTGTGTGTGTGTGCGCTCTCTGCTCCACAGGGCAAAGGAATGCTGACACAGCACATCCTGAAATAATTAGCTATAGCTGTGCTAATTGCATTCCCATACTGTGGGGGAACCCGTTGGGAATGCAATCCCATAGACTGGGCCCCGGCATTTAACAAGGATGTTCAGGTGTGTCCGCAGGAGGGGAGCTCACCTGGTGAAGGGCTGGAGGCAGGTGCTGCGAGGAGCGGCCGAGGGCTCCGGGTTTGTCTGGGTTGCAGGAAGGGAGACCGAGGGGCCACCCCACCGCGCTCTGCAGCCTCCCGAGGAGGGGCCGGGCAGAGGGAGGTGCTGAGCTCTGCTCCCTGGCACCCAGGGGCAGGACGCCTGGGAATGGCCCAGAGCTGTGTCAGGGGAGGTTCAGGCTGGACATTAGGAAGCGTTTCTTTACCCAGAGGGCGGTCAAACCCTGGAACAGGCTTCCTGGGGAGGTGTCAGTGCCCCAGGGCTGTCAGTGGTGAAGAAGCGTTTGGACAATGCCCGTAGTAACAGGCTTTAACTTTCCATCAGCCCTGAATTGTTCAGGCAGTTGGACCAGATGATCACTGTAGGTCCCTTCCAACTGAAATACTCCGTTCTGTTCTAACACCACTCTGTGTGTCTCTACTGAATTTACATTTTCTGTGCCTGCCTCGAAGTGAAGGCAAGCCCTGGTGCTGGCAGGTTACTGCATCTCTGCTTCAGCAGCACTGCTGCCCTCTCCTACTGCTCTAGAGATCCTTACAGTCTCCTTCGTACAAACTGCACTTGTTTGTACAAGGCAGTTTGGAATACTGGTGTGTATGCTTTTCCTAGAGGCAACTCACTGTATTTCCACTTAATTTTGCTTCACCACCTTCAGAAACCTCACCTGGCTTTCCTCTTCTTTGATGAGCTCGAGAACAATTATTTAAACTGCTTACATTTTAAATGTTTCTCACATTTTAACATACTGTTAAATCACAGCTACCCATCTGGTAGATTACTGCCTAGATGTGCTCTCCATCTGGCAGATTATTGGTTCTTGGTTCTACTCAGGGATACGAACTTTTTCTCCTTTATAACCCTGAGCAGAATTTGCGAAATGGTCCCTGCCTTCTTTGGGGCACGGTGCCACCTGGGGCTGGGCCACCACCAGGTACTTTGTGGGAGGTATTTTACTCTTCCTGGCAATAGTACATGTGGGTAAAATACTTTGGTACTTTTAAACTTGCCCTCTTTGCTTTTGTAACCTGCACAGTCTCAGTTCAAAGCCCCCCCGCCGATCTCACACCTGCTTCTGTCCAGACACTTCTGACCTGTGGCGTGTCCAGCGCTGCAGCACCTGCGCCCGCCCCCCGTGTGTGGAGGTGTGCACACACGCGTGACGGAACAGAGCAGCAATCTGCCAGCAGAGCATATTTGTTGCTGTCAGTTGCCAAAAACTAAAAAAGGAGCAAGGGAAACAATTATGTTGTAGTATCATAATTGCTCAAAAATCTGAAGTAACAGTGTAATTGTTGACTCTCGGCAATTGCTCATGACTCATGAGGGGATGAGGTGAAGCAGGGACTTTGCACTAAAGTCAGGAGAACAACTAAAAGCCAAGAGAGGAGACCTGGGGAAACAACTATCACAGCAAAATAGACATGGAGCTGGTGGGCTGTGTTGCAATTGCTCTTTTTTAATATTGCACATTGGGTCCAAAAATGCCACTTTTACTCGTACCAGTCCTAGTGCAGGCAGAGGCACTGGGGACGCGGGTCAGGGCTGGGGAAGGTGGAGGCACCGGGGCACTGTCCTTCCTGGCACACGCCCATCGCTCCTATATCCCCTGTCTGAGGGCGCAGCTCATTGAATCACATCTCTGCTTCCATCTTCAGCAAGGCAGAGCTGTACAGTCCTTCCTGTTTATGCCTGTGTACAAAAGGGCAAAGTATGTCCCTAGCAGAATATACATTTCCCCTTGTTTCTAGAAAAGGGCAAATTAAGATCCGCACATGGAAATTAAGGTGTCATCTCTTAACTGCCCTGATGTCCCCAGCTCTGGGGTATGACTGACACCAGTTGATGGCAAAGCAGACACGCCTGTAAACACGTTGCACTATTAATGGAGGCACGCGTGCTCTGCAGTGGAGCAGCCTTGTGACCCAGGACCAGGAAACTGGGGTGGGGAAAAAGGAAAACAGAACTGAGGCATAAGTGCGCTGCACACCTCCAAACCTGCCAGAGGTGAGGCGTGGCTGGGGTCAAGCTGTCTGCAAATTATACAGCACATGCTGTTATTTTTGTCTTATTGTCACCCTGAATAATGCAGCACTAAAGCTACAGGGAACTGTCTGGAAGTGTTCGTGCTGTGTTTGGGAGGCAGAAAATATTTTTCTCTCCAGAATGTGCTGAGCTAGACTGTCTATCCCCCTCTTCAGAGCAGGGGTCTCTGGCTGAGGCTGGTGCTCTCACTTCTCTGTGGCTTCCCCCAGCTCCCTCCCCATCCGCTGCGAGCTCCCACCTGCACAGGGCGGGTGGCCCTAGAGCCCCCTGCGGCACCGCACGCCCAGCCCTGGGGTCACGGTCTCCAGGAGCCCTTTCCAAACACGCCTGGGAATCGGTCATTTAGGGCCAGGGTCCAGCACAGCTGTGGCTGGTGGGTGGCTGAGCCGGGGCCGCTGTGGGCGACCATGCCCGGGGTCAGGCCGTGGCTCCTCTCCCTGCGCCTCTGTTGCTGCGTTTCCGATGGCTGCTGTGCTCTGGGCTGAGGGAGAAGACTTGTTACCAAACAACCTTTACTGACAGAATTTGAGCCTTTAAATGAGCTGAGAAGTCTGCAGAAACCCTGGGGGAGCTCCGGGGTGGCAGGAGCTGGCACAACCCATCCTGCTCCAGGTCCTGCCGTGGGACTCTGCTCACCCACCCCCGCCGCTCCTGCCTGCAGTTCTGACCATTTCGCATGCCTTCTGTGTGGTAGGGACACAAGAGTGGAAGCATGGCCTCATTTTTATTTTACCAAGGTAATTTCTGTCAAATACGACACCAAACAACTGAGTTTTGGCTCACCAAGATTAGTGTCCTACAAAGGCCCCATCCCTCATGGTGTGTCACTCCAGTTAGTATATAAAATGTTAAGTACTGGAGAAAACTGAAGTTTCTGCTCAACAAGACAGTTCTGATCCCTCTCATCGTTTTTCCCTCTGCAATAGCTTGTTTTGTTCTTGCTTTTAAGAGGGAGGTGACAGATCCACTACTGTAACCAATATTAATTTAGAAATGCAGTGGAAATAAAAGTACTTTCTTTCCTGGACTTCTGCAACCCCAAATTCTCCTCGGTGCCTATAAAATGCCCACACTGTGCTGCACGTGTACTGCCCAACTGCAGCTCTAAGGGGCCAATTGTCAACTCGGGCAAAACCAAAGTACCAAAACATGATATTTGCTATTTTATCAATTAGAAAAGAAGACTTTCTTATACCTCTGGAAAAGTAAAACTTGAGAAAAAGTTGTAGTAAGAGGGATGTTTCAAACCTGACTATCTGGGTTATTTTACATTCTATCAACTGACTTAAAAGGCATCTGTGTGCTTCCCTGTATAAATTCAAATGGACAAGCTGACAAAGCAGTGGGAAGAGTGACATTGTGTCAGATTTCTCCTTTAATTAGTCATTTTGATCACTGCAATTTACAATGCAGATTGCAAAGTATTTGCTGATCTCCCTGATGACAGGTTTTTAATCCCCGAGGCATTTTGTAGAGATGCTTAAGGATATAAATCTGGATTGAACACGTTGCTGGAGTTGTCCCTTCATTTGTTCACTGCTCGTGCTGCTGTTGTGGTAACATCTGTCTGTAGGTGTGGTACCAGTAAAAGCCCTAATAGCAATAATTATTTGCATTTCCAGGCACTGAAAATACTTTGAAAATCTGTGGGCTTGGCAGATTTTGAAGCGTGGTCGGGTGAGACTGAACCGTGGTCAAGATGACCTTGATTAGCAATAGGATAGGCCTTGATCCCCAAACCCCAGAAAATAAGCAGAACATCCTGGACCACAAAGAGAATGGGACTGTGCTGAGGATGAGTTATCTGACAAACCAGCAAAGTGACTGTTTGATTCATTGACTTGGCAACGAAACGGGCTTCTGAGTGCCCTGACAGTGAACCACCTTCGTTACGCCCCTGGGAAGCACCCCGCAGTCACAAGGCCCTGCCCGGGCTCAGCCCCTTCCCTGGGCATGTGCAGGAGCAGCAGCATTATGTGAGCCTGGGACCGGGGGTGAGAGTCACCGACCGGCCGGGAGCTCACCGGCCTGTTTGGGAAAGCTCCGACCTCGGGGTCTGTGTGTAACGGGAGCACAAAAACCGGCTGTCGCTGCGCGGGGCGGGTGGAAATGTCCACCCTGCGCTCAGGCCCGGATAAACACCGGATTGTGTCACTGCACAGGCCCGGTTACGCCCTCCCTGGCAGGGTGAGGGCCAGCGGCTTGTTGCCTTGGGCAAGCAGTAGCCGTGCTGGGGCTGCCAGTACTGTCTGAGGGAGCTGGACTGTGGGTCAGATTCCTTTTACCCGCTAGACAGTAAAATAAAGCAAATTAAACCAATTACAAAGACTTACCAGGCTTTTAGTTTCGGTAGTGCTGAGGGCTATCCTCTTTGTACAGAGGTTTTCGTGATGGTAATTAGCCATCACTCTGCCATTGTGGCTGGCAACAAAATGGGTTTCCCTGCTGCTTTCAAACCTTGAGCAGCTTCCCCTTGGATTGCTGTGTTCGTGGCTGTGAAAATGGCAGGGAACCGACATTATTTCTCTGATTTGCAGCCATCATTTCTGCTCCCAGAGCGCTCGCAGCCAGCCTGTGCCTTGCTGCCGGGCAGAGGGTTCGGCCAGCCTGCACTGGGCTGCTCTGGGCCCACAGAGCGGCTGAGGCCGAACCGGCACGGCGGGGGCTGTCACCGCAGGGTGACGCCGTGAAAACCAGAACGTTTGTCTTCCCTTCCAAGCACCTGCCGTTTGAATTGTACAGGGGCTTTTATCTCACGGCCCGGGGCGGTCAGTGGGGCCGGTGAGGGCTTATTCCAGTCCACAGCTGCACCAGCCCAGCCCCGCAGCCGATGGAGGTGATGGCCCCGCGGGCGCTGGCAGGGCCGGGGCACACACGGGGACAGGCCAGGGGCATGGCGGGGCCCTGAGGCGCCTGGCCAGGTCCCGCCGGCAGTGTGAGGGCAGAGAGCTTGTGCTCGGCCTGTGGCAGGGCCCGGCCAGGACTCGCCCCGCTGGGCCCGGCCTGTGAGCCTCGGCCCGGTGGGGACAGCCCTGGGACAGCACTTCGGTGTTGGGCACGTCCGAGCCCCGCTCCTGCGGCCTGTGCCTCCCTGTATTGCCACGAGTGTCCCCGCAAACCCGTGGGGCTGGGGCTGGCGGGCGTGCGGGTGGGCGAGCTCTGCCGAGCTCTGCCGAGCCTCCTGGGCCCCCGCTAGCCCGGCCCGCTGCGTGAGCCAGCGCGTGTGCCCCTTGCAGCTGGGGGGCAAGGCTGTTCGGGCTTGAATTGAGTCGGTGGTCGCGGTCTCCCCCTGCCACCTTTACAGCTCCCCCATTCCCAAAGATTTTTGCTGACTTCCTGCTGCTTGGGCAGTCATCCGGCTCCTGGCACCTTCTGGGGCAGGACGCTCCCCTCTTACCCGCCCTCATCACCTCCCCTCTGGTGCAGGTGTTAGCAGGGCCTGGATCCTGTGGGGCTGAGGGAGCCACCAGCTGTGGGGCTGACCCAAGGAGCCAGTGATTAGTGCTCCTGTGCTTGATGAGATGCGTTAGTACAGGCTAGAGGTGACACAGCTGCCACTGCCTGCCCAGCCCTGGGTCACCCTGCCAGCGCTGCCTGAGCCCTGAGCACAACCTCACGCTTCCTCCCACCCTTTGGTCAGGGAGGGAAAATCTTTCTTGGCCGTTTTCCTGCTGGCTGCAGTCCCCTGCGGCGGGGCAGGCTCAGAGCAGCACAGCCACTCACAGCCACACTGCACAACGCTGCAGTGGCCGTCACATTCCTGTGCACCAGCCGTCCCCTGAGCTGGGGCTGGGGACCTGCCCAGCCCGGGCGAGGAGACGAAGGAGCCTCCTCATCGGGGAGGGCAGCCCCACGCAGTGGGACAGCACTGCAGCAGCAGCAGGGCAGAGGAGCAACCCAGAAATACAGCCATCATCTTCCAGAAGTTCACTCATCTTCCAGAATCCAGCAAATTTTGAGAGAATAGGGAGAAGGTGTTTGTTTTCCCACGACTGATGAATCCGTGCTCAGAAGTGTATAGAGAGCTACAGATCATAATCAAACACAGAGAAAGATGCTGTAGGATATCTCATTAGCATATCTCTTCTCTTTTTACTAATCAAGTCAGGGTGAATAATTTGGTTATGATTGTGTTTGATTGTATTAGTGAATTATAGACTTGAAAAGTCCTTTTTTTTTTTTAAGTCTGCAGAAAGCAGCACAGCATTATTACTGAACTATTTTTAGAGAATTTTGCAGATAGCATACTCTGTTCTTTTACTGTTTCATTATAGCAGGATTTTACATACAGACCTCCAAGGAAAAGGAGATGTGCCCTACACAGGTGGCGATTAGATAGGTTTGTATGATGAGCAGGTACATTTTCTGAGTCGTAAGTAATTTCACACCCTTGTGCTGTCTGCCAAGCAGCAATGATGATTCCACACCCAACTACTGCCCCTGCTGATGTTGCTGCGACTCCTGGCAATGCAGGAGGCATGCGAGCCAGGGCCGTGTCAGTCCATGAAGCCCAGGGCCAGTGCTTGCGGCTTCTGAGCAGGCTCTGGCCCATGGTGGCAGCTCTTTCTAGGCTGGAACAGGCACTCAGTAAAAAATCTGCTTTGTTTAAATCGGGTTTATGATCCAGGCTAAGAGTAATATGCCGGATTGCAATATCTGTGCACCCTGGAGGTCTTTATACTACATGTCTGAAAACAATTTTGCTGGAGGTTGATACTCCACTGCTTCAGCTGAACATACGGAACCACATGTGTGCCCCATGTTGGACAGAGCTTTCACTGAAAAGCGCGGAACGTTACAAATGTTAAGGCAGAAATCAGGTGTGTAATTACAGAGCCTGCTGCACCGTCTGAGCACTGGGCGGGTGCTGGGAATTCATCATCTCTCTTCTGGGGCTTGCTCAGGCCAGGTCAGTGCTGCAAGAAAGTAGGCAAAAGCAAAATTTCATGATTTCTGGTGTGACTTCCAACAGTTTCATTAAAACCAAATCTTTCCAGACAATTTCAAAGTTAGAAGAAGGACACAGAGTTCATGTGCTGCCATCTCCTACATCCACAAGGAAGGTTATGAGAAATTCCTCTTGGTCCAGCCTTGCCAGGTATTGTCACCAGTCACTGCCAAACACTGCCAGTAACTGGGCAAAGAATGACCCTGCTCTTGTCTTCACATCACTATTATATCCAACTGTATTTTTGGTTTTCTATTTTTGGATCCCTAAAATAAAATTGAGCGGGGTTAAAAGGGAGATACACTCCTGGACTACGTGATTACTGATGAAGGAAAAGATAACTCCTACCTCCATTCTGTTCTGACTGCAGTGCTGCTAAATAAAACCCAATGATGCCACTATATTTTTAAAGCACATGGACAAAATTACATTTTTTAAATCACACATAACTTGCCTGCATTTACAATGTAGCAGACTGACAGGAGATGTTTTCTGCTCCAGTGGTAAAGAGTGATTTATCTGTCAAGCCTGAAGTTATAATTGCAGGTGAAAACCGAGCGAACATGGAAAGTAGATTTCCTTGTAATGTCAGTGACAGACCTTGCAGGCCATTACAGGGCACAGCTTCAGCCCGTGGTAAGTTATGGGTAGCTGCTCCCTTTCCAAGGGGTTTTCCAGAAGAGGAGCAGTCTGGGATGGCCTTGCACCCCCTCCGGATGGCTGGAGTGCGGCGAGAGCCCTGCGAGTCCCCCCGGGGAGTGGGGCTGCAGTCCCTTGGCATGGCTGGGTTTGTGGAAAAGTCCACCCAGCACCCGGGCCTGAGTAAATACAGTCTCACTCCTGAGCATGTTAGGGTTTGGTCATTGCACACCGGGCGCTTTCCAGAGAACACTGGGGGTGGCTGGAGCAGGGAGCTTCTGGGACTCAGCGGTGCTCCGCTCTGTGCTGGCAACCAAGTATTTATGAAACCACACAGGGGGGAAAAAAGGTTCTGGCTACTCAATATTTGCATAAATTACTTAGATGTTGATAGGAAATCAGCATCTGTGCAGAAAGCTATGCCCCAGTACAGATGGGTGAGTGGTGCTTCCCATGCCACAGCGGCAGGGAGGGGTCTGGGTCTGACGGTGGCCTGATCCTGTGGAGACGAGCGTTGCCGAGCCGGGCTCGGAGCCCGCTGCTCTTTTGGTGCCAGGTGCCGGGTGCCGAGCGGGCAGGAGCGGGACGGCAGCCTGTGAGCTGCGGGCGCTGGCACGGGGCTGCGGCCAGCGCAGCGCCTCTGGGCTTGGGCTGTGCCAGGGGGGCAGTGGGAGGAAGCAGGAGGGAATTACCCTCTTGCAAGACTAATACTGGACTGCTGCACAGTGTTCTGCTGTCTGTGTTTTAAAGAAAAATGTTCTAAAACGGCTCACCAAAACATTTTGTGGGGTGGGAAAAAAAATCCTTACCTGGCAAGAATTAAAGAGCTCCACCAGCCTATCCTGTCCGAAACACAACAATAAAATGCTGACTGAAGTACGTGTTTTCAGGGAGAGAAACTTCTAAATCTAGTTGAAGAAACAAAAGAAGAGCCTGACTGGAAGCTAAAGCAATATTAATTGGATTGGCAATAAGGCATGAGTTTTGAAAGTGCTGGAGATTAACTTTGGGTCACCTGGCCAAGGATGCTGGTACCTGCTCCAGCTCCTGCAATGAATCCACTAAGCCCGGGCAGAGCCTTTTCTAGGGGACAGATGAGAGAAAGCCCAGCCTTTGTTTCTGCAGGGGGGATGCTGCGTGCTGTGGAGGCGCTTCCTGCGGCGCTGTGGTCCACCCAGCTGGGCAGGAGACGGCTTCAGCTCCAGGGGCCGTGCTGGAGCCTCGCACCACCCGTTGTGGTGGTTACAAAATGCAGGAGTGGTGGTTGCCCTGGACATCACGATCCCAGTGATGCCAGCTCCCATTTATCCTCCACAGGGATTATCTGTGACTCTGCTAATACCCCTCGGACTTTTGTATACCCTTTGGGCTCTGGAGCTCTCTGGTCACCCTCATGTCCCAAGGACATAAGAGCTTCACTGTGAACTCCACCTCCTGGTTTCTGTGCTGTTATTTTTAACAAAGAGCACTTTCTTTTTCAAACAAAATTACAGATAAATTTCTTCTGTCCTCCCTCTGAGACTCATGGCTTCCTTGGAAATTAGCCATTCCTATTGTGCTAGAACAGAGACTCATACACTGTGACAAGCCACATCACTTCCTTGGTGTGCTACTTTAATCAGGAAAGTCGCTCTGGCTGAGTGCACGCCTGAGGCCCTTCGGAGCTGACGGGGGGCTCTGAGCAAGCTGTGCCTCCAGCCTGGCAGCCCCGGGGCACCCGGCCCAGGGCTCCTGGCCAGGGGCTCACTCCCCACCCACCCAGACCTGCTTAGGGTGCTGCCCTCCCTGAGAGCAACAGCTGGCTGAGAAGCAGGCACAGGGGAAGGGATTACTCGGTTAGCTGGAGACAATGCTCAGGAACATCCCTGCCTGAGCGGCTCCCTTGTAGTGCTGTTCAGCTTTGGGGATGGAGAAGAAACTTGTGAGGAAGTAAAACATCACCTAGCTCTTTGGCTGAGCACGTGTACACACCTGCATGCATATACAGAAAACATTTTTTTCTCCAGTGAATCCTAAAGAAGAGATTATAGTACACTGTTGTTATGCATATTGACATCAACACTTCCAAGGCACAAGGGAAGAGTGAAAGGAGGTAAGATGAAAAATGGCTCTGTAATGGAAGCTGAGGATTTTCTGGGGAAAGATTTTTTTTTCTCCGTTTGCTAAGTTTTCAGAAATAACACTGGCATTTATCCAAAGAAGTTTTTTATTTTTCCTTGGAGATTAAAAGCCTGCAGTCTCCTGTAGCGAATTATCCTGTGGGCACTGCTAGCACAGGTAAAGTCATACCATTCTAGTCGTATCATTAGCACCCAGGAAGACAAAAATCCTCTGGGGTTAATTACTGATTTAATAACAAGAAATTATTGACAACTCCATCATTCTCGATCTGGCTGATGAACAGCAGCTTTAGGTGCTCGCTGTGCTGGCGCGGGGACGCTGACACCCAGCAGCGCGCCCGCAGTGGCACTGCCAGCCAGCGCGGCCTCTGGCACCTTCTGGGTGTCACTGGAGGGTGCGTTGGCTGGCAGCAGCCCAGCACGGGCAGTACCTAACTGCCTGCGTCTTGGGCCCAGAATTAGGCACACAGATAGCCTGGGCCACCTAAATATGCCTGCCAGCAGCTGTGACAACATTCGCATGACAACCAGCATCTGAGGGGAGGAGGAAATGGGGACTGTGAGATCCAGGGGGACTGTGAGATCGAGGGTCTTCATTTCAAGGAAGGTGACAGACAAGACCAGGGCAGTAAAGCATCGTGTTGAGTAATGGTGCTGTCTTCAGCTGAAAGCTCAGCTCTTACACCAGCAACAGACCAAGAAATTAGTAATTCCTTTCCCACGGCCCATCAGAGAGCTAACGGGACAAGCAACCATTGAAATGGTGAAGTGTATTCAAAAAGCAAGCCTGCATTAACTGCTGCTGGCAGATATTACGCAAAACCATGTCCATGCAGTGTCCTGACTTAATGTGAATTGCATGTCAGATTAAGGCTCCCCTGGGGTTGCCCCGGGGCTGGGACCCACAGTTGTGTCTAATGGCAGCCACAGTCAAAGGAAAAACAGTCTAGGTGTTTGCCAGCCTGTTTGCAGACTCCAGCTGATGATTTTGTGCTGAGTGAATTAATAAGTTTTACTCTGGTTCTCCCACAGAAGGCAGATAAGAAGCCAAAAAACAAATAAGAAGCACAGCCAGAACAGTAAACATGTTTGCTTTGAGGAGTGGAAACCATGGTTAAGTTTCTAGACCATGAAGCTACAGGCACCCTCAAATTAAATTAATTTAATGGTTTATACATTTCCTCCGTGGGGATATGGGTACTGAAATGTGCATCTCCAGGCGAGTGTAGGAAGATGTGTCAGATCCTCCTGTCACCCCTCAGCCAGGCGCAGACACCGTGTCTGCCGCGGGAGAGCTGGGAGTGGGACGGTGGCTCCCGGCAGTGCCCAGCGCCAGCAGCCCCTGTCCCATCCCGTCCTGTCCCGTCCTGTCCCGTCCCGTCCTGCCCGAGCTGGCCAAGCTGCTGTTGTGAGTAGGGGGGAACCTGAGGCTGCATGAGCCTTCCCGAGGAGGTGCCTTTGTGGGGAGCCCTGACAAGCCCCGGCTCCCTCCGTCACCCCGCTTCCAGCTTCGACTCCTGTCGCAGCTCTCTGCCGCTTCTTCGCCAGGAAGGGTCTGTGTTCCCGTTCTCCAAATTACCTTTTACTCGTTTGGCCAAGCCCTAATTCATCTTCTGTCAAGTATTTTTCCCTCCTGTCAGAAGCACAGTTCCTATTACTGCGTTTCTCATCCACTTTACCCTAATGGCGTCTGTAAATAATGAATTTGCATAATGAACAGTATTTATGAAAACCAATTGCACTCGGTGTAGGTGACCTTGTGACTTCAAACAAGCTAATAACCTTTGAAGTAGCGACAAGATAATGCAGCAATACATCACCGCTCCCTCGGACAGGAGGGGCGGCCATCGCCAGCGCAGGTACACGGGCCGGCCGTGGCAGGAGTGCGTTTGGAAAGCAGCTAATTGGCTCTGAGAGCCACGCGCAAGCTTGCCTTGCCTGATGTATGGCTGAATACAGAAGCTCAAGCCATCGGAAACACAAATTCTCTGGATCCCTGCAAAAGAACCACAGCAGTTCCCTGCCTCCCACGTGTTTGTAACCCACGGGCCTCGTTACATGTGTTCCCATGTTGAACAAAGCACAGTGCTGCTGAAAATGGTGAAACAAAGTCAAATAACCCATTTCTTATGTTACAGGAAGTTTCTTGTACTGTGACAAGATTTAAAAGCTGTTAATATGAGATGATGCTTGGGTTTAGATTTTTGTAGCATTTAAGTATTAGTGATGTCACACAAAATACATCTGATTTTGCCTCTTTTTCAGGAAAATGGAATTTGGTTGCAAAATAAACTCATTCTAGGCCTGAGACTTTATTCATATAGTCTCCATTTAAGTTTAATTTCACTCACTGTTAAACCCCAAGCCCTCTCATGTCCCTATTTCCATCTGTAAGCTGCATTTCCTTTCCTTTCCCAGTTACAAAAGTCTCCAGTCACCTTTATGAAATCTCTGAAATAGAAAAATAGTCGAAGGGATACTTCAGCAGTTATGAGCTCTCCATGGAAGCAACACTAAGTTGGAGGGTGGGGGACCCATAAGAAACTTAAAAGGCTCGCTGGGGCCCAGTGGGAGACACAGACTGGGGGAACTGGGGTCACAAAGCGTCATCTGCAGCTGTAACTTCCCGCTGGTCAGTCTCTAAGTAGCAAATCAAGAAAACCAGTGTGATGCCCTTTTTATTCTCTTGTTGAGGGTCGCTGTGCTGCTGCATTCCAGGAGAAGATTGGGTTCTGGGGATGTGCAGGCGGCAGGGCGATGGCTGGTGTCGATAGTCCGTCAGTCCCCAGTGTGGCCGTGCCCGCAGAGCCCCGTGCCACGCTGCCCCTCTCCCGCGAGCAGGCAGGTGAGAGGGCGGAGCGGGACCGCAGCACAGGGCGGGCGGTGCGGGGCATGTCACACTGCGAGGGGCGGCCACAGGCATGGGCCAGAGGGTGTGCAAAGGACCTGGAGAGAAGACAGCTGGTTCTGTTTCCTCTGTTTCATAGCAGAGGGTCTGAGGATGATCACGTAGGTTAGAAGCCAGCAGTCACTGAATCAGCAGTAGCTGAAGGGAGCTTTCCTGGCCCTGTGGAGCTCACCGTGGGGACGCTCTGGCCGAGAGCTTCAGGTGCGGAGAACATGGGCACTGCTGTGCACGAGGCGCCTCATGCAGACGGAGGCCCGAGAAGGTGCTGGGTTTCCACCTGGGCTCGGCTGCGCCATGATCCACCAGCCGGGAGCCGCCGGGCCGCCGCCTGCCTCCGCTGGGCTGTCCCGCAGCGTGGCGGGGGGGAACGTGGAGACGAGCCCACGGGAGGTCAGGCCCCATCTGGCAATCTCTGCTTGGTGTCCCCTGCAAAACAGGCTCATAACTAGACATAATCGGAAAGTGTGTTTTCTCCCAGGGGAATTCCTCATAGAAAAAAACCATGAAAGTAATTTCTGTTAAGACCTTTGCAAAAACTAAAAGTTATTTTTTTCAGAGGGGAGGAGGAGTCGCTAAATTCCCAGATTTCCACCTATTCTCAAATAAGTTGCCTCTAGGGGAGTGTTTTCAAACTAGATGTCTCGATTCTACGCAGAGCTGCAATTCTTTTAAACAGAGCTGTAAGACTGGCAGAATTCAGTCTAATTCAATATTCACACGAAAATTTGATGTTGCACTAAATTTTCAGCATACTTATGGGGTTGTGACTGGAAAACGTCTTAGAGCTTCTGCAGCAGGGAAAGCCCCAGCCTGTGCTGCTCCTCGGATGCTGCTTCAAGCCACGGTTTTTGCTGACTCCCCTGCTCCGACTTGTGCCCGCGCCGCTGGCTCAGCCTGGCTCAGCTCCGGCCCATTTGGCAGAGCTGGCAGCGCATTATAAGAATATTCTTTGATCCGTTTTACAGCATGATTTTAATGGCGTTTTGCAGATCTTTAAGTGAACAAGGCAGAGGGCGTTCGGACAGCTGCAGGAGGGTGACAGCAGGCAGATCACTGTACTGGCCGATGAGAGAGCCCGAGCAGGTCCGGCCCGCGGCGAGCACTGTCCCTCAGGCGCAGGAAGCCACGGGGAGGGCCAGCTCCTGCTGCTGCCTGCTGTCCTCCACAAAGGGACGTTTGCTTTTCTGGGCTTAAATGTGCACTTGAAATCAGTGTGGAGTAAACGGCCATGGGCACATCTCTTCGGTGTGTGCAGTCGGTATCCACCAGCCATCTCTGTGCAGGAGTGGAGCTTACACCCCCACCTGTGACCCTCCGAGAGCGCTGCCACTTTAGTTACTTCTGGTGAGAGCTGCCAGAGATCAGAACTTAAACTGGGGGTTTCCCATATTGTAGGGGCTGGTGCTGAAGAGCTGGCCAGCCAAGTTCACGTCCCCGTGCCTCCCATCCCTTTGGGCTCAGCGTGGAAAACACCCCTTGGCTGCGGGGTGAAGATGTGCTGACCTTGGGGCGTCTTGGGCAAGTCCCTTGGACATCCCCTGGGGGCTGGCGCTCTGTACCTTCCTCTCTGGGGGACCTCCCCCTCCACAGACAACTTGCTGAAGTTCATGGTCCCCACCCAAGGGTTACTGGTATATAAATGGGCTTTATCAGGCCATGGGCTACGGTCCTGCACTAACAATGGGAAGTGCTTCAGCAGAAAGACTTAAATGTGCCTCTTCTTAACAGTCTTTCCATTTTAAATGCAATCAACAAATTGCTCTTTCCAGTGAAGCAAGATGGAAGTACAGAGGAAACAGTAAATGTGCATTACTCATGACACATAATTCACTGAACAATCCTGCAATTATTATTATTTCTGACAAGTCATAAATAATGTAGCAGGAGAAACCGTCCTGATGAGAAGAAAGGGATCCACGTCACTTCTGTTGATCAGCTCTGCCTGAAGGAGCAGAAGAAAGGTGTGACTGGCTCCAGGCCATGCGGGGCTGTGTCCAGCACTGGCCCGAGCTGCTCTGGTGCCCCTGCTTGGGGCTGCACGGACGCCGGGGAGGGGCTGGCTCAGGGTCCCTTCTCCACATCCAGCACCCAGACACGACGGGCTGGTCCCTGCCGGGCGCGAGCACCAGCACCGAAGGGGAGCACAAGGCCCAGGCACAGGACCTGCAGCTCTCCTTTGGGACCATTTATCGAGGGAAGCAATTTCATATGTCTCATGATTTTCAGGGTTTTACAGGAACAGTTTCCAAGAACCAGCCTCAGCCCTGAACCAGTCTGAAAAAGACGTTTTGGGGGTGGGAGACCCTCTGTGTTGGGCATCAGTGTGAACAGCAGAGCCCAGGGGCTTAGAGCTCCGCAATGCCCAGGAACGGACTGAAATTCACTCCTCGGGCTTGGTGACGTTCTGGCAAGGAACCTAAAACGTTAAGAATGACGAGAAGTAAACCAAAGTACCCATCACAGTGACTACTGGGAGTCCTTTGGCGGGATGGAGGTGTGGAGGCCAGGCCTGTCGATGGGCTGTCTGCAGCCCCTGCACCGACAGCTCGCGCGCTCAGCTCACCGACCCACGCACCTGCAACGTGACACAGAGTTTGCTGGTGTGTCCATGTGAAGAAAATGCCCCCAATTCCCTGAACAATGGAGCCACCCAACATGCTAATTTTTTTTTTTTTTAATTTTTTTAAGAATTAGGATAAAATTTTAGATGAATGAGGGGAAAGGTAAAGAAAACTATCTGGTAAAAAATGTTCAGGATTTAAAAATAGCAGCTCATTTTGGCTTGGGATAGGAGGAAAAAATTGCCTTTCTCATTCTTTTTCAGCAGATTTAATTTAATGAATTTCCATAATGAACCCGCCTCATCTTCATTTTTAAATAATTCCACACTGATGTGGAGAACTGCAAACCCTATTACATATAAAATGTCCTTCCTGATATCTACGACATTTCCTTGAGATAATAAAGCTGGCTGAAAACTTTAGCCACTGGGCAAATACAAGGTTTCTCTGAGCTTTGCTGAAAATATGGAGCTGTCAGTAATTTACAGCCTTGCCCTTACAGGTTATCTAGAACAGCTAAGTCACTTCACCAGTGACAATCTTAAATATTTTGCAAAATATCGAGCTTTCCCAAAACTTACTGTAAACTTCTTGCTTAATTTTATAACATCAAATCCTGCCCTCATTTTTACCTCCTCAATTTCCCATTTGCTCATGAGAGTATTGAGTCCCCTGCTGATAGCAAGCTGTGGTAAATTAAGTTTATCACTTTAAAAAAAATGTGTTTAAGATGTAACTGTTAACTCCAGCTGAAATAATTCTACAGATTCCTCCTGCATGCAAAGGAATTCAGTTGGGAGATTATATCTCTATAACTATGTGATTTATATGTGTAAATATTAAAGGCATCAGCTCATCAGAAGGCTTTAAAAATGTCAGAAGCTCCGAGCGTGGCTGTGTGCCAGCGTCCAGCACACCCCGTGCGAGTGGTGGGAAGATGAGTCTGGCAGTGTGCCCGAAAGCTCCAGGGCTGCCCGGCCCGCGCCGTCTCTGGGCAGGGATCACACACACACGCTGGTTCTGGCCGGAGCCGTGTGCGGGCACAGTCTCCGTCTCATGGGACTGATCCTGTGCTACTGAAGGTTTGTCTCAAGAACGTATGTGCAATTTTCCTGGTCCTGTCCACCTTTCACTGCCTGAAGAAAGTTGTTCTGGGAAGCCCGTGGCCTTAGATGCCAACTAGATACCCAGATCGGGGTGGCGAGCGCCACGACATTCCGTGTCAGCGCTGGGTGTTTACCCCGGGTTCACTTGCGCCATCATGGGTGGCAAACTGCCGTGGGCAGGTTCAGCCCCCAGCAGACGGGTCCCTCAGCCCGGTCCCTCGCCGGGGCCCAGCGGGTCATGGCTGGGAGGAGCCCAGAAGGAGGAGAGAGGAACCCCGTCCCCTGCGCCCCGGCCGTGGAGTGTCCGGGTGAGCACTGGGGGCAGAAGAAATTGGGAGTGACGCCGCCATCGGCTGTGTCCCACCTTTAAGGGTTGGTCACCCCCACCTATCCCGAGGCCAACCCACCTCCCCAGGGTGATGGTCCCCCCCTCCGCTTTTGGGGGGCTCCAGACAGGCTCTGTGCTTGGGGCCATGATGCCCCGAGGGCCTGGCTCTGGCAAAGGCTCTGTGCTGTGCATCTGCCCTCATGGAGCCCCGCAGGCCAGGGTGTCCCTTCCCTCCCAGCACAGTTATGCTGAGTCTGCTTTAGCAGCCAGCTGAGGGAAAGCGGAGTCTCTCCTGACACGTGTTCTCACCCAGCGCGTGTGGGAACACAGGCATCCGTGGTTCATCCCGCCTTGCTGCTGCTCCCTGCTCCGAGCCCGAGGACAGGGGCGGTGACTGACCCGGGAACTGGGCGAAGGCGCAGCTGCCCTGCCTGACCTGTAAATCACCTCTGGCAACCCAGCCAAGTGACAAACTTGACAGAGACAGAAATCATTCAAAATCAAATCATGCAATGTGATTCCACAGGAAAAAAAAGCAGGCAGATATCTGCCTCCTCGCTGCACACACTTGTCTACCAGCACAGCCATGGCGAGAGGCTGCTTTGTGGGGCGAGGCTTTTCTGCCCTTTAAATCTGTGGTGTGATTGGTTTTGGTGTGCTGCCTAGTTCGTGTGTTGTGAGAAGCAGTAGATAACAATTCCTCATGCACCTTCTTCACCCTGTTGCTGGGTACCATCACATCTCATGCAGACAGCTCTCTCTCACGCTGCGGTTTCAGTACCTGTGGTTACATCTCACATGAAGCCTGTGCCCGCTGCTGGTGTCCTGCTCTGCACATCCCCTGGCTCTCAGACATCCCCCAGGGGGGGGCACAGCTGCACAGAGCCCACCGTGGGTAACACGGAGAGCAACAAATAACGCTGTCTGCTTTGGCTTCTGTCCTAGTTTGAACAGACTCTTTGCCTTTTGCTGTCCCCAAGAGCTGAACTGAGCTGAACATTCCCAGTGACTACATTTCCCTTTACTCCTAGGCAGAAATAGGCAATTCCTGGCCACGCACAGTGAACCTTTCATCCCTCTGCCTCGCCTTCCAGCAGGATCAAACTCAACCAGTTCATTTACTGCCTAGTTATTTAAATCTGAAGCTGACTAGAAAGACCTGAAGAAAGATCTTGAAAACCCAAGTAACTAAAGAACAAGGTGATGAAGGAAATCCCATAGCAATGTCATTACTGACATACCTCGGAGCTGCGTAGCCCAGCAGCAGCGCATTGCCATGGCCAGTGGCCAGCTGTGAGCTCTGCACTGAGTTTCCCAGGTCTCAGCAGGAGCGGCAGAGTGGGGGGGGGGCGCGGGGACGCAGCCCCTGACCTGGCAGGGCAGCGGGGATCCCCGGCCTCCCGCCCAGGGTCTCGCTTGGAGCAAACAACTGATTGTGGCTCCCCCGAGGGCAGCTTTTTAGAGACTTGCAGAAAAATCTGACAAGAGAAGAAAAGTCCCTGAGCCAGTGGGCCCTGGAGGTGCTGGGCTGTGTGTGGCTGCCAGAGGGTTGGGGTGACACAGCCTTTGGGACACAGCCTTTGGTCGCGTTTCAGCATGAGCTTGAGAATTAGGTGCTGTGGTTGTCCATGCGAAAGATTCACTTGAATGAGTAAATTTATCATAGAAAAAACGATCCTCGATTTTTTTAAAACAAACCCATTTGAGCCACAAATCCCTGGAAGCTGGAAGAATATTCTAGGATTGCACGCTTTAATCTATTTTCCGGTTAAGTGCTGTCAGCCAGTGTGCAAGTCTGTCATCTTTGCTTTAAGGTCTTTTTAATTTCTGCATTCTCCTTGTTTTGCATTAATTTTCGTGCATTTTCTGCATCTATAAACCAGACTGCCAGATTTTCTGTCTTAAGGATTTCATCTCCAGACCTATGTTCTGTTGCTGCCAGCATTAGGCTTTAGTTCTTTTCATGATCTAGTACACTGATTTGCACAGACCTTTAGGATCTGGGATTTGGAAGTACATTGCTGTCTGACACAGCTCATGCTGGATAAATGGTTATACAGACTTCTGGTTGGATCCAGAAGCTGTTTGTGTCTTCTGCCCTATCTCTGACAGTGGAAAATGTTATTATCTTCCCATGTTGCAGAAATAATAAACATATAGCCATGATAATCTAAATATATAAGTAAGGTAAAATCTGTAGATAGAAGTTATATTTTTTAATAGAACCACTGGTATGGTAGGTGAAATTTCAGATCGGAAGAGCTTTTGTTTCTGAAATATTGCCTGTTTTCTTCCAGCTATATCAGATGGTAAGATAAAAGATCCTGTCTCTGCTATAAATCTCGCTTGCTTGTATCCTTAGAGCGTTGTGGCTGCAGCAGCCCTCCTGCTGCACCACGTGAGACATGCGACGTCATTTCAGTCCTCTGAGGAAAAACGTGGCACGTTTGGAATCCCAATCAATGGTTTTAAAAATAGTCTTATGAAGCTGCTTATGTAAATGGTAATTTGATAAAAAATCCCCTATAAGACAGAAATGTCTGTATTCCCTTCCTTTCCACATACCAGCACACGCAGGAAGAAGCCCCTTTCACATTTGGTGCTGCGCTGAGCAGTTGATAACGCATGTAAGCCTCACACGTATTAAGGATTACTCAGGCTAACTTTATGCCTCAAGCTCTTTTTAATTGCAAAGAAGGATAAAAGTTGAAATACCATAAACATAAAATGTTTCAGGGGGTTTCTTAACATTTGCTGAAGAAACGTTTTATTTTGCTCTGACACAGGCTGTGCCGAATATGGAGGGTTTGTTGTATTGCCCACGTAGCTCTGCAGAACTGCCCCGAGGAGGCCCCAGCAGCTCTTGCAGCTCCTGGAGCCGTGCCCTACCCCTCGCCAAGGGGCTGCTCCCGGGAGAAGGCTCTGCTCTGGCTCGGCAGCATCGGCTGCAGAAGTCACGGGTGCCACCGTGCCTAGAAATCTGCAGGAGGGTGCGGGGTTGGTGCTCCAACGTATCAGCTTCGATTCATCAGTTCCGACCCGCAGGGCGGCACTTCCACAGCCAGGTGTGGAAAACGTGAAACCAGCAGCTCAGGTCTGCTGGGGTCTGCAGGCGGGAGGGGGAAGCCTTTGGGACATCCTGGGTGGGCGCCTGCCTGGGCGGTCCCTCGCAGGGAGAGAAGGCTGGAGCAGCACCCGTGGCACGTGGCACATCCCTGTGGAACGTCCTTATGCCGTGTCCCTGTAGTGCATCCCTGTGGGATGTTCCCGTGGAGCTTTCCCATGGCACATCCCGGTTGGACATCCCCATGGCACATCCCCGTGGCAGGTCCCCGTGGTGCACCGCCCCAGCCCGGCACAGGCAGTGGTCCCTGCGGGCATGGGGCAGGGCTGCCGTGGCTCTGCAGGAGATAAATCCACGAGAACGGGCCCGTGCTGTGACCTCAGCGGTACTGGCGACGGGTACGGGTGCTCGTCCCGCCGGGCTGCCCGGGCGCTGGGGAAGGTGAACCATGTGCAGCCCTTGCCGGGAGCCTTGCCTCCCAGAAACCAGCATTTTTCATCATACAAATGTTATTTTAAGCTTTCAATTTCTGACATAATTAATGGAATACAAAGCATACCTTGTATCATATGATACATCAAACAAGATCTGATATATTACACACATTGGAGAAACTATTGCTTATTGCAGACTTGTCCTCCGCATTTTGCTAAACCTCTCAGTCCAGTTTATGAGCTGCAGTGCTGTGCAGTTTTGCCTGTTCAGGTGTCCCCTTCATGATTTATTTATTTTTCCTGATTTTTATGTATTTATTCAGCCTGTACTGAATAGCAGTGATTATTTATCACCAGACCACATGGCAGTGAACCCTGCTTGGCTGGTATTCAGCTGTCTGGAGGTTCCTCGTTTGTCTTGCGTTTGCCTTGAACATAAGTCATAAGCCACCACGTCTGCTCAGAAATACACCCTATTTTTCTGCAAGATAAATACATAATTCTGCAAAATAAACACACAAATAGAGGGCAAATTGTATTGGGTTTGCATGGCCAGGTTTTGGTAGAGGGGGGGCTGCAGGGATGGCTTCTGTGAGAAGCTGCCAGAAGCTTCCCCCATGTCCGATGGAGCCAACGCCAGCGGCTCCAAGATGGACCCACCACGGCCCAGGCTGAGCCCATCGGTGGTGGCGGCAGCACCTCTGGGGTACGGTATTGAAGAAGGGGAAAAGTTCCCGTGCAATGGCAACTTCACCGGGAGAGAGGAGTGAGAGTGTGAGAGACACGGCCCTGCGGACACCCGGGTCGGTGAAGGAGGGCGGGAGGTGCTCCAGGCCCGGAGCAGAGGTTCCCCGGCAGCCCTGGGGCAGCCCGTGGGGACGCAGCTGTGCCCCGTGCCCAGGGAGGTCACTGGGGAGCAGAATCCACCGGCACTTGGGGAGGGCCCCACGCCAGAGCAGGGGGATGCCCAAGGGGGCTGTGACCTGTGGGAAGCCCACGCTGGAGCAGTTTGGGAAGAGCTGCAGCCCGTGGGAAGGACTCACGTGGGAGAAGTCGATGGAGGACTGTCGGCTGCGGGAGGGACCCACGCTGGGGCAGGGGAGGGGTGTGAGGAGTCCTCCCCCGAGGAGGAGGAACAAAGGGTGATGAACTGACAGCAGCCCCCATTCCTTGTTCCCTGTGCTGCTGTGGGGAAGAGGGAGAGAAGTGGGGAGCAAAGCCGAGCCCAGGAAGAACAGGTTTACTTTTGCCTCAGGGAGTGCCATCACTCTTCCATTTTCAACATTTCTAGTCCTTGTGGGATGGAAGTTAGGGACTGACCCAAAGACAGGACTAGTGTCAATTTTACTGCATAACCACTCTGAATGAAAGCGAAACGAGGTGTTTCCTTCCCCTACACAGACTGCTGCAACGTACCATGAGCATGGCCCCACATTGCCGTGGCAATGCCCCGCTGGCGGCTCCCGCTGTCAGAGAGCTTTCCTGGAGCTGTCGTGAAGACGGTACAGGCAGACAAATCATCAGCCAGAAATTACTGGCAACCTGTCTTCTGTTAGTCTTACAAGAAAAGTAGTATCTCTGTGCACTGTCAAAGTTAAGGCACAGTGGGAACAGAGACATTAGCTGTGATCACTGGAACAGACAGACCGTCCCTTGGAATGGGAGTAGGATCATTCCAGGTGGCTCACTGCGTTAGGAACAGAATTGTTAGTTACGCTGATTAATATTAATGAACCACCAGGATAAAGTGATTTGCACCTGTGAGTTGTGTGGGATTCAGGTATGGTATTGGCCCACAATCGATTGTAGCTGGTGGCCTGGTGCTTACACCCCACTGGGGGCAGAGCCCTCCTTTGGGGCCTCCGGGGGCCACGGCGGTGCTGGAGGCCGATACGGTCAGAGTGTTTCTGCGGACACAGCTCCTGCACAGGTGAAGCCGAGGCGTTGCTGCGGGAGTGCTGCCGACACCCACTGGTCCAGCTCCAGTTGCTGCAGAAGCAGCGGGTCATTGTTACACACACATGGTGCCACAGCCCGGGCGGGCAGAGGGGGCGGCGAGTCCGGGCAGTGCAGGCGTGCCGGGCCGCGGTGCTGAGGCCTGACAAACTCGCTGCACCAATAGCGGCTGGGACTGCCACGGCAGAGCTGTGTCACAGGGATACGCCCCAACCCACAACATCCCCCCCTTCCCCTGGCAGTCTGTCTGGGATGGACAAACCGCCTCGGTTTGCTTTGCTTTTGCGACTCACAGTCCATCCAGCTCTTGGGTTCGATCCTTTCACTACCCCTGTTCTGGTGCTGATGAATTTGATGGTGTCTCCTGTGCTCCCAGACTGGCTACTGAGCAGTGGCAATGAGCATTTGTTAGGGGAGAAGTGAACGTCCAGTGTGTGATACAACAAAGGGAGAAAGCAAAAAGTAGAGAAGAGAGAAGTACAGCTTCATGGCTGGATTTCTTTTATGTGTTAGTGATGGGTTTTAGGAAAGTGGAATCAGAAAAACACCTTAATTTAAGTTTTATTCAATGTCAACCTTCTCATTCAAAGAACTGTAACAATGCTGGAGGGTTATTTAAGTAAACCACCAAATGCCCACAAAATCTGCTTTGCAGAGCTAATAGGAAATCTGGTGGTTCCAAGAGGTTGCTTAAGAAAAATATAAGGCCAGACTGTACCAGTGTTTCGAGTACCGTTTGCTTCAGGAATGTTGCCTTATTTGTTTCCACAGGCTTCTCTCAGACATGTGTCCATCCTTGGAGATTTTGCAGAACTGTCCTGGAAAAAAAACCAAACCCACAAATGCCTGTGGGCACCCTCAGCACCCGTCCCCCCCAGAGCCCTCTTCACCGGGCGTGGCGCTCGGTAAGGAGCAGTGTCTGGCCAGGGGCGCCAGGAGGAACCGGGAGGAGACACAGCCCTTTCACTGGGGGTACCTGGAAGGGAGGGAGGGAGGAAACCACAAAGATTTGTTTGCCATGAGAGTCTTCCCACCGAGGCCTTCCTCCCCGGGTCCCCCTGTCCTGCCGGGTGTCACTGAGTGCTACTGCCTCATCACCCCCTTCCGATGAGCCCTCGCCATCAGCCGAGGGTCTGAACCGCTAATTCCCTACTAATGAAAACAGGCTGGTCCTTGAGTTTGATTTTACTATTGAAGTGCCAACCCCTTCCAGACCAACACAACATCAGCTGGCCAGTGGATAAACTCATTTTTATAATGCAAGAGGGATACTTCCAGGAGGAATGGAAGCCCTTGAGAGTTGTTACACAAGGCTTAAATTCATTATTAACAATGTAGAACTACTAATTGTAGAATTGTAATGTAGAATTTGGTAATTGCTTACTATACAAACACTTTAACAATTTAAACAATGCATCTAATTCCTGGCTTTTGACAGAAAGCAGGCTTGAAATAAATCCAGGGCTGGTAAAGTGAGTGGCTCAGCATCCTCACAGAGTGTTTGCAGATGAAATTACAAGCCAAGACTAAGTGGATCCATCAGCTGGTTGCCACTGAAGGGGGAAATCTTGCTCACCCTCCTCTTCCTCATCGTGCTCCCCCTTCTGGGTGTGCTGCATTTCTTCAGTACAAAGGGCTGAAGGAGACACCAGGAAGCATTTCTTGGTACCATTTTCTGTCCTTAGTGGGAGTTTGACTTCAAAATTAATCCAAGAATGACTGATGTTTTTTACTAATTGCATGGAAGCAATGTTGAAGATTATGGAGTAGCAGTGTCGGAGTTGGCCATTGCACTGGTTTTGACTGGGACAGAGTTCAGTCTCTTGACAGGAGCCTGGGTGGGGCTGTGCTCGGGGTCAGTGCTGAAACACTGTCGGTGTCCCAGGGCTGTGCGAGTCACTGCTGAGCACCAGGGGCTGCTCTGCCCCTCACCCTGCCCCGACAGCGAGGGCCGGGGGGCACGAGGGGCGGGGAGGGGGCACAGCCGGGACACCGACCCCAACTGACCCCAGGGGCGTCCCAGACCGTAGGACGTCGTGCTCAGCAATAACACGGGGCAGGGAGGAGGAAGGGGGGGGACGTTGGGAGTGACGGTGTTTGTCTGCCCAAGTCACCGTCACACCTGATGGATCCCCGCTGCCCTGGGGACGGCTGAGCACCCGCCTGTGATGGGCAGCGGGGAGTCAGTTCCTGACCTTGCTTTGCCTGCCTGCGCAGCTTTCGCTTTAATTGGAAAGGAGGGCTGGTATTTCATGTGTGAGCTCTTTTGCACATTTTGGTGTTTCTCATGCTTGGAGATAAAAACAGAATTGACAAAACTCTCCTCTGGCTTTCTGCTGGAAATGTACTTAGGTTTGGTGAACTGCCATGGTAAATACACTTTAAAAAACTAATCTAAAATCAGATAGAGTTAATAAAATCTCTAGAAATGCTTTTCCAGTCACATGAGCAAGGTAAAAAACGATTTCTTTTTTTCTTCTTCTGTTTTTTGAGAAAGAAAATGAATTCACTGCTGTTGTTTCAGAGTCAGAGCTCTTGAAATGCAGTTCTCAGATGTGACCAGCAATACAATCCCGTCCTGGACTGAGCCACAGGTTCAACATGCTGGTCTCAGAAACTGAGAGATATTTGGTGGCCATACGTGGAGCAGATTTTTGGTTCTGCTGATTGAGAACATCTTATCCATGAGCATCTGTAGTTTTCCAGAAGGTAAAAAGCTTTTCTGGCAGCACGTCCTTTTGCTGTGTAGTTTGAAATCGAAGAGGGGAGTGATGAGAGAGAAAGCTAAATGGAGACAATAGTACTTATTTCTTCATTTCTTCATTGTATATGAGATCTTTCCATTGGAAAGAATAAAGATAAAACCCCCACTTGAATATCAAAAAATGCCTTCTGGAAACATTAGCTGTGCACTGCTCTATTTAGGTTCCTCCACAAAGGGGAGAATTTGAGCGAAGTTGCCCCAAATGTTTTAAAGAGAACATAAGGAGTAAGAAAACTTGCAAAGAGTGGGGGAAAAAAGATTATCTACCAAAGGCAACTACATCTTGGAGACAGTGAAAATCTTGGAGAAAGCCAAGATTTCCAGAACAAAGGCAAAAAGAGGCCTTTGGAAAGCAGGTAGAATACCAGGCAAAAGGTGGATCAGCACCCCAGAGGAGAGTAAAGTGGCTGCTCTGGGTCATGCTTGGGGAGAGGCCTGAAGGTACGGCACTCACACCGAGCGGCCAGTTCACCCCAGGGGGTGGCGAGGCTGCGGAACACTGATGCAGGCAGGCGACGGGGCAAGGAAACGAGTTCACCGAGACAGAGACTGGGGAAATGGATGAGGGTGAGGAGCAGCTCAGACCACTACGTTTCCTACACGAGGAAGGCAGGTCCTCATTCAGGGTGCTGCTGTGACAGACCAGAAGTCAGGATTTTAATAACTGCCAAATTGGAATGGTGTTGGGGGTGGGGGGGAGGTTTCACTTCTTCCTGTATTTTAAGAAAGGGGCTGAAGTGAGGTGAGAAAACAGGAATCTTTAGGCTAGTCCTCAGCAGCGTGCAAAGTTGTAGGAGAAATTGAGAAGATATAGCAGGTAAAGACAAGTGGATATGGGTCTTTTGGGACTCGAACAAGCCAGGTTCCAGAGAGCGGATTGCAGCTGAGCTCCCCAGCCAGTAACATTTCCTTAATGACCGACTCCCCGGGCAGGGTCATCACGGACCTCGGAACGCACGGACCCGACGCGCACAGCCTCCAGGAGAGAAAGTGTCATTTAATCTTGGCAGGATGGCGACACCTCTGGTAGCCGCTGGGCAGGCGAGGAGGAGTGGCCGGCGGGGGCACGGCTGCAGCGGGGAGCTGCTCAGCAGCGGCCGCAGGGCCACCGTGCTCCTCCCGCGGGAGAAGCTGCTGCACAGAGCGGCACATGCACGGGAGAGACAGCGGTGGGGAGCGGCTCTCAGCAACGGTTGGGCTAAATGATCTTCAAGGTCTTTTCCAACCAGAATTATTCCGTGATTCAACAGAGACAAAGGTCGCCACATGGAAAAATGGTCTCTATTTCAACTGGGGAATAATAGCCTGAGCAGCCGTGGTTCTTGCTGCAAACGCAGCTCCCAGCCTCGGTGCTCTGCTCCCTGGCAGCCTGACTGGTGGGCTGGGAGTCAAACTGGGTGAGCTCGGTTCTGCGTCGTGCCCGCCCAGCACTCGGGCATGGGGGCTCCATGGCACCTCCGCATCCCACTGCAACCCCCTCAGTAACGCTGACAGGGAGAAAAGCACCTGCAGGTCACATCGCTGAGTGAGCACCAGCGGAGTCTCTTGGTGGGGACATATAGAAAAGTGCTGTGACAGGAAAAGCCAGCCTGCCTCAGCTGTCCTGTGCCAGCTCGCTGCCGTACCCGGAAACCCGGGCACAGGCGGCGCCTTTGGGGCTTCACTGAGAAATCCAGGGGAAATCCGAGGATGTGTCTTCTCAAAGCAGAAGAAGCCAGAATGCCCCCAGCCCCATGCCTTGGTGGCCAGGGCCGCGGAAGGCCAGCAAGGCATTAGTTAAGCTGAGCAGAGGTTTCTATGCTGAGTGTCCCCGTTTCAGCCGCCAGCAGCCCTGAGCTCCCTCCCACTCGGAAATCAGGTAAGCAGATTTTCAGGTCAGCGCTGAGCGCCAGCTCCTGCGCAGGCTAATCAGGAGCACTGCTGGGAGCTGGCTGAGCCGCTGCTGACGGGAAGATGCTTTTCATTAAGATGTCTGCCATTGGCAATGCAGAACTGACACCGAGCTGCGGAAACACGTCCAGATCTCTGCGAGCGGGGAGACAGAGACAGGGAGGTTTGGCTGTGGCAGGGCGGTCTCTTGGTAACGGGAGAGGCATTTCTGAAGGGTATTATCTCTAACGCAGAGGGGAGCGCTTCCAGAGCTGCCTTTTAGTCGGTGTGTAGAGACAACTGCTGTGCCATGCAGCCATCTGAAGTGCTTGGTCATTGCCTCGCAAGGGACATTTTCTGGAAGCACTGCTCACGTTCCCTGTATGATTTCATGTTCCTGCACACACTGAATGCACGTTCATGTTGTGTATTCATGCTGCTCACTGGCTTCATAAGGGCACTGCATCTTCACAGTCTTGCTTCCGAGTCTGTAAAATAACAGTGGTGGAGGTTGGTTTATTTTTTCAGAAGTCAGAGAATCTGATTAACTGTTTGATAGTCACACCCCTCCTTCTGGAGAGCAGAGCAGAGCTGGGCGAGGCAGCAGCTTTGCCGGGCAGGCAGGATCATAGCTGAGGAGGGTGATGGTCAGGAGTGAGGCGTGTGGTGGCAGCTCCGGACCCCACTGGGCACGGGGCTCAGGCTGGTGCGGGCACCCGGCTGTGGGGACCAGACCCCGAGCAGGGGGAAGGGGCTGACCCCCCCCCCCCCGGGGTGCAGGGGGTGCTTGGCTCTGGGGCTCTCTGTCCCCGACCTTCCCGGGAAGCAGCCAGGCCAGGGGCTGGGGGGGGGCCAGGCGTGGGGAGGCAGCTCGGCGGCCGTGCCGGGCGCCTGCCGTGCCCTGTGGGGTCCCTTCATTGCCCTTGTCAGCCCTCGGGAGGGACGGGGTGACCCCCCACAGCAGAAACTGTACCTTTTGGAGCCGGCAAGTGCCCAGAGTGGGGTCTGGCCCGACAGAGGACACCCACTGCCCCAGGGCGTGAGGGTGTGACCCCAGCGCAGCCTGGCAGTACTGACACAAGGGGAAAACCATCCGATAAACAATTTCCTGTGATTTGCAGAGTTTCTCAACCTTTTCCAATGATCAGCCCCTGTTTTGCAGCCACATTTGCTCAAGCCTGTGTGGCAGGATCTGCACCGCCCTCGTTCTCCAACTTCCCGAGTGTGACTTTCCCCACGCGCAGGCGTGTGACCTGCAGGGCAGGACGGGAAGGGGGGGGTTATGGCTGGAGGTGGCAGTACAGTCCTTAATATCTCCTGACCCCTTCCTGTTAGCCCATGGCCATTCACAGCACACATTACCCACTGCCTGAGAAATATTTCTCTTTAGGGGTTATCCATTAAAAAAAGAAAAAAAATCCATGTCTGGAAGCTACATTAGGAAGCTTAAAAGTAGAAGATGCACATTTTTAACAATAAGAATAGTAAGTCACTGGAGCAACTTACCCAAGGGGCTGTTCGAATTCTGTCTATTGAAGTTGTTTTTCTCTAAGCCAGCCTGGGTTTGTCTCCAGAAGAACTTCAAACAGCAGCAAAACCCACGAGCGTGTGGCTGCTGGCCCGCGCTCTGCGGCAGGTCAGGCCGGGCTGGCACACCTGCCTCTTTTCCTTCAGAAATGATGATCTGTGTTTGCCGCCTTTGAAGGGGACCTGGGATGCAGCACTTGAACCTGCTTCCGCTGTCTGAGCACAGTGCTGTGGTGCTCGAGACCTCGCAGGGCTGAGCATCCCGTCCTTGAAAGGTCAACACCAGCAGAAGCTGCGGACAAGCTTGTGTTAGCAACGGGAGGAGTAAAAGGGTAATTAACAGCGACGGTTCTTGACCCAGGCGTCCCTGATCTCCCTGACTCTTGTAAAGGCAGTTATTAGTCAAATACAGTGCTTGTGTGTGAAACAATTATCACTAATTACCATCAAGTCATGGCATTCTGAGATTTTTAAACACAGCATGGAAGTCTTGTGCGATTAGAGAGACTGTCAGGGCTGGAAGTCTTCTAAGGCAACTGTCTAAGTGTTTTCCATGCAGCATGTTCCTGAAAATACAAGATTCAGTGCCAAGCAGGTGACTTTTAATGCCCTTTAAACTGTACATAATATTAAAAATAAAGCAGGCTGGCAGACTGAGACCAAGAATGGGCACAGCTATGCAGCAGGTAGCCCTAGCCCTGCCCTTGCACCCCTTCCAAAATAAAGAAACGATGGGAATACCTGGCCCCTTGTGCCTCCTGCTCGGATTCCGGCTCATGTGGCTCATGCCAAGGCCTGGTGTGGGCTGGGAGCAGCGCCAGTGGCCCAAAGCAAGCACTGGGTAGCCAGGAGGGGTGGCCAGAAGGAGGCACAGTGCCAGGACGCAGCGGCGGTGCCCTGCAGCTGGCTGTGCCCTGCAGCCAGCACCTTGGCAGAGCGAGCGCCAGGCAGCTCCGTCAGAATCTGCCGACTCCTGGGAACGGGGAGGGCCGACCCTCTGGCTGGGAGGTGTGAAACAGCCGCTTACCCGCGGCGCTATGGAGGCGCAGCCACAGAGCCGGGCTTCTGGGGCTTTCGTGCTTCCCAGGGTGGCGCAGGGGACGCCCGCACAGCGCCAGGGGGGAGCGATGAGCACCCACCCTCAGCTAGGGAAGACTTACTCACCGGTGCGTGAGTTCAGAGTGACGGGTTTTAAGTTATGACACCTCATGACTTGGGGGGTCAGTAAGAGAATTTGCGTGAAAGACTAGTCTGGGCAAAGGGGATGGAGCCTTTGTTTGTCGTATTTCTTAGTGAGCTCATAAAACAAAGCTTAATTTAGAGTACTTTGTCCTGTAAAGTTGAGAGATCCAAATGACTGGTGACACCCCTCTGTTAGGTGCCCTTACCAGCTGCCAGCTGTAATAAAGTGTGTGCTGGGCAGGGCAGCGGTGCCCGCAGCAGGGGAGGGACTGCTCTGCTGATGCTGCTGCCTCCGCCTTCTGCCTCTCGCTGCGAGCCAAGGACCACGAGGAGCTGAGCTGCCCGGAGGGTGCTGCCCCAGTGCCGAGCCTGCAGAGAGAATAGGGGGTGGGCACCAGGGGCAAGGAAGTGATTTTTAGCACCTCTAAATCTCTGGAAAGGGTTGCACCCAAGTCTGACTCAGGACCTTGAACCCAGTTTGTGTTACAATCATCACGAGACCCAGTAGTGAACGTCAGCTGCTGCGACCCACCTGTGGGCTCGTGTGTGGCCCCTCGGCATTGCTGCCTGCATGGGCAAGGGCCACGCGGCTGCCCCAGGGCAGCCACCAGGGAAGGGGGTGGTGGGGACCGAGGCCACAAATGACCCCAAACATTCACCCTGAGGCCCTGTCGTCCCCAAACCGCGTCCCCGAGGCCCCGCTGCCAGTGGACCCCCTGCTGCCATGGCACATGGGGGGACCTGTGTGCTCCCCAGGGGCCGCCCCATGGCAGCCACGCACGGAAAGGTGGGTCAGAAAGGCCATGACAGCGTGTTCACTGCCCTGACCAGATGGACAAGTAAACCCCACACTGGAAATACTGCGTCGTGGTTAAATCAAGCAACTCAATAACGCTTGGAAATTGCTTAGTCTCTTCCTTATTAGATTTATCTCCTGGCTCTTCCTTCCTCCTCTGTAGGGTTCTTTATTCAGAATTTGCTCAAATATTTTCCTTCAGAAGATTTAATATCTCAAAGTGCAAATATCCAAACCCTGTATCATTTTGCAATTTCATACTCCATGGTTCTTTCATATGCATATCACTCATTTGCTATCCCTTTGAAGAATGCAGCTTGAGTAATGGAAGAGAAAGAAAACCCATTCAGTGTTGATTTTAATTGAACAAGCTCAGAAGCTGTGGGGATCCATGCCAGACTCCAGCTCGCTCTCTTTTGAAGAGTTATTACTCGACTTCTTTTGCCTGTGTGTCTCTGTATTTTTTTTCCAATTAGCAACTTCCCCAAAATATTAGTTACCTATTATTTTCCAGTTATGCTTGTTTGGGATGCTTATGCCTAATAACCATTAAATCTGCTCTTCCTGTTCCGATGGAATAGCACATTCCTTGTCTGGGGAGCAAAGCACAAGCCTGCATTCAGGAGTAAAATTTTGCAGTGACAATTGACTCATTTTTGGTGTAGCTTTTTCGCTTCAATGTGGTTATGGCAGTGGTGAGCTTCTGTAGGCTTTAAACTGTGGCTGTAAAGACTGTAAATTAAAGACTGTAAAGACTGTAAGCAAAAGATTTTTTTTTTCCTTTTGTGTGCATAAATGAGGTCTCTGGTAGTTCTTCATTCTCCCATCCCAGGCAGCTGAACATGAGCCCTCAGCCTGTTGCTTGGATATAAGAGAGGAGATGAGACATGCAGAAAGAAGACAGTGCAAACGGCTTGAGTGATCGGATACTCTTTTCCATGCAGGATTTGGCTTAAGGAAAACACTTAAGTCAGCAACTGGTAGAAGAGCAAACAATTTTCCAGTCTATTATGGAAACGAGCTCTCCACATGGCTCTCAGAGACCTGCCACACACCGAGGGAATTCAAGTGGGCTGGTGATGTTGATTTTGCTATTTTCTCCTGAGAAGTCACCTCAACAAAGAAGGAATAGATTGCATAAGAAAGAAATGTGAATAAGAAAGGATTTCAAAAGACCCAACTGGAGGGAGCGTGGGCCTTAGGGAGGCAGGGCGGCTGCCCTCCAGCTGCTTCCCTGCGGCTCGGCCACCCGGCCTGTCCCCGGAATGCTTGTCCCATGGTCTGGAGGTGACAGTGAAATGCGGCAGAAGGAAACAGCCTCTTGTGAGTAGCAGGTTTTTTTGGGGTAGGCAGCTGTTGTGACTGGGCTTATTCTCTGTTTTTGATTTACAACCGTGCAATAAATCTCTTCCCTCCCGTTTCAGGTGCAGGGTCTCTATCTGCCGTGCCTGCTCCCACGCCTGGATCCCTACACACTGGAGCTGTGCTGCGGACGAGCTCGGGTCCCCGCCGCGGAGCAGCCCCTTGGCCGCCAGGCTGGAGGTGCCCAGAGAGCCCCGGGGCAAGCAAAGCCACCTCGTGGAGCCCAGCGCTCTTCCGAGACAGATGCCGGAGGCTGTCCCCATGCCCTGAGCTCCTGCGCTAGTGCAGAGGTCGGCAGAGCCCTGCCCGCGAGGCCTGGAGCTCTTTAGACAGCAAAATCTTCTCAGCTGTGCCTCAAGGTCTTCCCCAGACAAAAAGGTGCTCGTGCAATGCAGAATCCACGCATGTGCTAGATGAGTACTGGGCATCCAGCACTATTTGTGTTAGTCCTCCACCTTATGGCTAACGATTAAAAAGTACTGAAAGATATAAGCCACTTTTTTGAAAGCCAGATACTCACTGGTAGGCATCTTCATATAATCATGCAGGAGATTTCAAAAAAATCCAAAGAATATCAGCACGTTATTTTATTCCTCAAGGAGCAAATCTGTTAAAAGATCAAGCAAACAGTGCAATTACTATGATCATTAATTTAAATCTAAGTTAAACTGGTTTTTTTTTAAAGATTAAAAAATGTAAAAAAGGATGTGCTCCAGGTGTTTTATATCTCTCTGCTTGGTCTGTTTTCGGTGGATGAACGGAGTCGTCCGGGACAGCCCCGGCGCCCGCCCCCCGCGAGGGTTCCCAGCACAGGGCCCGATCCAGAGCGGGGCTGCCGGGAGACGCCCCAAGAGCCGGGAACCAACCCCTGCTGGTGTGTGACACTCGCTGGCACACCCCGGAGAGCAACGCCGCGACGCCTCTGAAATAAACCGAGAAGTATCGATGAGGAAGGGGCCTCTCCAGAAGCCGCTCGTCCCGTGCCCCCCGGCAGGTGAGGGCGGTAACGGGGGGCACTGGGGCTCCCCAGAGCGCCGGCATGGGGCAGCCTCGCCTGGCAGCGGGGGAGGCCTCTCACCTCCTGCCTGCTGGCTACAAGGAGACTAATGCCTGGGAAATAGCAGGAACAGGCTCTGCTTTTTTTGCACAATGCAACAGCTCCCCCATCTTACGGACTAAAGAACTTAAAATGAAAAAAAAAAAACAAACCCAAGCCCCAAAGCGGGAAAAGAGCACCAGGGTAGCTCAATACGCTTCCCTGCTGCTTCTGGAGGGCGAGGCTGGACTGTGCTCCCGGCACAGCGCTTGTCTCCCAGGTGCTCTGGCAGAGAGGGACCCACTCCATGCTGCGCAGCACTCGACATTTCAGTGATGAAGGCACTGAGTTTTCTTCTTGCCAGGATAAGTAAATGCTGCCGTTTTCAAATACTTTTTGATGTGGTACAGCAGCCTGGCTGAATGAGGAACCTTTCCTGCCTCTTGCCTTGGTGCTGTGGCCCGGGCACTCCAGCCCATGGATGCGTCAGACCCCGCTGCACTGCTGCCGGTCTCCTTTAGGGTGTACACGCAGCACGCGGTACCTAGGCTGCTGCCCGTCTCCTTTAGGGTGTACTCGCAGGCGTCTGAAGGGAAAGGGCCGCTTGTGCCGATACAAGGCACTTTGCTGGGTGATGTTCACCCCAACGGCCCCTCCCGCAGACCTCTGCACAGCTGAGAAGAGGTGCCATTTCTCCTTTCTCGTGGCAGTGCTCAGCCTTGCCTGCCCAGCAGTCTGGCAGTGACCTCCCAGCGTGTTACCTGCTTCAGCCACGGCTGGGAGGAGGGCTCTGGTTTAGGAGGGGGGCTGGGGAGGAGGCCTGAAGTGATGAGGGTCAGGCAGGCCCTGCTGACCACCATGGAGGGCGGACATGGGGGCTTGGAGGGTGTGGGGAGTCAGCGCGGAGAGCACAGCACCCCGTAACCTGACAGCTCGGCGAGCACAGCACCCCGTAACCTGACAGAGAGCTCGGTGAGGTGACTCGTGCTCAGGCCCGAGGCCCCATCGTGAGGTGAGTAAAGGGTTAGAAAGAGTGTGTAAAAGCAGCTCTATGTGTTATTGTACAAGGCACATTCTTCAAGAAGCTCCCCTTATTTCAGCCAAAAAGAGTATGACGAAATAATTTTAAAACAATACCTAGGAAGGGGGAAAGATTTTAGGTTAAGAAGTTACTGGCTCTCCCAGGAAAAAGGGATTAGCACTATGCCTGGAGGCTAGAGTAGGACAAAACCCACAGCAAGTGCTTGTCAGGAGAGGTCAGGGGTGAGGTGGTTGAGCCCCGGGGGCCCTGCAGCTGCCACCACCTGTGGGGATATGCCCCCAGGACACAGACCTGCCCCTTCCCTGGGCACCGAGGCCTTTCCCAAAGCAGCCCACCCCTGGGCATTGCAGGGAGCGCTCAGGCACAGACCCCCCGCGGTGTCACCCCGGAGCACCCCAGGGAGAGACCCCAGCTGGGGGGGGTGTGTGTGTGAATGAGAGGCAGGGGAACGGCTCAGGGTAGGTCCTGCAGCGACAGCCCCGCGGTGTCACTTGGGCCAGGGTCCAGGATTCGCTTTGATTTCCACGTTCAGATATGGAAGCAAACACGGTGCTGAGCGCTGCTGCTCGCAGGGCGCTGGGGCTGGCTCTGAGCGGCCCCGGAGCTCTGCGTGGCGGCGGGCAGGGGCCCGGCCACACCACACCAAGAGCATCTGGGACAGGTCAGCGGGGCAGAGCCTCGGCCACTGGGACGGAGCTGAAGGCGACTCACCGAAAAGCCCCTGGCCCTCCACGCCCGTCACCGTGTCCCCGGGAAGGGACAGGCCGCTGTCTCCCGCAGCGCAGCGCCTGCTCTCCGCGGGCAGACATCAGCCAGGAGCAGCCCAGCGCCTCGGGGACCGTCCCGCGTTCACGCTGAGACCCCAGTTCCCCCGCAGGCCGGCACCCACGAGGCCGCCGGAGGACGAGGAGCGGGGGGCGGCTGGAAGAGGCATGTCGTGAGCACATGGGGCCCGAGCCATTGCCCAGGCAGCGACCGGGCCGTCCATCTCACCCATTGGGGAGCAAACCTGCCCCGCACCCCCCAGCTCCCCGGGGCTCCAGGAGCCGTTTCTCCGCCAGGTGTGGTGACAAGGCTGCGGTGCCGCTCCAGTCCCAGGTCCAGCACGGGGTTCAGGCTGGGGCAGAGCTCAGGTCGCTGAGGCGGGGAGGGCAGGAGCTCCTGTGATGGGGCGTTTCCAGGCTGCACTGCTGTGGTCCCAGTTCAGACTGGTCCTGGACTGGGGTGCTTGTGCTGCATACGCGAGGCCCTGAGCACAAGTTTCCGCTGGGTTCCCACGGGGCTTTTCCATCCCCCTTTCGCCAGGGGAGCCGGACACTCGCTTGCTTTCCCTTCCGCCGGCCGGGCGCGGGGCTGGCAGGGCCGACACACCAGCCACCCCGCTCCTGGGGCAGCAGAGAGCCCCTGGAGCCGCCAGCGCTTGGGCACGGGGCCCAGGGCTGATCCATGGCCGAGGGGACAGACATTCCACCACCACGGAGCATCTTCTCGTGTCTCTGCTCTCTCCAGAGGGAGCACGCTGAAAGCGGAATCGGGGCCGGGCACCAGAGCACAGGGACCGAGCGTCAGGGAGGGCACCGGCAGAGCCAGGCCTCGCAAAGTCAGCTCCCTGACAGGAGTCTGCCCTCAAGGGAGCGGATTTAGAGTCATTCCGCCAGCACTGGAGCCTCTCTGCCCCTGTAACAACCTGAACCAGCCCCACGGAACAGCCGCTGGGCCCTGGAGATGAACCGGGCCTCGGGAGCCCCGGCTGCGCTCCGGGCCCCGGGCGGCCCGTTCCTCCCGCGAGCGGGGTCACACGCGGCCGGGGCGGCCACAGAAACAAACTCCACTTCAGAGCGGGCAAAGGAGAGCGACCTTGTGAGGTGCCAGGGGCAGCCCCGAGCCCGGGATAACGGCGGCGTTCCCGAGGTAGATCCCCGGGCACAAACCTCCCGGAGGCGCGGGGCCCGTCCCCGCATCCCCCCTCCTCCGGGACGGCCCCGCGGGCTGCGCCCCAGCACCGCGGCTCGCTCGGCCCGAGCGCGGGCGGGGGGGCTCCTCCGCACCCGGCCACGGCCCCGCTGCCGCCCGCGGCGGGGGCAGCCCCCGGGCGCAGGCGGGCGCCGGCCGTGCCCGCCGGAGGGTGCCCGAGGCGCCGGGCCCGGGGGCGCGGGGCCCCCGCCGCTGCCCGGTTCCCGGCTGCTCCGCCGCGGGTCCCGCCGCACCCCCGCGTTCCTCGGCACGGGCCGCTGGAGCGGGGCCGGTGGCTCCGCAGGTCGGAGCGGGCTCAGGTCCCCCCCGTGAGGGATCCCCGGGGACAGCCGCGCCCGCTGCGTCCCCGAGAGCCCCCACTGACCGGCCCCGGAGAGAGCCCGGCCTCGCCTCCTCCCGCCGGGACCGTCCCCTCCGGCCAGGCAGGTGCTGCGGCTCCGGCCGGGCGCTCCGCGGGGCCGGGGTGCGGGCAGGGTGCGGGCAGGGCGCGGGCAGGGCGCGGGCAGGCTGCCTGCCCCCGGAGGGTGCGCAGAAGCCGATCCACCATGCAGGTCAGAGCCGAGCTGCCGCCGCCGTCCCTTACCCTCCTCGCGTCTCGGCTCCGGGCGAATCCTGCGGGTGCCTTTGCCGGAGAAACAACCAGGTCAAAGCCCGAGCGCGCCCCGGGGGGGGCTGCAGCAGCACCCCCAACCCCCCCCCCCCACCCCGGGGCTCCCGGCGGGGGCCACCCACGGCCGCGGCGGGGCGAGCCGAGCCGTGTCCGTGTCCGTGCCGGTGCTCGGTGCGGCGGGGGGGCGGCTCAGCCGTGCGGGGGGGTTGGGGGTTGGGGGGGGGGGGAGGCGCCCGGCAGCTCCGTCCCGCCCCGGCGCGGGGGAGGCGGCGGCGGCTGCTCCGAGCTGCAGCGACCGGCGCGGCTGCCCGGGGCCGGGGCCGGGGCCGCGGAGGATGCGCGCAGCCTCCGCCGAGCTCCCCGCCCTGCCCCGCCGCAGCAGCTGCTCCGCCTGAGCGCGGAGCGGCGCGGAGCCGCATGGCCCTGCCGCCGGCCGCCGCTGAGCGCTGCGCGGCCGCTCCGCTCTAGCTGCGCACCCCCCCCGCCCCCCCCCGCCCTTCCTCCATCCTCCTCCTCCTCCTCCTCCTCCTCCTCCCCCCGCCACCCCGGGAGGCGCCGGCCCGGCGGCGGGGCTGACCGCGGCTCCTCGCCCCGTCCGTCTGTCCGTCCAGCGGCAGACCCCCCCCCCCCCCCCCCCCCTCCCCGGGCGCGCCGGGATTACGCAGCGCGGAAGCGGGAGCGTTTTGCGAGGACTAAACCCTGGCGCAGGTACACGGCAAGGTCACCGCCCGGCGGGCGCGGAGCGGGGCGGCGATGCCGGCGGGCTGCGCGGCTGCGTACCCCGCGCCCTCCCCCCGCCTCCCGCCCGCCGCCGGTGCGTCTGTGCATGTGCGCTGCCCCCCGCCGCCGCCGCCCCCCCCGCCGCCCCCCGCCGCCGCCGGAGCCATGGGGCCGCCCGCCCGGGCCGCCCCGGCCGCGGGCACCATCCGCCGCCGCGGAGCCGCTGTAGGATGCGGGTGGTGAGGGGCGGGCAGGCTGCCCGCCGCCAGACCGCGGAGCCCGCCGGAGCCCGGCCGCGGCCGCACCCGCGGGGGAAGCGCCCCGGACGCCGTCCTGCCCCGGGAGGCGCCAGGTAATCGCGGGGGGCGGCGGAGCCCGGCTCTGGCTGCGCGGCAGCCCGCGGTACTTATCCACGGGGAAGGGGTGGGGGGGGTAAGGGGGGGGGGGGTGTCCCCCCGAGCCGGCCCGGGCAGGGCGAGCCCCGCGCCGCCCCTCCCGGGAGGGCGCGGAGGAGGCGCGGAGGGGCGGGTGCCCCGCGGAAGGGCCGCGCTGCCTCCGCTGCCCGCGGGACGGCGCCGGCGGCCGGTGCTGCAGGGCCGCGTGTGCCGCGGAGGCCGCCGCCCCCTTCCGCGCCTTAGCGCGGTGCTGCCGCCGACCGGGGAGCGCCGGCACCGCCGGGGCCCCTCCGCGGGCGCGCGATCTCCGCCGGCGCGGAGAGGGGCGGAGGCGCCGCGGACCCAACCTGGGGCGGCTCCGCTCCGCCGGCGGGGGGGGGCGCGGAGCTCCGGCGGAGGCAACGGGAAATCCGCGGCTCCTCGCCTGCCTCCGCTCAGTAGCCCCGGCTCTCCCGACGGTCGCCCCGTCCCGGTTCCACGGGGCTGGTCCGCGGCATCCCGGGACGCGCCCGCCCCGCGCCCCCCCCCTCTCCGCCCGCCGCGTAGCGAACACCTCTGAGCCGCAGGAGAGCGAATGTAGGACAAGATAAACCCTTTTTTTTTTTTTTTCCTGCTGGAAGGTTCCCGTTAGGGGAGTCGGCAGAGCGGCTGCGGAGGAGCCGGCGGGAACCTCGCAGCCATGTTGGTGTCGGGAGCGGCCGCCCGGGCATCGCGGCTCCCGGCAGCGGGCAGCGGGCGCGGCTGGGCCGGAGGCGCCGGCAAAGCCCCTTGAGCAGAGCTCGGCCGGGGTAAGGCCAGCGCCGCCCTCCGCACCCCCGGCTTCCCCGGGGCAGGGGCCTCCCCGTGGGCCGAGTGTCCCGGGAGCTCGCGGGGGGCGCCGCCGGGGGGCGGGCGAGGCCCCGGGGCTGGGGCTGGATGTCCCCGGCCGAGCGCGGCCTCCACAGCCCCCCGCGGCGGGCCCGGCCGCGTCGCGATGGCCACCGCGCCCGCGCCTTGGCCGTCGGGCTGCCCGGGCGGCGACGGTGTGTCCCTTCGGAGCAGCCTCCGCTCAGCGCGGGGTCGGCAAACGGTGAGACGCGGGGGGGTCCGCGGCGGCTGCTCAGAGCCCGTCTGGTCCCCGCTGTGCGTCCGTGGGTGGCTGCGGGCGCGGAGGGGCCCTGCCCGCCTCCGCCCCGGCCCTGGACGTGTCCGGGCGGGTGGTGCGGGGATGCTGCGACAGGTTCTGCCCCGGCCCCGGGCGCTCGGGGCGGCCCCGGGGCTCTGGCTGGGCTCCCCGGCGGCTGGCAGACATCGCCCGCGGTGCCCGGCCTGTCCTGGCGGGGCAGGTGTGCGGGCGGGGCCGGGGCAAGGCCCGGCCATTTCGCTGCTGATCCGCGCGTCGGGTCCAGCTCTGCCCGAAGAGCCCGAGCGCTCTCAGTGCCCAAACACCTTCCCAATCCACGTTTCTAAATATATTCTGTACTCGAGGGATTATGCATTTGTTTAAATGCATAATAAATGCATTTAAATGCGTAAGACTCTATCAAAACCCCTGCCAGGGCTTGCCAGTTAGGCCTCGAGTCACAAGCCTTGCTAAGAAGCTTCTCCTGGCATATGAGCTCGCCTTTCTGCTTCCAGAAAGAGCACTTGCTGGTCTCACCGTGGCCGTGCAGGCAGCGGCCGCAAGCCCTGGCTATCTCAGCGGCCCAGTACAAGCCCAGGGCTGGGCTAGTTGACCTGTTCACCAAAGCACGTGCAGCGGCCGGAGCAGCTCCAGCCCGCCCCATCCAGCTGAGCCCTCCTGTCCCGTTTGCACCAGGAGCAGGGCTGGGCTCTGTGGCGCAGCCCCGCTCAGGAGGGTTTCCTAGGGCTCAGTTTGGAGTTTTTGTGCAGCTCTTGTCTGGAGAGGTTCCTGTTTGCCACTGAAGGCATGAGGGGTGACAGGCCGCGTTCGGAGGAGAAAGGGTGAGGGGTGGCTGGGTGGGCGCGACAGAATGGGGAACTGGAGATGTGGCAGAGCCGCGTGGCAGAAGGAACCAGATCTTCCCCCGTCAGACCTCGCGTGTGCCGCCGCGGCTGGGAGCGAGGAGGGGCCGAGGCGGGTGCGCGGGGAGGGACGGGCTTGGCCGGAGGGTGCCTGCAGGTGGGAAGGGGGAGCGCCCCGAGGTGCCTGGAGGGCTCGGCCACCTGCAGGGGCACGTGGAGATGTTTCAGATGCTGGAGAGCTAATGGCTTTCCATGGCTGATCAATATTGCCTTGTGCTTTCAGATGTGGTAACAGGTTCAGTTTTATAGAGCAATCTTTTGAATATTCTCTGAGCAAGCAACCAGTCCTGAAAATCGTTCTAATAGCTTTGCTATTAACAGGCCTGCAGAGCCTGAGCCAAATAGAAAAGGCTTGTCTAAGTGCTATTGAAGCGTTCTGGGCCAGGCATATTCCATGCATTAGGGAAGATTTGTACTCCTTTGACCAGACATCACTGAGTGTTGTCTATTTATATGCATCTAAATATATCCTCTGCAGTCTTCAGACTTTTCTAGCTAGTAGTAAAATTACTTTTCAGTATCATGCTATTAAAATGTGCTTGCTGACACTATCTGATGAGTTTTGTGCTAAGAGAGGGGGGTGTGTGCGTGCATCAGTGTGTTTTAAATAAAAGCTACTCTCGAGGTAGTTACCCAAGATGTTTTAGAAACCAAAGCATGTTGTCCATGTGGATGGACAGCAGAAAGAAACATGGTTGAACAGAAGCAATACTGGAGATGTGCCTAAGCCTGGAAAGCCACATCCGAAGTGGTGTAAGGTTTGTTGCTTGAGAGTGAGCCGTTCTGTCTAGAAATATATATCAAATAATCACGTACTCTGCAGTGAAATAGAAACATTTGCTTCTAATTAGTCAGATATACCTTCTGGTACCCCGAAGTTTGAGACATCGTTTTGAAAACAGAGTGACAAATCTCGGAGAAGTAACTTCTCGTTTGCTGGGGGGTGTGGCAGGCCGGGGAGCGGCGGGTGCTGCTGGTGCTCGGGCCAGGCGGCCCAGTCCCGTGGGGGCTCTGGGGTTTGACCCGCCATGGCATGGCACCAGGGAGAGGCAGTGGGATCCTCCTTCACAGCTGAACCTCCCGGTGTGTCCGCGGGAGCTGCGGTGGCAGCCACCTGGGGGGCTGCGAGCGGTGGCCTCGCGGCAGGAGCGGGGAGTGGCGGCTCTCGGGGTCGTGTTTGGGTGTCACAGGCCCAGCGGTGGGGGGTGCCCTGGTTCCAGGCCGTCGCAGGGGTTCCCCCACGCCCTGTGCAGAGGTGAGGCTGTGTCCCCGTATGCCTTTCTCTGGAGCCAGTGGAGGTCCTGCGGGCTCCCCAGGAGGGGTGGAGGCCTCTGATGTTCTCCCGAGTAATGGACGGGATCGCTCTGTGGGTCCTGTGGGTGAGAGCCGTGTCTGTCTGACTGGCCTGCAGCCCGTCATGAAATAGTAATGACCATCGTTTTGTTTTCTGTGGCAGCTCTCCCTGATGGTTCTTGGAGAACTAAGAGAGGCCCCAGAGGGAGGGAGAGGGTGAAGGTGGGCTCTGGGCGGAGCTCCTGGCCCACAGCCCCAGTTGCTGTGTGCCTGGGGTAGCCCGAGGGCAGGTGCTGGCCCCTCGGTCTGGGCTCCGCTGGCCACAGGCTGGCCGCGCGGTGAAGCCATGCGGTGCCAGAGCCGTGGCCTGCCATGGCCCGGCGCAGATTGACCTGGCAGCTGCCTTCGCTCCCGACCTGTCTGTTATTTAGAGGGGTGTCAGGGAGCCTGTGGTGTCCGAAGGGCTCCCGGCCCATGCGTCCCTGCCCTCAGCGCTTGTGTTGCCGTGGAGTAAATAGCTCTGCAAATAATATTTGCGCTGAGCAGGTTTAATAATGCAAAAGATGATCTGTTGAATGGCTAATTCAGGGATCATGGGCTCTCTAACTGCCTAGTGTGGGGCCCGCGGTAGCTGTGAGTGTTGGAAGGTGGTTCCTGATGCTGCGAAACCCGGGTCCAACGCCTGGCCTTTGAGATTGCTCTCCTAGATGAAGTTTCTCACCAGGAACCCTCCCTTAGCAGAACATTTCCATGAAAGCACATGATTATCTAGCTTTGAAGTGGAATATCTTTTTGTTTTCTTGAAGTTTTTTTTTAGGCTTCTTTGTCAAGATCTTGTTGGACTTCTTTTGGGTTGGAGACAGATAAAACTCTTTAGTTTTCATTGCCTCAGCATTGTTACATTGCCAGATATCTGATATTCCCTGGGTATTTATTCCTAATTCTTGGCACTGCCTAGCCTTTGCACTCGGCCAGGGGGGACAGAGAAGCGGGAGGCCTGAGCTTGACACAGGAGTCCACAGCAGCGAGCTGTGACAGCTGCCTGGCCACCGGCTGTAATACAGCAGATGTACAAGGAAAACACTTGCAAGAAGAAAAAGCGTGGTAGAAAAAGTCACACTGAGAGGAAGCCCCGAAATCTGTTCTCAGTACCGTGGTAATGGTGCTGCTGGTCCCAGGGTTTGGGATGGGATTTCTTTAACAACACTGAGAAGTGATGCAGAGATGTTCTGCTGCACGTGGGTGAGGTGTGGGTTAAACTCCGCTGGGTTTTAGCCAGAGTTAAGAGTTTACCTGTTATGTGAGATCTCTGCCCCAGCAAAGAAAGGCACGTAGAGCTGGCAGCGCTGCTGGCGCTCTGGTAGCTGCGTTGTTTGTGTTTTCACCAACGCACTTCTAAAATACTTTAAGTAAAGACCCCCCAATACGGCTCCGTGGGAGCAGGTCTGAGTAAGGCGAGCAGGATTTGTCGCCTTGTCAGCTGTGACTCAGTGGTTCTGCCGGGTACGTGGTGTTTCACAAGAGAGCCTTCTTCTATTCGGGACCGTGATTCAGCTCTGCTGCGCTGCACAAAGCTGTTTTTGCCGTGCTGTGGGCAGATTTGCTGTGCTTGGGGCTCTTCCTGACACGTCAGCGTTGCATCTCCTCTCCACTGGAGCCTGGCTGCGGCAATGCTGCTCTCATGGGTCGGGACCAGGCTCCTGACTGCTGCTCTCCCCCTGCCTTGCGCCTTGGCCACCGCCGTGGCCGCTCTTGGGGATGGCCGGCTGTTTGCAGGCATGCGGGAAGCACTCTGCGGACCAATGGCGCCCTGGTCAGGTGAGCGGCGGGACCCCGAGTGCCACGACTGGCCTGGGCAAGCTGAGACAGAAAGTGAGCATCTTCCACCGCTGTGGTGTAAAGAACCGGGATGAGAACAGTACGAGCCCTGGTTCAGGCCCCAGTGGTGTTCGCCAGCACGCAGCAGCCAGGTGTCTTGACGTGTTCAGCCTCCAAACAGATGTGTCCTTGTCCCCAAGCACCCAGTGGGGATTTCACTCAGTGTCCTGTTCGGAGGGGGCAGTCTCCTTTCCGGTACTCTTACACAGAGCCCCCCTCAACGTGGGCATGCACCATGATGCCCCACTTAGGCCTCCCTTCCCTGCATCCCTGGGGCAGCGAGGAGCGCCCAGCCGGGGTCTAAAGCATGTTGGAAATGCCCACGGAGCCATGGTTAGTGCTCTGCGACATCTCTTTGGTTGTCCGAGGTGCGGTTGGCTCCGTGGCAGGCAGACAAAAGGTATTCCAGCTCACGTGTTGGTGAACAGAAGCACGTGCGTGGCCACATATGTGTGTGGTGCTGCGTGAGCGCTGCGCTCCCGCAATGAGCAGCTCAGTGCAATGTTGCCTTCACAACTGTTTTTGCAATTAAAAGTTGCAGAGCAACACTCTTGTCTTACCCTGGTGGTATAATGCAGTCTTTCAAACAGTTTTTTGAACAGTTTCTTCAGGAAACTTCAGTGCCCCGGGGTGTAATTCCTGCACCTCAGCGCCGTTCGGGCGCAGTGCTTCCGCTGGAGCCATCTCGGAGCTGGCGCGGGAGCCCAGAGCGGCTGCTTGTCTCGCTGCGATCAGCGCCCGGTGGTGTAAGGGCGGTGTAGTCCCGCTTCCAGGCCCGTGCTTAACGTACCCCTGTGGGTTTAGCTCTGTAGGTGAATCGCCCTCCGGCAGTCAGTAGGACTGTCCCATGTGTCTCGGGGCGTTCGTGGCTCTGGGCCCTCCCAGATTGGCTGTGCCACTGCCCTCGATACTGCGGCCAGGTGGGATCACGCCTAACGTCAGCTTAGCGTCACGCTTAGCAAAGCCTGCGTAGCTGTGTCCCTGCTGAGGCGGGGCGGGAGGCACAGGGCGTTCGCTGGCACCCCTCGGTGTGGAGAAGCTCCTGGAAGTAGTAGAGGAGTTGTGCATGCTGTAGATTTAAAAAATTTAACAGAAAGCCATAAAAAAATCACAGTGCCTAGCAGTTTTCTGGATGGGGTGGGAGGTTTACAGTAAAATCTGTCTCTGTAGAGGTCCCAGCTTGGGCGGAGGTTTGCATTTCCCTGTGTGGTGGCCGTCAGCGCGGAGGGGTGAGGAGCTGGGCCGTGGTGTGGCCTGGCAGGGCCTGCGCAGCAGGCGCGGGGACGGGCTGGGGCGGCTGCCCTGCTCAGCCCGGGGGCTGCCCTCGCCCCGCCACTGGGGGTGCAGAGGGGGGCCTGGGGTGCAGGTGTTGGAGGGGACCTGAGAGCGGGGCTGGCCGCTGCCTGGCTCCCGCTTCCCCCCTCCCAGAGCACCCCCAGCCTGGAGCTGAGGTGGCCGCCAGGGCTGACCCCCGGCCTTGCTGCGGGCACGGGGTCTTGGGGTGTCCCCTCTGACCCCAGCGATGTGCTGGGCCCCAGGGAGCCTCCCGGGGATGGGTTTGCCCCGGCTGACAGCCCCGGTCCAGCGGGTGCGTGTCCTCGCTCGCTGCCTGGCTGGGGACGGGCAGAGCACCCCGCGTCTGGCAGCCGGGCCCGCGGGCGCTGCGGCGCGGGGAATCTGTTGGATTCGTTATTGCCTGTTACTGCCCTGGGTCAGACGCTCTGTTTCTAACTCATTTTATTTAAGAAGCATTCTGCGAGCAAACACCTTCTGTGGACTGAGGCAATCCCCGTGTCCTTCCCTGTTCATAGATAAATGATAAATACCGTGGAGAAAGGCACAGTAGGTCAGGATGGATGGTTACAGCTGCCTGCTAGTTCCAAATGAAGATTGTATTAATTTCTGAGGAAACAAATTAGGGAAATAGTTTTAAAATTAGCTTTACTAGTGTAGCATTGTGCGGTATATAAAAATGACTAAAAGATGAACTGCACAGGTAAATGCCCTTTGATTGCTTGCACTGCTCAGCCACGGGACCAGCAGCGGCTCCGTTCGAGCGTCGCAGACCCTTGCTGCTCGCGTACGGGCTCTGTTATTGTCTTCTGTGGTTTCACTGAAGGGTACAAAGAGCTGAACTGAATAAGCTTAATTTCTTCTAAGAAACATTAAATAAGCCTATATACAGACCCTGTGAATTTATATTTAAATTGCATCTGGAAAGTTAAAATAATAACAATAAATAAATGGCAGTAATGAGGGGTGAAATTGTGGCAGCAGGATTTGAGACTTGGAGTGTGGTGGAGAGGCTGGACATGCTCTTGGCCAGCTGAAGTTCAGGCCATATATGAAATCAGACACCCAAATGGTTCCCCGATGGTCAGTAATGGTGCCTTGATTGGTTCTGAGGATGTGAAGAGTGGTGAGGGATAATGAGAGGATAGTGAAGGGCCGCGGCATTACAGTTACTGCATGAATCGGTAGAATCGCTCGTACTCCGAGGGCACAGCGTGTGTCTCTTGTAGTGCTGGACACGGCAGATCCAAACCAAACCCCTCTGTGGAGCAGCATACGCATCCTGCTGTGAGCGACCGGCACCCTGGGCGGCCCGGCATGGCTTGGCACAGCCTGGCATGGCTCGGCATGGCCCGGCACGGCTCAGCATGGTGCTGGGCAGCGCCCTGTCCCTCCTCGGCCTCCGGTGTGGCCAGCAGTGCCAACGTCAGAAGCAGTGAGGAGTGTGCAGGTGCAAATCCGGAGTTTTCCCACAAGAGGCTTGATCCCAGCTGACATCTGCCCGTGCGTGACGGTGTCTGGGTTAAGCTGATCTCCCTCTGCCAAGATTCCGCTGCCTGTTCCGTGAGCGCCACGGGCACAGTCTGGGCTCACATCCGTGTTAGCCAGTGGTGCGGAGCCCCAGAAGAGGATTTTTAGGGTGAGACGGTGGGTGGTGACACCTGGTGTCCCCACCACGTGTGCTGGGAGTTAGGTGGGACTTGTCTTGGTGAGCTCTGATGGAGCGGACACGGACGAGGGGAGCAGGGGGGTCGCGGCCCTGCCCTGTCCCCGCGTCTTGCCTGGCAGGGGCCGGCTCTGGGGTCACCCCCGTGTGCCGGGATGGGCAGGTAGCCCTCTCCCGTGGCGGCTGGGTGCTGGTGGCGGGTGGCAGAGCGGGGCTGGTGGGGCTCCCTCGCTGGCTCAGCCCCAAGCCAGGCGCCAGCGTACGACACTCCTTATCTCTGCAGCTCAGAAATGCAGCGCTCAGGGCATCGTGATGGATTTGTGACACTCCCCTTGGGACTCTGTGCTCATAAACCAATTAAAGGATTACATCGTTATAATGTGGAGAGTATTCTTTGTTTATTAAGTAATGCAGGTATAATTCAATTAGTGACAGGCTGACCTGCTGATGTCAAGATGTGGATGCCAGCCAGGTCAGAGTCTTGAGCTCGACTTCCCAGCGTGGCGGCCACTCGTGGGTGCCCCCCAAGCCAGGACGGTGGCAGCTGAGGGGAGCAGCCGCCCTTGGGGAGCCCTCCCTGCCTTGCGCAGAGTCGGGGGGATGCCAGGCCAGGGGGAACGCTGAGAGATGTTGTTGTGGTTTGAACTCGGCCAGCAGCCCAACACAACCCAGCCGCTCGCTCGTCCTCTCCCTGCCCAGGGGACGGGTGGGGCCATTGAGGGGTAAAGGGAGACTTCTAGGTTGAGATAAAAACCAGTTTAGTATTTGTAATAAAATAAAACCATAACAGAGAGAACAAACAGGCAATGCACAATGCGATTGCTCACCACCCACCCGCTGATCCCCAGCCCGCTCCTGGCCAGTGATCCCAAAAATCCAAGATCCTGCCATTGCGATCTCAGAAGCGATAGAGAGCCCCCCCCCCCTTCCTGGTCACCCCTCCTTTATATACTGAGCATGACGTTACATGATCTGGAATGTTCCATCGGACAGTTTGGGTCCGGGGCTCTGGCCGGGCCCCCTCCCAGCTGCTTGTGCACCTGCACATGGGCAGGACATGGGGGGCTGGAGAGACCTTGATCTCTTGGTCACAACCGTAAAGATCAGTGTGTTATCAGATTCTGCTCATCCCAGATCCCAACTGAATCCAAAATGCAGCGCTATTCTAGCTACTAAGAAGAAAAATTAACTCTCTCCCAGCCAAAACCGGGACAAATGTCCCAGCACTGGTCTGACCCTGTGCATCATTCCCCTGCCCCGCGCTTGCTCGCTGCCTCCTCTGAGGCCCTGGGTGCGGGGCTGGGGGGTGCAGATGGGGCTGCTCAGGGCAGGGGCTGTGGGTGCGTGGAGCGGCAGTGGGGCAGGACCTGCCTCACCCGGGCTGTCGGAGTGGATGTCGGTGCCCTGCGGGTACCCGGCCGGTACCCAGCCGTCGCTGGGACAGTGCACTGGTTACCATGCGCGCAGGTGAAAACAGGAGAGCTTGTTACTGCTGTGAGCCTTTGTGAAGGGGTTCCAAGCTAGGCTGGGTATTTAATGGTCAGCCTGGCTCAGAAAGCACCGCGTCAGCAAATGGCGTCCAAACCGGGGTCTATCTGGGGGCATGGCCAGTACCCCCGGGGTGCCGCCCTCCCTGGTGGAGGTGCTGGGCCCTTCCCCGCGGCCTGGGCTCGGGAGCCGCTGCTCGAGTGCTGCCGTGTGCCTGGCGTGTGCGTGGGGGCTGAAACATCCGTTGCCTTTGGTGGGTTCCCAGATGCTCTGGGTCCAGCACACGGGGAAGTCCTTTGGCTCTGGGCCGTGCGGTTGCATCCCAGCTGACACGTCCAGGGCCAGGGAGGATTTGGGCAATTCCCCCCACAGCTGCACGGCCCCGGGCTGGGAGGGGGAGCCCCGAGGTGTCTGGACTCGTGGTGGCATCGGCAGCGCCCAGGCTGGGCACAGCCCCACCAGCACCCAGCAGGGAGGAATGGGAATGTAAAAAACTCCTTGACATCGGTAAGACTGTACAGGAGTAACTCAGGAGTAGAACAAAGCTAGTTCAGTGTGTCTGGACATTAGAGTTTAAATCTCACTGAGAGGTGGTTTGCTCCCATGCCGTGGAACTTGGCCAGCACAACTCCAGTGTGTGGTTGGGGCCGGGTGGGTGCACAAGGCATTTCCAGACTACCAGAACTTTCCAGAAAGACCAGTAGGTTTTGCTGTCCAAAATCATGAATACTGGTCAGAAGCGTGCTCTGGTTTTCCGTGCAATCCTGTGACAAAATTAGGCTTCGTTTGCATAGGTCGGGCACAGGTCAGGCAACGCCTCTGTCCTTACGTGCTGAATGTAAATACAGCATGAGGAAAGGGGGTTGTCTGCACATGAGTGTGCAAATACCGAGAGAAAAGCAGCTCACGTAACCTGACAGTGCCGGAGTGATGTAAACACCCGATGGTGGATGGGAATTATCTCTGAGGACCGAAGACTGATTTGTAAACCCTGGAATAAATTGCTCTTATTTTGTAGCACTTACTTTCTCGGTTGCACTTTGCAGGGAGTTTGCTCGTCTGCCAGTTACTGTTCGTCAGAAGGAAAACCCCAAACTGCCAGTAGTCTGGCAGCTGTCTTCCCGGGAAACCAGGCGCAGAAGGTAAAATAAATAAGAGCCCGGCGGGGAATGGCTCCCTCTGCCAAAAGAAGTAAAAGGCAGCGGAGGGTGGGAGGGCGGCCCTGGGCAGGTGGGAGGGGAGCAGGCAGAGTGACTGGGGGTGCTGCCCTCCCCCTGCCCTCCCCCTACTGCCCTCGGCCGGGGGAGCAAAGCCTCGGCTGCCAGCCCAGCAGCTGTGAGGTGTTGGGGCGTAAGGGCCCGACTCCCCTTGTAATGGCCCAGCGCGGGAGCAGAGCCGGGACTTTTTTGGGCACAGGGGGAAATTAATGCTGATTTCCCAGTTGCTGTGAGGCCCTTCTGTGGTAACCATGGCAACCAGGCTTCAAAGACAAGGGGTTAAAATACAGGTTTCCTAACTTTGGCATCCGCAGAGGAGACGTCCTTTAAATGCCTTCCCCGGGAGGGTGGGTTCGGGGCTGTCCTGCTCCCGGGGCATGCAGGCGCAGGCAGCACCTCTGTCCGCAGCGCTTGCCCCTCTCAGCACCCGGGACTGCCGCCTTCCCCTACATCTGTAACACTTTAAACCTCCCAGGTGCTGCTGCACCCTGTGAAGCTCAAGCAGCTGCTTCAAATCCTTCCCAAAATTACGGGATCTGAGCCTGTTTCTGTGGAGGGCCCAAGCACCAGCTTGGGATCGCTGTGGCTGGTCGCAGCCTCGTGGCTCCCGGGTGGCGTTTGCCATGAGTCTCCCTGTGCTGGCAGTGATCAGCTCTCCGCACATTTTTCCTTTTCCTGTCCTTGTGTGATGCAGTGTCTTATCTTCTGTTTACCTGTGCCCTGCTGCTGCTTCTAAAATGTGCCATGGGTTAAGGCTGTAACTTTGACATGGCCTTCCTTCCCGTAAAGAAGTTTGTACGCTAATATGGTATGATTGTGTTGCAGTGGGACAGGCTCAAAATACTTCTAAATGTCACTTTGTGTTGATGCATGAGTGGTGTTTCATCATGAAATTAACTGCAAATACACCACCCCTGGGTGTCGGGGAAGGACAGTCTCTGCATGCGGCCAAGATAACGGTGTGTGACTGAGTTAAGGGTAGTTGGAGGGGCTGAAGGGGGGGAGGCCTGGTACTGCTTAACAAAGGGGAAAAAGCCAATGGTGGGAAGTCAGTTCCCCAGCGAATGAAGACGGGAATGGGAACGGCAACCTGCTGAAGTCCCTGGTGATGTAAAGTTGGTGTTACCAGCCTTGTAAATGGCTTCGTCTCGGCTTCTCAGAGCAGCGGTCCCTGCTGTGTGCAGCCGTCGGTCCCTGTCCCCAGCCCCTTGCTCCCCGTGCCCGCTGTGCTGCACCCGGCCTTGGGGCCTGGGGGGCTTCTGTGTGTCCAGGCATTTTGGGCTGCTGAGCTGACCCTGGCTCTGGCTGCCTCCAGCCAGCTCCTGTGCCCGGGGTCTGCCAGGGAGCGTCATCCTCTGGGGCGAGAGCTGTGCTCCCGGGCTGTGCCCGTCACCCTCGGGGACCCCAAAACCAGGGCCAATTCCTGGGGTGGGGCAGGCCCCCAGGCAGCTTGGCCTTTGGCCAGCAGCACCCAGTCCCAAACACAGCCGAGGCTTTGGGTGAGGGGAGGGCGAGTGAGATCCCAGCTGGGTGGCCGCGGGTGGCCGAGGCTTGGGCTGCACTTGCACCGGTGGGGCTTCCACCATGGCCCTGAGCACAGCGGGGCTGTCCCGCTCCGCGGGGCCCTGGAGGGCTCACAGAAACTCTTCCCGCGGTGTCGGACTGGCTTTACTCAGCGGGTTTCCAGGGAAGTCTGAGCACATGCTGGTGGTTGGCACAGGCTCTGGGGCAAGAGGGAGGAGGAGTTGTTGCGTGGCCCTTTCGTGTCCGGTCTTGGTGGGCTTCCTTCTAAACCTGGCTGATGGGGGGGAGGAGGAGGAGTGTGGTGGGAGCGCCCTGGAGTGTGGCAGTGCCTGTTGGGGCGATGTGCTCCCATGTCCCCATCCTGCTCCCGTGTTCCTGTCCTGCTTCCATGTCCCTGTCCTGTTGCCATGTCCCGGCCTTGCTCCTGTGTCCCTAGTCCATGTCCCTGTCCTGTTCCTGTGTCCCTGTCCCATGTCTCTGTCCCGTGTCCCCCCCCTGCAGCCAGGTGTATCCCTCTGCAGGAACCTCCCGTGTGTCAGCCCGCAGGTCTCGTCACCTGTGCGGGGGTGATGAACTCATGTCTCACGCAGTGCCCGTTTCAGACCAGCGTGTTCCCGCGGGTGACCACAGAGGACGGAGCTGATGGCTGAATCCATCCCTGCCGGGCGGGGGCCGCTCTGCGGTATCCTTAGACGTGGTTCCTGAGGGGCACCAGCCTTCCAAACGGAATCCCTTTGCTCTGCAAGAAGTCTTCTCCAGTGTACTTCCAGGCGCGCCGCGGTGGGTGCATGGGCTGGGCGTCGGTATGTCGGAGGGAAGTTGCACACCCAGACGGCTCTGTACGCCCAGGAGGTGCAGTGAGGGCCGGGGGAGCCGGTTCAGAGAGTGTGTGAAGGGAAGGCTGCCAGGGCATCACCGGGAGGTGGTGCTTCCTGCTTTGGGGATTTGTTTGTTTGTTTTCCCGTGTGCGTATGTAAATGAGAGTTTAACTGATTGCCAATAGCGGAGTAGCACATTCCCCTAATTTAAATGGGTAAAGCAGAGGGAAGCCTTGCCCTGTTCCTTTCTGATGGGGTGAGCTGTCTCACGCTGGTGCTCTGCGGAGTGAGAACCCCCAGTCCCCCCGGGTCCTCGCCAGGGGCCCGGCAGATGAGACGCGCTTGTGCTGCCTGGTGCCGGCTCACCTGGCAGCAGGACCGGAGGGTTCCCCTTCCCTGGGCACCTCCTGGCAGCTCTCCCCTCATCGCACACTTGGGGGCTGCTCCTCTCCCAGCAGCTCCGGGGTGGCACCGCTGGGGTTCGGGCTGCGATGGACCGGGCGCTGGTGCCCCCGGGCGCTCCCCCTGGTCCCTGTCGGGGTGACGCTGGGCGGGTGCTGCTCTCCGGGGTTGGTTCTGGGCCCGTGGCTGTCAGAGCCGAGCAGGTCCTGGTGCCGGAGCAGGGACATTCCTGCCGCTGTGGTGTCCGGGGCTCACCTCAGGAGCTGATGAGCTTGTGCTGCTTCTTCTGACGGGGCCCTGGGAGCTCTGCGGCTGCTCCCGGTGATGCTCGAGAGGTGCTGGCCTGCGGCTGCTCCCGGTGATGCTCGAGAGGTGCTGGCCTGCTGCTGCTGGGTATTTCTGTGCCTCCGTGGTGTTTCATGGTGTTTTTCAGTGACTAGACAAAAGCAAACCCAGGGGTCAGCTCCTGTCCCGTGGTGTTTCCAAGCCAGTGCTGCTCAGCCTGGGCAATTCCATCCTTACAGCAGATCTGACCGGGGGGGCTCAGCACCCGTCCCTGCGCTGGACCAGAGCCCCCTCGCCGGGCTGGCAGGGCCTCAGCAATGGGAGGCTCTGCCCGTGGGCTCTGGCCACCTGCAGTTCTTGTCTGCAGAGACCATTTATTTATTGCTTCCTTTTCCCCATACATAGCTACCCCTTCTTTTTTATGTCTTTATCTCTCCATGCTGCTTGTGAAAAGTAGGGAACATGAGGATGTAGGTTACTGCCACAGCACTGTGACTTCCTTTAAAAATAATGTTATTATTACCAGCATTATTGTTGGTTTTTTTTTTTTTTTTTTTTAATATTTCTCAAACACTACCAGGAAGTTTATTCTGGAACGCGTATAATCAGCAGATGCTGCCGGAGGTTGAGGAAAGGTGCTGGTGGCTCCTGGTAGCAGCGGGGTGCTGGTGCTGGGAGAGGGGAGGTGCTGATTCAGCATCCCCAGGGTCGACACTGGGAGGGGGTGTGTGTGCAGCCCCCTCGGGAAGGAGCAGAGGCGTGTCGGGGTCTGGTGGCAGCAAGCAAGGGCACAGCGAGGGGACTGAGCGCAGAGAGGTCATGGCACAGAGGTGTCTGAGCCTGGCAGAGAGCTGCTGGCGGTGGGGGCAGCCACCCGACAGGTGCCGGGCACCCACTGGGTGCCCAGGGGAGCGCAGCGTGGTCCTGGTGTCCTCTGAGAACAGGATTCATGCCCGGCGTGCAATAACCCAATCCTGACACACCCACGAGAGAGATTGTATTTACCCAGGCCCGGGGTGGACATTTCCACCCGCCCCGCGCAGCGACAGCCGGTTTTTGTGCTCCCGTTACACACAGACCCCGAGGTCGGAGCTTTCCCAAACAGGCCGGTGAGCTCCCGGCCGGTCGGTGACTCTCACCCCCGGTCCCAGGCTCACATAATGCTGCTGCTCCTGCACATGCCCAGGGAAGGGGCTGAGCCCGGGCAGGGCCTTGTGACTGCGGGGTGCTTCCCAGGGGCGTAACGAAGGTGGTTCACTGTCAGGGCACTCAGAAGTCCGTTTCGTTGCCAAGTCAATGAATCGAACAGTCACTTTGCCAGGGACTGTCCCAGACATTCTCTTTATGGTCCAGGACGTTCTACCTATTTTCTAGGGTTTGGAGATCGAAGTCTGTCCTTGATGGATTTCTTGTCACTAATCAAGATCATCCTGACCACGCTTCTCCACCTGTGGGGTGACTGCAGCTGCTGGCACAATCACTAATGGTGGCCGCTGGCACATGTGAAGGGCACAGATCACTGGGCCCGGGGGAGCGTGGCGATGGGCTTCGGCCTGCTGGCAGGCGGCGGGTGTGCCGGGGAGGGTCATGGCGGGTGTTAGTTATCTTCTGGGAGAGGCCGTGGCTGGCACCAGAAAATGCCATTTTTTTGATTACAAAATGCTTTGCTCAAAATGTTTCAAGTGTGGTGACTTTTCCTCACACTTAGGACATGTTTTGGAAAGCCTTGCCCCAGGAGTGCGGGTGTTGCGGGGGCCCAGAGTGTGTGGTGCTGTGCCAGACATCCCTGTGTGTGGGCACAGGGCAGCGGCGCCATCCCAGGGCTGCCACTGGTGCTGTGGAGGCTGCTGGTGATACTGTGCCCCTGGCACACTGGGGCGTTCGGGCTCCCTAGTAGTAATTTTGAAGAAAAAAGATTGGTTCTTGTTCAGTTTAGAGTGAAACAAAAGTTGAGCAGCTCTAGCAAGATGCCCTGTTACCAGCTCTGGTCTGCAGGTGGGGGCACGCTGTTCACTTTTTTTGCTGTAGCTGGCACAGATGGATGAAAAACTATGAGAAGTCTGTCAGATCCGCAGGCAGGGACTGTCCCCTCACTGCTCTCCATCCCCTCTGGGCAGCGGTGCCTCCGCGCTGGTCCCTTGGCAGTTGCTGCTCCGCTGCCGAGCGGGAGCCGCCGGCGCTGCGCTGAGGGGAGCAGCCCCCCCGGGTTTGCTGCTTTTCCCTCACTTCCCCCTGGAAATCCGAGGGGCACCTGGGCAGCAGGTGGAGGTGTGGGAGCCCTGGAGGAAGCGGGATGGCGGCCGGGCGCTGCTCCCGGGGCCGCATCCAGCCGCTTCCCCCCCGCCCTCCTCTCCCTCCCTCTTGTCAAGCTCCTTCCCGACGAACCCGCTGGGCTTGGTGAGTAGGATGTGACATGAACCACATCATGGAAAAATGCATTCCTGTGCCTGGGAGCCTGGAAATGAGGAAAAGTGATGCATTTTTAAAGAGGACATTGTGGGGAGAGCGAAGTACCTCCTTTGATTTCTGTGCATAATTTAAGGATAACTCAATTAGCTTCGGTAAAGTCATGCTAATTTACCTGAGGTAAAAGTTTGAGGTTTCTTGTTTCTACAAGCATTTTCCTGCATAATGCTGCTCTTTCTCCTTTTGTGGAAAGGGAACTGCATAATTTCCGTGATATTAATTAAGATAGGAGAGAATTATACCTAAACGAATTCAGTGGAAAATAAATAAGTTTAAGACATGCCCGGACTGCAGGTGAATATCCCTGGCCTGGTCACCGGCTAAGCCCAGGCCTCCGGAGCGGAGCCGGGGGGGTCCTGCTCCTCCCTGACACGGCGGCGTGGCCAAGGGTGCAGGTCACGGAGCCGCTTGGGGTCTGCGTGTGCTTCCCTTCCATTTCTTGTGGAAAACTGTGAGGGAAAGTGTCTGCAGGAAGAGACCCGTGCTGTGGCCCCGGGGCTGAAGGATCTCTGGTCCCTGTGCCGCAGAGCTTGTGGGGGGGTCACGCTCTGCCCCTCTCCGTGGGGGTGTCCCTGCGTGGGGGCAGCCGAGCGGGTGTGGGCAGACCCCTGGGTGCCCCCCGGGATCGTGTCCCCTGGGCTGTGAGGAGGTGCTGGGGGGTGCGTGGAGGCTGCCGGTGCCGGCCCCCACCCGCGAAAGGCTCGGCCACGGGGGCTCCCACTGGCCCTATGTGGAGGGAGCAGCTGACTCTGCTCCGGGGGAATGGGGAGGTGCTGGGGAGCCCGGGCAGCGCCCAGGGACCCGCTCCACCTGTTGAGTTCCCTTCCGCACGTTAGCGAAGGATTTTGTGCTCTGAGGTGGCCAACTGTGGGCTGGGGTGCACCCCGGCTCTGCTACCACCTGGCGTAAGGGCAGAGTCACCTTTTACCCCCCGGAGCGCAGCGTGGGCTCCTGCGAGCAGGGAAACGCGGCCTGGGAGGGAAGGTGCGGGCAGAGGTCATCCAGATCTGCCCATATCCCTGTCTTCTCCCAGTGCCCAGTGAAAGGGGCGGTGGGACAGGAGCGGGGGACACCCTCGGCACTGCTGCGGGGTGGCCAGAGCCCAGCACTGTCCTTGGCCACCCAGGCTCCCGCACAGCTGGCCCGCAGCTGGGTGATGGTGTAAACCCAGCGCGTCCAGGCGCGCAGCCTTGCGAGGCGCCGCCGGGGTGTCCAGCGGGGTGGGTCTCAGCTGGAGTGCAGGTGGGGTGGGGCAGGGCGGGGGTGTCCATCTATCAGCGTTTTGTTTCAGGAGTTCAACAGAAGTCTTGCAACGGCAGCACGGTTGATCAATTTTTGAAGCGGCAATTAAAATCTAAACTTCTTTGCCAAGGCCTTAAGTATGTCTCTTATCTAAAATGCTCAGACACATTGCTGAGTTAAGAACATTAGGACCAAGAGACCCATTAAATTATCTGGCACAGAAGCGAGAGCTGTAAAACCTGCAAACTGACTGGGTCTCACATGGCAGATTCGATGGTATCTTCTTTATACACTAAAATGTAGAAAAGGGGGAGAAAAGTCTTTCAGAGTAATTGCTCTGTGCTAGAAGTTCTGAAAGCGACTAAGGATTTCTTTTTCCAAAAACCTGTGTAAAATATTTTTGATCTTGCCCAGCTGAAGGGAAACCCGCTTTGTTTGCGTATTTTTACTTTTTCTGTCCTACAAGATGTTTGATTTGTCGTCTGGAAAAAGACAAAAAGATACAGCACTGTTCTGTCAGCCCTTCCCCAATTAATTAAAATGATCTGTGATAATTAGGTTCAGAAACTGTTCAAAACTGTAACTCGGAGATGGGGTAAGGTCATAAAAATAATCACCGTACAGCTTCGCCACGTTTCAGTGATGCTGTTCAGCACTAAGCTGGTGTCTTTGCAAGTTCTGAGCTGTGGTTTAGTTAAAGAAACGGGCTCCGTTAAGCCGTAGGCTGCACCTGATAGTCCCAGCCCTGCGCTTAATGACCAGAGAGCACTTGGGACAGCACCGCCCCGGGTAGCCCCGGCAAGGTGATGCGGCAGAGGAAGGAGAAGTGGCCAATTAACACATAAATTAATGATGCACTTGCTTAGGCGAGGACTTGTTTAAAACCGCGGGCCTGGAGCAGCTGTCTGGGAGCTGAGGAGCCTCTGGGGTGCTCCCGGGGAGCCGGGGTGCAGGTGGGACCCCGCTGCCCCGTCCGTCGGGGCGGGGGCTGGGGGGTGCAGGTTCTCCGTGCTTCTCGCTGCCCTTTCCTGAGCCATGTCTCTGCCAGACCATGGTTTTAATTCTCAGCCCTGCACCCCAGACAGATTTCTGCCCACCGAGGGTCTTTTTTTGCGCCCATGTGTCTGTTCTCCAAGGCCAGTGGAAGTTTTCTAATTAAAATGTTAAATAAGCTGGGTCAGGTACCAGGTGCAGAAGGAGAATTACATTTTAGATACAAGTAAAAGCCTGTTCTGAGGCTTGGACCTAACTGCAGGCAAAGAGAGAAATACTGTCGAGAGTGATGCAGAAGAGAAAGAAGTTTTCAGTGATTCTTTCTGTTTGCCGTTTGCAAAGAAGCAGAGAAATACAAACTCACAGAGACAGTGAGGTATTTTCTACTTCTACGGGAACTAAGAAAAAGGTTAAAAAGTGGCAATTTAAAGAAGATGTTTTAAAAGGAGCAGAACTGGATAACTGGTACCCAGGAGTATTAAAATAATTGGCCAAGGAGCTCCCCGAGACGGTAATGATTTATTTTTAACAGATCCTGGAACACTGTGGACAAACCAGAGGCATGGAGAAAGGCTAATGAAAACTGATAGAAAAATTAAATATGATTGGGTCCAGGGGGAGTTGTGCCGTCAGCTCCTCCTGGGACGGATCCCTCTCCTCTCCCTGCAGCCTCCCACTGCCTTCTCTCTCCTCCCACTTGCACGCCCTCACAATCTCCACCTCGAGCTCTTCCCACAGACTTTCCCGCTCCTCTCCTGCCCTTCCTGCTCCCGGAAAGCCAGCATCGGGGTGCGGGGCTGGGTTGGGGCCGGCCGTGCTCGGCCCCTCTCCCACCCCTGTCCTTCTGCTCTGCCCTCCCAGGCTCCTCCACTCTCCCGTCCCTGCCCGCCCTCACCCCTGGCTCGCTGCAGGATGTGGCATTTCTGGGTGTCCCCAGTTCTTCCTTTCGTCCGGGCACGCTCGAGCCGGTGGGGCCGCCCGGGCTGTGCCCCCTGCTGACCCCGCTCCGTGCCCAGCCCAGCTGCCCGTCCCTGCTGGGGTTATCCCCGAGGCTTCAGTCTCGCGGCTTCGCTTTCTGTGTCAGGATGGGGGTTTGTTGTCCCCTCTCCCCCTCCCCAGCCCGTCTCCTCGCAGTCTGTGTTCCTGGGGGGTGGCCCCGCTCTGCGGGCCTTGAGGCTTGAGCTGCCGCACATCTCTCGCTGTTCCTCGTCTTTGTCAGGCACAGCTGGGTTTGTCTGTATCTTGACAAATGTGGGGGGATGATTCCAGCGGTCAGTCCCCCAAACGTGGCCCTGCAGCATCTCCCTGCGCCGTGGCCCTTGGGGAGTCCCAAGCTCAGCGGGTTGGCCGCTGTTTGACTGATGGCGGCGGAGGCGCGTGACGGGGCCCAGGCCCTAATTCCTGAGCTGGTCCCGCTGCTGGGACAAACACCTCCCAGTGTCCTGGGACATGCCGCCGGGCACCCATTGGACAGTCAATCACAGGCGCTAACCCGGCCCAGTGTCCCCGAGGCTGTTCCATGGCTCTCGCCTGCCCTGCCCTTCCCTGCAGAGCAAGGCTTGTCTTTCCACAGACCCTGCAGGTTCCCTGTCTCTGTGTTGCCCAGCACAGCTCTGCTTACACATTTCTCGGGAGCATACCAGGTTTTTGGGGTCGTTACTCTGTGGCCTCCGAATGCACTCAGCTGGCAGTTGTGGAAGGAGCCGATAGGAACTGGTAGCAGAGGCCAGGCACGTCGTTCCTGGCTGCGCCGCAGCGAGAGGCGTCAGGGCCTTCTGCAGCAGGACCCTCTGCCGTGGCCTCTGCGCGCTGACCCTTCACTCCTTCTGGGGGGTCAACTCCCAGATTTTTGAATCTGGTGGAGGCGTCGTCAGTTCTTTGGTGTCACCCCAGGGAGCAACTTGCTGGGAGCCACCAGGACGGGGCTGCTGGCAGTGGCTGTCGGGCATCACAGCCTGCGCCCGAGCACCCTGTGCCCGAGCACCCCGCACTCGCCTGGCTGCCCCCGTCAGACAGCACCGGGCAGTGCCTGGGGCTCAGCACCTCTGCCCCATGAACCCTTTGATTTCTGTCTCCCCACTGATGCTGCCTCTGCTCCCCAATTTGCTGTCTGTCCTGTTTCCAGAGCTCTGCTGGTGCTTCGTGCGGCTCATCATTGCTTTCTTCTGTTGTTTTTCCCTAAATCAGGAAACCATAAATATGTATTTTAGAGCCATCAGTTTCTTCAAGTGTGCGGAGCTCTACCTCCTGCAAAAATCCCAGCAGCAGATTTTGAGCCAAAGGGAAGATTGCAAAAATAGTTTCTCCCTTATGGCTCATTGAAAGTTTCTCTTTTAGGCAAAATTGCCCAACCCTGACAGATGTATCTGAAGTTTTAAAAAATATGGGTCCCAGTATTTCACTGAAGCTGTCATCCTTGGTAAGTAAAGGGAAATACTCCTTTCAGTATGCCTGTTGGTTTCCTTTGGATCTAAATACAGACCGAGACCATCGGTTTCCCGCTGCTGCTGCGTGTGGTCAGGGAGCCCCCGTGCTGGTGTTCCAGTGCTGTGTTGGTGTTTCAGCCCCCGTGTTGGTGTTCCAGCCCCCATGCTGGTGTTCCAGTGCCGTTCCAGGGTCACTGTGTTCCCATCTGCAGCCGGAGGGATGCCCAGGAGCCCCGTCCCTCGCGGGCTCTGGGTACCAGCCACTGGCGTCGTGGTCCCAAGACTCTGGTGCTTTGAATCAGCCTGGGGAGAGGCAGGGAGAGGGACTCAGTCACTTCCACCAGCTGTTCCAAGCTCCCTGCCTCACCCCGTGTCCCAGGGTCCCTGTTGCATCCCGAGTGCCCAGGAACCCGTCCCAGGGGGCTGGGGCTGTCCCTGCACTCCCCCGCCCTGGCACTGCCCGTTGCTGCTGGACACAACCTGCGCGGTGGTGGTGCCGGGGCTGTTCGCTGTGTTGAGTCACGGGGTGCTCCTGCATCCCAGGAATTTCCCGTCTCCTGGAACTGCTTGGAATCTGCTCCAGGGTCAGTCAGAGCCTCTGCCAGGGCCAGTGTCACCTCAGAGCTCCCCAGGCCATGCTGGGAGCAGGGCCGGGGCCGCTGCGGCCCCACGAAGGGGCTACTTGGGCTTCCAGGCAAGATAACGTGGGGGATTAATTAGATAGTTAAGTGCTAACAGCAATTGAAAAGAGGTGTACTTGCTGTATGCCCCTTAAGTTTGAATTTATTAAAACTCCTTTCTGTATGGCCTATTAATTTTTGATGACTTTAGATAAATTACACTCAGCCTGAAAATAAATTAAAATAAGTGCATATAAATCATTTACTATTCTTGGCTTCTGCAAAACAAATTTCCATTTCAGCTCTTGTTGTCCTTCTTTTATTACATGTGTTCTGCTGGAGCACATAATTCGTTATTGTGATGAAAATGTTTTATCTCCTTGAGATTCCCTGGTTTTGCCTTTGAAGTGTCAAGGCTGCTGTATACATGGCGCCTCTTAGGTTGTTTCAGTCGCTAATTTGACCACATCCATTTTGATTTACCAGTTAACAGGCCAGACCCAGATACTAAATAGTACTCTTCCATGAGAGAGTTCTATGGTTTGTACCCGGTATTACTTGACATTAAATTAAACTTTAGAACTTAAAATCCAGTTTATGTTTTATGACTCACATCCACAAGTGATGTTCAGGCAAGTGTAGAGGCAACCCTAATAAATGCCCGTCTGGTTTTAGATCGTTTAATTTACTATATGTTTATGTAAGAGAACTGTGACTAAGAAAAGAATTGGCCTCAGTTAATCCTGCAACGATTGCAGGATATTTTACTGGGATAATAAACGTCCATCTGGAGTAAATCATTGTTAGTTTACTTTTCATTTGATTTTGTAGACTGTGCAGAAGTGGCGCAGTGGAAGGAATGAGTTATTTTTACAGTGCTTGATGAAACCCACAAACTGGGCTTGGAAATCTGTTTAGGATTAACCCCCACTGTGCTCTGTGGTGCTGGTGATCTCCCTCTGACCGTGCCCTTCCCTCTGCTCTCGGTCTGGTGGGGCAGGATGGCTGCAGCGCCCCGGACCTGGGTCCCCCTTGGTGTCCATCCCCTTTTTGGGCACGCGGGTGTCGGTGCATTGAACAACCTGGTACTGGTTTGCCAGAGGTAAACCTTAGGAATAACGTCGCTACATTTTTATCAGAGCATTAAGTTAGGATTTGCCAGCGTTGGGCGTTCTGTATGGTGATGGTCGGGAATGGGTTGTTTCAGGGGCTCAGGGAGTTGTGTGGAGGCTCTGCCAGGCAGGCTGTCTGTCCCGGGGTCCATCCTGGGGTCTGTCCTGGGGTCCATCTGCTCACCCTTACTGGGGGAACTGGGCGGCTCACTGCCTGTGTGTGCCCTCCTCTCTCCTTTAACCACGCAGATGGGTGCAAACGGAGGCAACGAGCTGTTCGGAAAATCTCCCGGGGTGTCTCCCTCCCTCTGGCCTTAACCAGTCACACTTGCAAAGCCAATCCTGCAGGCAGTTTGTGCCAGACCTGGGGTTGCAGTCAGCAACTCGGTGTCCCCCTGCACACTCCTGCCCTCACCATGGGCTCTCCCTGGTTGCAGCTGGCCAGTGCCGGGATGGGGCCCTGTCAGCATCCGGCTGCCTCCCCCCAGCATGCTGCAGCCCGGTGCCCTCCTTCGGCACGTGCCGGCATGCAGGCAGGAGAGCTGGTGCTGTTGGGATGGGCGGAACATTTGGATTTGCTGCCCGCTGTGAGGCTGCTGCCCCGCGCAGACCCTCCTCCGAGGTGCGAGCACTTGATTGCTCACGGGTCCTTCCAAGAGACCTGGCGCCGCAGTGCCCAAATGCTTCACAAATGGTGTTTTTTGGCTCTCCTATCGTAGCATGAACAGCATTGAATGTGGTGAGGTTTGTTTCACTTCGCTTTAGCCCTTGCAGAATGCATTTTGATTAATCAAAACCCATTGTTAATGCTGGCCAAATTTTTAAAACAAGTAGCTGGAGAGGAGCAGACGGAGAAGCCCTTGGGGTCACCTGCCCATGTAAAACCAAGCGCCGTGCGCCCTGCGCCTCCTTCAGCCCGCCTCCCTGCTGCTGGGAGATGTCCCGTCTGTGGCCAAACAGGCCTGAGCAAGGCTTCTCGTTTTGTTTCTCTGAATGGCGAATAGGTTCTTTTTTTTTGTAAAAATAATGAGATTTTCCTTGTGGGAAAACTGAATTTGGGAAATGCTTTTTGCTGTTGAAAGCTGTCGAGGTCGAAGCTTCCCAGCAAGCTGCCAAGCCACCCACAGGCACCCAGAGGCACCCACAGGCACGTGCTGTGGCGGTGGCCGAGAGCGGGAGAGGTGATGCTTGTGAAAAAAGAAAATCAGCGCCATCTATTTTGGGGGGGGTTTGGTTAAATTTTCTGTGGAATTCTGTCATCTGAGATTAAAACTCCCTCAAAGTGGATCTGCGGCTCTGTCAAGAGTCTGTTCTCTCAAGAGTAGTTCTAACATTTTGATTTCATGAACTCCTCGTGTGGAGGAAGAGCCTTGTGACTGCACTTGTTAGTGGGGCCGTTGGACCTTTCCGTGTCTTACCCTCATTTTCACTGGTACAGATCAAGTGTTCAGACTGCGTTTGGGCTGAAGCGTTGGGTCCTGCTGATCCCATTCGTGTCCTGGTGATCCCATTCGTGCCCTGCTGATCCCTTTCATATCCTGGTGATCCCATTCGTGTCCTGCTGATCCGATGCTGGTGCTCACTGGGTGACCTTGCAGCAGTTGAACTCTAACGCTGCCAATCACTGTGGCGTGGCTGTGCCCTCTCCCCGTGCCGAGACCAGGAATCTCACGTGCGGGACTGAAGCTGGAGCAGATGTCCACTTCCCCACTGCTCCGAGGGGTTCCCTGGGCGCTGGGGCCATGGTGGGAGGCCATGGAGCAGCCATTTCCCGGGGAGCTGCAGGCGCAGGGGGCTGCAGGCCAGGGCACCGCCCCAAGGCAGCAGGAGTTTACCATCAAGTCAGTGGCCTCGATCCATCACCGGTCTGTTTTACACTGATGAGATTTTGAGGCAAAGTATTATGCCAAAGCACTCCAATCTTACGGGTTATAATAAAATCAGCAGACAAAATAAGTGCAAGTAGCAACTTGCGAATCATGTTGAGGATCACAATCAATGAAGGCGATAGAGTTGCTTACGGAACAGATGAGCTGTGGGGAGTAAAGAGCCAAACTGCTGCAACACCTCGGTTCTCTTCTGGCACGTGACAGCTCCTACTGCTTGGCTGGCTCCATGGCAGATGGACATCTAGGAATGTGTAAAATTAACAGCAATAATCAGTTTAGTATCCTTGTAATACAGGCCGCGACAGAGGCTCTGTCCTACCGCAGCAAAGCCCCGAGGCTGCTCCTGGCTGTCGGGCGGCTGCCCGGGTGGGTGAGAACCTGCACAGCCCCCACAGCCAGCATGTCCCCCCGTGTCCCTGTCAGCCCCCAGTCTGTGTGGGTGCTCGTGGCTCATGTCCTCCTGCTGGTCCTTTGGCAGAGAGGTCTGGCCTCGCAGTGAAGGGTTGGACCCTCTGCCTGAACCTTGCAGTGTGGCACCACGTCGTCCCGCATGCCAGCCCCAGGCGCTGGGGTACCCCCAGTGTCCTTCCCCCCTCCGTGCTGGGACACTGGTGGGACACTACTGCCCGTCCCAGCACTGGCAGTCACACAGTGACTCCTTCTGTCAGGGGAGGGCTGGCTGTGCACGAGGAGAGGGAAAAAGGGCTGCTGGTGCAGCGAAGCACTGATGGCTTGGAGGTGGTTGGTGTTCCGTGTGTTTCTGCATATGCTGCATGTGGTAGCTTCATGCTGCTCTCTGTTCTCCATGCTCTGGATAATGAAATTTTTTTTTACTGTTGTAGTGCCCAGCACTTCTTAGTGCAAACCTTTTGTCTGGGTGGAGGGAGCCTGGGACAGGGATGGGGAGCACTGCCTGCCCACCACAGGGTCCTGCTGGGGTCTGGCCACCCCTGCCCGAGGCAGATGACGGGCCAGCACGGGGCCTTGGGATTAGGCAGCAGCCAGTATTTCTTATAGCATGTTAATATTGCACTCTTCCTCAGAAATCAAGTCACTGTACTGACAGGGTGGGCGCTAGGTCCTGTTCTAAAGTCATGGCTGTTGCGTTATCACAGCCACTTGGCTGACGAGGTCCCAGGCTGTAGCAGGGATGTTCCGACCCGGACTGGGAGACCAGAGTCATAAAGGTTTTGTGATTCCCTCGGGTTAAATTCAGGTGAAATGGCACCAGCCGACCAGTTAAAATGTTTTACTTGCAGTAGAAACGACTTAAACTTGGAAAAGGGTAATAAGTAAGTGACATGGTCTCCTATAAATCTGTAAGAAAAAAAAGACAGGAGAGAGAGAGAGTCAAAGAAATCCGGTCGCCACCCCTGGATCCAGCGTTGGCTCAGGTCTGGTAATGCTGGGTGGTGGGTGCACACCCAGCGATGTTTTCTGTCACCTTTTAAGTTTCTCCTACCAGCTGATGTGCGTACTAGACAGAGAGAGGCGGGTGTTCCACAAACTCAGTTCTGTGAGGGACGAGGAAAAGGTGGAGCAGGGGCTCTGTGTGTGCACTGAGGGGGAAGGGGTGCACCCACCCCTCGTCCAGTTGAGTCAGTGGTCATGCTCACCCCCCACCCCCCCTTTATTTTTTCCTCGGTTTTTGTTTAGGTCCATCGAGTGCTGCCTATTTATCTCTTACCAGTCTTTGAACCCGAACAGGCGGTGTCACTCAGCCCATGTTTCCCCCTGTGAGACTTAATCTAAGGGGTTTGGCAGAGCAGCCGTGCGGGCGTGGGGGTGTGCATCCCGCCACGCCCCCTTGGGCAGCGTTCCTTGGGCTAGTCACAGCCTGTCCTTGAGGTTTTCTATGTCGATGAATGTCTGAGGCGCTAACTGCTTCAGCTCCTTGCGCGGGGGTTGCTGGTGGGCGCCCGGGCCGCTGCTCTCCGGCCGTGGCTGCCCGGCTCCGCGTGGTGCCGGTGCTCCGAGGGCCTCGCCGGGGGGTGCCGGGGCAGGAGAGCGCAGCCCGCAGCAGGCTCAGCCGTGGGACACCCGCCGTGGCCCTGCCTCGGGTGCAGGCACGGCCCTGCCTCGGCACCTCGCTGCGTGCGCGGTTCCCGTGCGGCGCTGCGGGCTGTGGTGGGCTGGTGGGAGATCCGCACGGCGGAGGTGTCCCTGCCCCGGCCCTCGCGGGGCACCTGCACCCCCCTCGCACCCCCTCCCTGTCGTGCCTTGCCCTCCTCCCTGCCATTGCTTGCCGGTTTAAGCAGCCTCCCCCCCGGGAAGATGCAGTTTGCGGTTCTGCTCTTCACACCGCAGCACTGTGGTTGTCTTAGTTCTTCCTGGAGAAAACGGGTTGATGTTCTGCCTCAGATGGAACTGAAGAGGGGCTCTGTGGCTCGGATCAGGGGTCAGTCTGACCCGCGTCTCCAGCTCGGCCGCTGGCTGTTGGGGGTCACTACGAGAGCCCCGGTCGGAGGGATGTGCTGGCGTGGTCCTCGCTCAGCAGCACCTCCCAGCCCAGCGCTGAGCCCCATCCCTGCCCGCCCCAGGGCAGCAGCATTTTCTCCCCAGCCTCCATCTCTTCTTGCAGCCGTGCCGGGTCCTGCTGCCAGCTGCCCTCGGGGCTGTCCCCCCGTTCTGCAGGCTCCGAGGAAGGGGTGCAGACCCTGACGAGCTCTTGGCTAGGGGCAGCCTCCTCCTTTCTTTTCGGTGCCTGCCCTGCCGCCAGCTGTGAGAACAGCTCTCGGCTGTCAGCCGGGCGCGGCGCGGGCTAGGGCTTACCGATACCGGTTCTGCTTTCTCTAGAAATCTCTTTAATTAAAATAATTGTTATTGTTGACTTTAATCTTGCCAGTTCAGACCTCATTATGGGGAGAAGAATTGCCTCCCAGAATGCGTCGCTTTGCATGTGTATCCTTTGCGGCTTAAGGCTGGAGGAAAATGAGAGCAGCTCCGTGAAGCAGCTCATTAGCCAGGCAGCCCCCAGCGCCGGGCTGGCAGGGGGACATCACCTCTGGAGTGCACCCACCGCCTCTGCGCCAGCATCAGGCGCACAGGAGGAGGCCCTGGAGCAAGCACAGTTTGATGTCCGGCAGCTTTTAAAGTTCCCAGAGGTTAGAGGGGGTGCAGCTGTATTTGTTGCAGCGTTTGAAGCCCTTTAACAAAGGCTGGGCTACAGTATTTCCTCCCTCCCGTGGCTGCCCGTGGTGATTAACCTGTTCAGTCCTACAGCAAGGACTGCAGGCGTCAGAGAGCCAAACCAGCACATCTCCCGCAGAGCAGATAGGCCGGGCCTCGGGACGAGCGGCCGGACAGCCGAAGGCTGCTTGCTGCCCACGTCAGGGATGCTGCTCCTCAGTGGCGCGAGGCTCCGCGGCTGGTGGGGCACTTCGTGGACGCTGCTGTGGCGAGAGACCGTGGTCCTGGCCTGTGGTTGTGGCCCGTGGTTGTGGCCCATGGTCCTGTTCCATGGTCCTGGCCTGTGGTCTTGGTCTGTGGTCTCAGCCAGTGATCCTGAACCATGGTCCTGGCCCGTGGTCCTGCCTGGTGGTTCTGGCCCGTGGCTGTGGCCCCTGGTCCTGGCCCGTGCAGCAGCTGTGCGGCCAGCAGAGCCTCCAGGGAAACCCCTGGGTGAGGTTCCTTCTTTGATCTGAGTGTTTCTGTTTTCTCAGGTGCTTTGTTTCCCTTCAGCAGAGCACTCAGGCGTGTTTACAAACCGTTGACCTTTGTGAAATTGAAGCTCCTTGTTCTCTACTTAAGTAGTTTTAGCAGCTGGTGTGCCATCTATCACAGCATCTTCATTTCTATGCACCCGTTTCAGCATGGCTGCAGGATGCCTTTGGTGACTGGGGGTGGCAATTTCCCCATCCTTCATCCCCAGCAGGCGAATAACATCAGCTTCCAGACTTTTTCTTTTTCCCCACCACAAGGCTACATTTGCAAAGACCTTGAAAATCACAACTTCTGCAGAAGCCTGGAGGGGTAGGAAAGGCAGTCGGTGGCTTCTGTCATGACCTTAGTGCTGACAGATGATGTCTGAGCCCGGCAGGGTGTCGGGTGTGCCGCGCTGGGTTTCCCCTGCACGCTGCCTTTGGGTAGCACCGACCCTCTGCACCGGCGGTGGAAACTGTTGGCTAATGAGTTGGCTAATGAGTTGGCTAATGAATGACTTCTCCTGGATCCCGCTGCTTCCCGGTGCTTTGTAATTCACAATATGGAAATGACCCTGTGTAGCACTGGCCGCCTCAGCAGATGCTGCACGAAGTATCATAAAACCTATTGCCCCCAAAGACGGGGACAAAAATCCCCCCGGCAAGCAAGAGGGGGTGGTTTGCTCTTCAGAGACACAATTTTTGCCGCTGTCACTTGTCTAATAGCTGTCTTTTATAGACAGATGGAATAACAAATTATCAAATGTAGCAACAAAATTGACTTAAAATTTAGTGTATGAGAGCCTTTCTTTGCAGGAATCACAAACGTCACGTGAGGACCGTGACTATCCCTGTCTTTCTGCAGACACCAAGTAGTAAACGAAAGCAACGTGCACCCTCTTAGGAAACCAGCATTTCCCTGTTTTATGGTAATAATGCGCTTTCTGCTTTTATATTTTTTAAGCAAGTAATGAGAATCAGGTAAGGCCTTGCTTGGTCGGAAGGGAGTTTTGTGCCCTAGGCTGTAAGCTGTGCGGGTGCTGCGGGTGGGACGGGGTGCCGGGGAAGGAAGGGGGGCACGGCCCCGCCGAGCTCTGAGGACGCGTCTCCTCGGGGCTCTTCTGAGCCCCCACGCCCTGCGGCTCCTGCTCCCTCCCGCAGCTCCTCAGCGGGGGCGGTGGCCGTGAGGCCGCGTACTGCCCCCCAGCCCCGTGAGCAGCCCCCCTGCGAGGGGCTGCAGCGGTTCAGGGGCGACGTCTGGGCGGCAGGAGGGCTGTCCCTGTCTCTGCACCAGGAGGCCCCGCGGGCTCAGCACCAGCCTGGCCGCTCAGGTCTGCCTGGCCTTGGCCGTTCCGTTGCCTGAAGCGTCTGGTTCTGCTCTTTGGCTCCAAACGTCGGTACGTCTTTGTGTGACCCGCAGAGCTTGGAGCTTCCGGGGGTTTATGCACTTCTGACTGCACCAGAACACATTGACTGTGGCGACCATGGGGTCATTTCTTGCCTCTTTGTCCCCTATCCGTTAGTTCTATTTAAATTAGCCTTGTTCGCTGTGTAACTTAGCTCCTTACAGGTGGGGGGGGGCAAGTCTTTTTGGCCTTGAACTGAGTTGGTGGTCGTGATCTTCCTCCACTGCTGCCTTTGCCTTTCCCCGACTTACCATAGATTTTTGCTGACTTTCTGCTTCTTTGGAATTACTCAACTTTCAGCGCCTTCTGGGCAGGATGGTCCCTTTGTAATCAGTCCTTTAGTTTCTCTTCAAGGGTACCATATACTATATAGGGTAAAATGTATATATTATAGTATAGTAAGGCCTGCATTGTTCATACGAAGTATGAGCGTATAGTAGAGTGTATATGGTATATATACTATATATTAGTATATGCAGTGTATATGCTTGAAGTATGAACATACAGTATATATACAGTATATATAGTATCACAAGGCCTGCATTGTTGATAGAGTAACCAGGCTCTCACGATAAAGCCTTGATTCCCCGTCCTCCTTAGGGGGTTTAAACGCAGCGTACCTAATCCTAGCATGACTCGTGTCACCATAACCCAGGCGCTCATTCAAACGTACAGTTGTGCACAGGTAACAATTGTGGTCCTGAAAAATAGGAAGTGACCCGTGGTGGTTGTTGGTCCAGAGTCCGTCCTGCGGGGAGCCGTGGCCCTGGGCTGTCTTGGCAGGCTGCGCCCTGCCCGCCCTGCCCGCCCTGCCCGCCTGGTAACCTCATCACGACCTCGTCATGCTGGGGATGGGTTAAGGCTGCATCTCCTCGTGTCACTCTTCCATCTTGTAACAGTATTGCCAAATTTGTACCTGCACCTTGCTGATTCGGTTTTAATCTTGTACAGCTCTTCAGATGAACTTGACTGAACCCAAGCACATTAACTGTAATCACAGCTACAATCTAAATTAACAGCATTACGTTTGCAGATCTAAATGAGCTTGGTGCCCCCAGCCAAGACTGGGGACCCTGGCGGTCGTGCCACCAGTGCCCTGGGCCGCTGAGTCTGTTTGAATCTGGTGGGTGCCAGGTGTAGATGAGGAGTCGCCCCTGGGGAGGGCAGGTGACAGTCCTCGGCCGTGCCTGCAGGCGCCACGCCAGGTGTTGGGCGTTGCTCTGCTGCACACCCTCCTCCGCTGCTCAGCATCCCTGTTCTCGTTCAACAGCAGGGCTGCCCCGACCTGCAGTGCTGGCGCGGCACGGGCAAAACCGAACCCAGGAAACACTTGAAGGCTGGTGGGAAGTTTGGTCCCTTCTGCAGCGCACGGTGGCAGGATGGGGACAGTACCAGCTCCCAGCGCTGTGGAGCCACAGGCTGTGCCCACAGTACTGTGCTCCATTGGAGGCCACAGTTGCATCCTTGGTTTGTTTTTTTTTCTCCAGTGGGAACTCAAAGGTTGGAGCCAGTAGTCATGAAAACCTACAGTCCCCAGAAGTATCAGGAAAAGAATAAACTGAGAGTGCTGAAGGGCAAGGTTTGGAGGCTGGTGTTTTCACTCATCCTTTCTGCAACTTGGCTGCTCTTAGTTTGCATGGTGCTGGGGATGGGTTAGGGACGGGCTGGACAACGGGAGCAGTAATGATCATTCCGATGTTAAATGTCTTTAAATATTCACGACAATACAAGACTATGGCTAGCAGTGAAGCTTTATTTTGTTTTAGGTGAGCATCATGAGTATGTTTCTGAGGTGCTGGTGAGTAACCCGATCCGCACATGTGGAACTTCACCAGTCGCAGAGGGAGCCAAGCGCTTCACCTCTGATGTGGAGCTCCTCCGATGTGGGCGCCGTCTCTTGTGGCCACACAAGTCTCGTGTGGGACCCGTAGGTGCTTTTCCACAGGACGGGGCTCCCTGACGCTCCCCGCACCCGCCGCCTGCGCGGAGCAGCCTCCGCCGCCCGCCTGAGCCAGGGGACGCTGCCGCAGGGCTGTGCGGTGCCACAGCTCCCGCCGAGCCTCTCCACTAGTCACTGATAGATGATTTCATTTAGCTGGTGTGGGCACGGCTGTTATCTGCCTTGTTTCCACACTCCGGGAGGATCCTGGATCTGGCACTGTAAGAGATAAGGCTAATTGAACTGTCAGCCTTGCTGGGAGAAGAGTGCGGCGCTGCTGGCTGTGGCAGCCGGGAAAACAGCGATCAGCTAAAATTAGCCCACGTTCCATTTTTATTTAGATCCCTGTTGTTGTGGGGGATTTTCTTGGTGTGGGTATTCTTTTTTTTTTTGTTTTATTTGCATTTTTGGGTTTTGAATGACATAAAATTAGCTCCTTCTGAGTTTATTCTGAAAATAGCATTAAGAGCTTAAATGTTCAGTGGAGGTGGCTATAAACCCATTGAATTGCCATGATTTAGAGGCCTCTGAGAGTTTTAGCTCAGCAAGTAAAGCCCACATGAAACATCCCTCACTTTGGGTACGTAAATGGCATTATGGGGAAGTGACTCCAGGGCGTGGGGTCAGGAGCACCCGTGGGGAAGCTGAGGGCCGGGAGCGGAGGTGCGCTGTGTGGCTGGGATGAGCAAGAGCAGGAGGGGCCCGAGTGGCACCACCTGCCACCAGATTGCTGTGTCATTTGTATGTAAGTATCTGGGTGCCTGTGTGCAAACGTACCTGTCCCTCAGTTGCTCTTCTGGAAGGTAGCGTAGGAGCTCTTGTGTCAGAATACGGAGAATGATAGAGACGTCAGGTGACAAAATGAGGGTGACACACTGTTACCTGAACCTCAGTTTCATGATTTAACCACAGACAGTTTGTCTTCGCTTTTTTATTATGTCATTGACTTATCTTGCAGAGACTTAACAGACGTTTGCTCTCCCTTACAGGCTCTTGAATCTGATCTACAATGGAAAAACTGCTTTTGTTTCTGCTGTTCATTGGCGTAGCGGTGAGAGCTCAGATCTGCCCGAAGCGCTGTGTCTGTCAGATTTTGTCTCCGAACCTTGCCACCCTTTGTGCCAAGAAAGGGCTCTTATTTGTTCCTCCCAACATTGACAGGAGGACCGTGGAGTTACGGCTGGCAGACAACTTTGTTACAAACATTAAAAGAAAAGACTTTGCCAATATGACCAGCCTGGTGGACCTGACGCTGTCCAGGAATACAATCAGTTTTATCACACCTCACGCGTTTGCCGACTTGCGCAATTTGCGGGCTTTGCATTTGAACAGCAACCGGTTGACTAAGATCACTAATGACATGTTCAGTGGACTCTCCAATCTTCATCACTTGATACTTAACAACAACCAGCTGACTTTAATTTCTTCCACAGCTTTCGATGATGTTTTAGCTCTTGAGGAATTGGATTTGTCTTACAACAATCTGGAAACCATCCCCTGGGACGCGGTGGAGAAGATGGTTAGTTTGCACACTCTCAGTCTAGACCACAACATGATTGACCACATTCCTAAGGGGACCTTCTCCCACCTCCACAAGATGACCAGGTTGGACGTCACGTCCAACAAACTGCAGAAGCTACCGCCTGATCCTCTCTTCCAGCGAGCTCAGGTACTGGCAACCTCAGGAATTATCAGCCCCTCGACTTTTGCATTGAGCTTCGGTGGGAACCCTTTGCATTGCAACTGTGAGCTGTTGTGGCTGAGGCGCCTTTCGAGGGAAGATGACCTGGAGACCTGCGCTTCTCCCACACTCTTGTCCGGCCGGTACTTCTGGTCGATCCCCGAGGAGGAGTTCCTGTGTGAGCCTCCTCTCATCACCCGGCACACCCACGAGCTGCGGGTGCTGGAGGGGCAGCGGGCAGCACTGCGGTGTAAGGCCCGGGGGGACCCCGAACCAGCAATTCACTGGATTTCACCTGAGGGCAAACTGATTTCAAATGCCACGAGATCGGTGGTGTATGACAACGGGACGCTCGACATCCTTATAACGACGGTGAAGGACACAGGCTCCTTCACCTGCATTGCTTCCAATCCGGCCGGGGAGGCCACGCAGACAGTGGACCTGCACATAATCAAACTGCCCCACTTGCTGAACAGCACAAACCACATCCATGAGCCCGACCCTGGCTCCTCAGATATCTCCACTTCCACCAAGTCGGGCTCTAACGCCAGCAGCAGCAATGGGGATACTAAAGTCAGCCAGGATAAGAAGGTGGTCGTTGCGGAAGCAACGTCCTCCACCGCTCTGCTGAAATTCAATTTTCAGAGGAATATACCCGGGATACGTATGTTCCAAATCCAGTACAACGGTACTTACGATGACTCCCTCGTTTACAGGTAAGGCAGCTCCCCGACCTGCGCGGGGCCTGCCCCGGGGCTGGGCACAGACGTGCTGCTCCGGCTCTGGCAGCCCCGGCGGGGCCCTGCCTGTGGCGGCGGACGGTGGGAGCCTGGGGAAGGGCTCCTGCCCTCTCCTTCTTGCAAATAGGGAAATGACCTTGAATGTCGTTAAATTCTAGATAGCCCAGACAGACCTCTGGTTCTCTGAACGAGTCTGATTGGCGGAAAGGCTGTAGAGTTAGATGAGTTAAACGGTTCTTCATGCTCTCAGCTTTGTGAAAACACAGGGAGGAAGGTGCCCGCAAGCGCGTTCCTCACAGCGCTTTGTGACAGTGTCCGTGCTGGCGGGGTGCAGAGGGGCTCTGCACTGCTGGGGCTAACAGTCCCACCCTCCAGAACGGTCTGTGCTGGGTTTTTATGGTTTTGACGTGGCCGCTGTCCTGGGGGGCTGTGCTGCAGTGAAGGCGGGGCAGTGCTGCCGCGGGGACAGGGACCAGGAGCAGGGGACCTGAGCCCCGGTGATACTCGCCACAGCCGGGGGGCTGCGGCGGGCATGGGGAGGTGCCTGTGGGTCCGCTGGGTTGGCTCACGCTGATTTCCTTCTCCCCTAGAATGATACCTCCCACAAGCAAAACCTTCCTGGTCAACAACCTGGCGGCTGGGACTGTGTACGACCTGTGCGTCCTGGCCATCTACGACGATGGGATCACCTCGCTCACAGCCACCAGGGTGGTGGGCTGCACGCAGTTCACCACCGAGCAGGATTACGTGCGCTGCCACTTCATGCAGTCCCAGTTCCTGGGCGGGACCATGATTATCATCATCGGTGGGATCATCGTGGCCTCCGTGCTCGTGTTCATCATAATCCTCATGATCCGCTACAAGGTGTGTAACAACAACGGGCAGCAGAAGGCCACCAAGGTCAGCAACGTGTACTCGCAGACGAACGGGGCTCAGATCCAGGGCTGCAGCGGGGTGCTGTCGCAGTCGATGTCCAAGCAGGCTGTCGGGCACGAAGAGGGCGTCCAGTGCTGCAAGGCTGCCAGCGACGGTGCGACGCAGTCGCCAGAGACTGGCTCCAGCCAGGACTCGGCCACCACTACCTCCGCTTTGCCTCCCGCCTGGACTTCCAGTGCTTCTGTCTCGCAGAAGCCGAAGCGAAAGCCGGGGCCAAAGCCAAGCAGCGAGCCGCAGAGTGAAGCTGTCAGCAGCATTGAGTCCCAAAACACTAACAGAAATAACTCCACTGCCCTGCAGTTAGCTAGCCGTCCCCCCGACTCTGTCAAAGGGGCCCCCACGTACAAAAGAGCACAATCAAAGCCAAGTAAGTTCCTCACTTTGCCAGCTGACACATCCCGAGCCAAGCGCCGGCTCTCGCTGGGCGGGGAGCTGACGGAGCCCCGCGGGCCCGGCAGCGCCCGGGGCACCGGCGGATTGCGGTCCAAAAGGAGCATCTCCATGAACGGGATGCTGGTCCAGTCAGACAGCTCTGGTGTGGATAGCCGGAAAGCAACTTTCTCCAGTTCTGAGTGGATATTGGAAAGCACTGTGTGACCTGCTTTTTTTTTCTTTTCTTTTTTTTTAATTTTAATTTTTATTTTAATGAAAAACAAAACACCAAACGTTGTGTGAAACAACCCCCCTCTCCTGGGGAATTGGATTTGGAAGTCCACTGCTGTCTCGCTGATTAATGGCTTGTTGATGCGGGGTTCTGTATAAGCCACCCAGTGCACACAGGGTTTTGTTTAGTTTTCATTTGGTTTTAGTTAATATCAAAACCGAAGGCAACATTCAGAGATTAAAAAAAAAAAAGGAAAAAAAAGATTAAGGGGTGAAAAAAAGCATGAAACAGCACCAGTGCCTTCCCTACTCTAGGACTGGCTTCCTGGTTCTGCAGTAGCAGAAAACAAAAGAGAGAGTTTTCACAGAAAAAGCCTTTTATAAAGGAAATGAAATTTCCTCCAAGCTAACAAATAACCACTTCTGGATCAATCAGTAAAATGATATTTTTTAAAACGGTCAGACTGTATATTTCTTTTCCGTGACAATGGTGTTGCCTTTGTTTTTAGGCAGATGCTGTACAGAAATAACAGCGCTGTGTTGTTATGTTGTGTAAAATAAAATATTCACTCCGTACACCAGCCAGCCTCGCGGTGACTGCCCGCCCGGGAGCCGTGCCCGCGGGGGCCGGGAGGAGGAGGAAGGTGCCGGTGAGGGGTCCCTCTCCTCCCGCCGGGGTCCGGCTCACGGGGCTGGGTGCTGGTGGGGCGGCACCCGGGAGGCCCTCGGCACCCCCATGCCGCGGCGTGGGGTCACGGTGGCCACGCACCCTCCTCGGCCCCGTCCCAGCCGCGAGCCCAGGGCTGCTCAGCGTCGGCTGTGCCCGGTGCCAACACTGGACGAGCGTTGCCGCTCGGCACCGACGCGGAGCCCGTCGCTCCCGAGCCCTGCCAGCCTCGGTCGGGTGCTCTGCCTCGGAGCTGCCCCCGCCCCGGCAGCCAGCGCTGGGGGTCCCTTCCCCTCAGCGCCGCTGCGCCGGGGCGGGAGCCGGTGTGCGGGTGGGTCCGTCCCTGCTCACCGCTGGCCGATCGGGATGGCCATGGTCATCTCCTTCTTCCCTGGACCCTTCGGGCGTATTTCCTGAGAACTCTGCGGCTCGTGCCAGTTCTCTCCTGTCCCCGTGCAGAACGCAGGGGCTGGAGGCTGGTCTGTCCTCACCCTGCTGACTGACTGCAGTGCCGGGGGACAGAATAATTTCAGGCCGCTCCGTAAGGACATAAACATATGGCAGTAGGTGAGAGCAGCTGAAAACCCTGTGTGGTGAGGATGGCAGGCGAGTGTCTGCTGCTCTGCTCGTTCTGAAGAAAAGTCTAATATTAATTAAACTCACATGGTCATCATGTTCCAATTAGAGACAGCTTAACTCTGCAACATTAGTGCATTCTCAGATGACAAATAATAGGTTTGAGATGGGCTTTGTGGCCATCAGAGTGACAGAATAGTTAAATTTTACACCCTGTGTGCTTGTTGAGTGTGATGGGATCCAGGCGGTGCCTGCGGACATGCTGGCTCCAGCCAGGGCAGCGGGTTGTGGAGAGGAGCGTCCCCTGGCAGCCCCCGGGTCTCTGCCTCCGAGGGCCTGCGGCTGGGGGCCGTGGGGGAGCCCCACTGCTCAGTCTTTGTGGGCTGCTGTCGGCGGTTTTACTGCTTGTCCTGGAAGAACAGAATCCGGGTGGGGGTGGTGTAAAGCACATAAAAAGAAAAGGCTGTTTCTTTTTTAGAAAGCCCTTTTACTTTCCTTGGGAAATGCAGAGACCAAAAAGGAAACGAAGCCTCAAAAATAGAATGCCCGCTTCCTGCTGGAAAAGTTAAAAAAAAAAATCCCTCCTTAGATTTCTCTGGAAGTCCATGATCTTCTCAAGGGGCTGTACACACAGAAAGTAGCTATTAAAATAGCGCATGGTCAGAGGCAGTGATGGATGTGTCCAAGATCTGGTAGTCTGACAGGGTCAGGCGTGGGAATAAGGAGTCCCTCCGTGCCCCGGCGAGGGGCTGCTCTCTGCAGACAGCTTGGGTGTGGAGAGAGCTTTAAAGGTTTTCTGCTGAGGTGTTGGTTTTAATTGTGTATTTTAAAAACATCAAATGAAAATGCTTTATATGCTGTCTAAAATTGGATGTAAATGTGTCTAATGTTTTGTGAAAGTGCTAAAATATGAATAGCTTCTTGTGGTTTAGGGACGTTTATTTTTATATTTTTTTAATTTTTACTCAAAGGAGTAATTTTCTAAACTCTGAAGCCGAGTGTTCAGTCCGCAGTGCATCTGTATAAGCAGCTTAGGAGGAGCATCTGTCCCTGCGTTTGATTTAATTCTCTGCTAATGGCGTAGGAGCGGTTGGAGCTGGGCAGCTGCGGGTCCTCTGGTGCAGCTTTGCCTCCTGGGCAGAGGAGTGGCCCTTGGGAACGCGCCGGGCATGAAACCTGCCCTTTCCCCTGGAGTAACCCTGCGGCAGGACATCTCGCTTTACTCAGGCTTGATTCAGTCAAAGTGTGGGAATTCTTAAGAGGGAGGAAATTCTCTGTCCTTTCTGTTCTGCACAGCCAGAGGTTGCTAACAGTTTGAGGCAGAAGTGCTGAGATGCTCCTTGCCCAGAGCAGCGTTGGTGGGTCAGTGCGGAGCTGCAGCACTTCCCGGTGTTCGGACCTGGGAGCGGGGTTCAGTGCACCGGAGGGGAGCATCCCCCGTGGGGGTGGTGGGTGCCGGCCCCTGGGCAGCCCCGGGGGTGTTGGGGGGTTCGGTCTGTCCGTGGGGCTTCACCCCAGGCTGCGGATGGGAGTTTGCAGAGACTTGAACCGGGGGGCCCGGCCTGCCCCACGGGCACTGCCCCTCGAAAACAGCGAGCGGGGCTTTAGCCGTGAGGTGGCGGCTTTTTGCGCGAGCACTGGAGGAGAAACTACTTCAGAAATTTGTTTTCTCATTAAAACTGCTGGCACGTGCTTCCCCTTACACCTTTCCTAATCCTTCTCTCAGAGCAAACGTGTCGTGTTAAAGAGGGCTGCCACAAGCAATGTTTGGATGGAGAAGCAGGGCTTTGGTGGGTGAAGAGTTTGTTGTGCTGGTTGTTTCCTGTGCTGCCTTTCCGCTTGTGTTCTGGGCTGTTCCTTACGGTGAATACATGGTCCTGCTCCGCTCTGGGTGCCAATGTGGCTTTATTTCTGCCAGCGCCTTCCCGTGCGTTTGCCAGCCGGCCCCACGCACCCCACGGTGACGAGGAGTGACCCGCAAAGCCACGGCCGCGGGCCCTGTGCCCGGGAGAGGGGACGCGGCTGCTGGGAAGGGCCTGGCGGCCCCGCTGCCTGTCCTGCTGCGGGGGGACACGCTGCCTGCCCCAGGGGGTCCTGCCGAGGTGCTGCCAGCTTGGCCCGTCCCCACAGGCTGCAAAGCGGCCGGGGTCTGGTGTGTGGTGCCCACAGCGCAGGGATGCTCCTGCCTCCCGGGGAGTGTGAGAGCCCCGCTGGCCGCTGCTCTGGCACCGCACGGAGCTTCTCTGAGGAAGGCCTGAGGCACCCGAGTGTGGTTGCTGAGCCGGGTGGACACCCGGCGCGGAGCATCCCGAGCTGGCAGAGCCGCGCCAAGCCGCAGGCCAACAGCCCTTGCCCAGGCGCTGCATGGCCCGTCCCGTGCCACCACGAAGCCGTGCCCAGAGCCACGGCGGTGCCCTGTGCACAGAGGGAGCGTGGTTCTTCCCCTAGTAATGGACTCAGCCAGCGGAAGTAGCGGTTGCAGCCCCTATCACTTATATCGCTTCTCCTCCTATTGATGGAGAGGATCTGGAGTCCTGGAGGCATCACTCGCAGAGCGGAACCGTCCGCTGGCATTGCCAGAGCTCCAGAGCACTCACTGTCCCAGGCCAGGGTGCCGCTGCAGCCAGGGCTGTGCTGTCGCTCTGCTAAAGCAGCAACAGCAACAGCCACGGAATCACGCAGTGCTTTCCCCTGGTAACACAGGAACTATCTGTTATGTTGGTCAAAGTTCTGCTTTAAAGGAAGCAAACTGTGGCGAAGTCATTAGGGTCCTGCTTGCGGAAAGCACGGATCCCTCGTTTTCTCTTTCCAAATGTGTTTTGGGGCGTCTGGGCCTGGATGGGGCCCATGGTGGGTGTGTAACCTGCTGCAGCACCCCTGCCCAGCCGGGGCTTCCCTCGGCAGGTCCTCCCATGCTGCTGCCCCCCCGCTGCCCCACGGCCCCCCGGCTGCATCGTCCCTCCAGGTGTCAGGCGCCCACCGAGGGCTCTGGCCGGCACCAGCCCCACGCGGGCAGCGGTGATGTTGGTCCTTTGTGCGGGCTGCAGGCAGGCACCTGGCGTTGGGCGTGGAATGCCAAATTAAATCAGCTCTGTCAGTGAGAATATACGCACCCTGTGCTGGCTTCTACGGTTTGAATGTGGCCGTGGCCTTGCTCTCATGGCGGTACAGGCATCCACAAGACAAAAGTGTGCACGTTTGTGGGGCTGAAGCACCTGCACCCGCGAGTGAGACAAAAGGCAAGTTTCACTGGTCTTGCTGACTGTAGACTTTTAATATAATGGATTTATGCACAAGAGCCAGGCGTGAAGGCTGCTGCTGTAGAAAGAAGGAAGCTTAGCTTGGAAGGAAGGAAACTAAAAAGGGAAAAGAGCAGACATGGCACATCGCTGGCTGCAGAGACCCCGCGTCGGAAACACCGCATGAAAATGAGCAGAAATAAGCTCCTGTTTTTGTTAGGCTGGGACGAGCTTTGTCCCTCAGGTCGTTTCAAGCACTGCACTTTAGAGAGTGTTCCTGTCACAAATCTGGAAGCTGAGACCAAGTCGGTGTGCCTGGCTTGGCACCACGCTGGTTCTCCTGCCGGACTGCCAGCGCTGTCTGCGTGCCAGGCTGCTCCTCTGGAGACGCCCGCGGTGTTCTCTGGGCAGTCTCCACAGGGGAAATTTCCGCTGGCAGAGGGAAATGAGGAAAACCAGTAAGAGTTGTGGCCCTGGCCCCTCCTTGGTTTCACCGGGAGGCCCTCGGGGAGTGTCAGCACCAGACAGCCCATGGCGGGGGCACACAGGGACCCCCCGCCAGACCCCAGCCTTGGCCAGTCTGTAGGCAGGCGGGAGCCGTGACCTGCAGCAGCCCGAGGATGAATTTGAAGGGTGGTGTCTAGTTTGTTTTGGTGTACGGCAGCGGCAGCTCTGTGTTCCCCAAGGTAAGTGAAGCTGTGGCGGGGTGGTAGGGAGAGCCCAGGCACAGCGGGGCAGTGGGTGAGTGCTCCTGGGGAGAAGCACCTGCCCCGCGGGCGTTATGCCAGGGCTGGATGGGAACCATGCGGGAGCTCGGGGCAGGACGATTACACATCTGCACGTTCTCGCCACAGCGTTGTTTTCTCTTGCATGCAAAGCTTATGAAGGCGAGTGCTGGACTCGTGCCCTGCTGCTGCTCCGTTCTGGTGTTTTCGGTTCTGTGCAAACCCCTGAAACTATGCAAGGAGTTAAAATCCCTGCTGTGACAACAAACTTGGCCTCAGCGAGGGCAGAAGCAAATCCAGAGACTGGAAAATTCTCTGATTCTGCAGCAGTGAGCTGTACTGGTTCCGTTTTGGTCTTTGGGGAGGGTTTGTATATTGGTTTGATTTTCCCTTCAGCAGCAGCATCCCTGCTGGCTCCGGAGCTGGCGACGCTGTGTGCCGTTAACCCTTCAGCCTCCCTGGCCTGGGCCCCAGCCCGCAGTGCTGGCAGCACCCGGGCCGGAGGGATGCCGGGCTGACGGGCTCTGCTGCTGCTCCCGTTGTGGCGCGGCTCTTGCGGCAGGTCCCAGGGCTGTCGGAGCAGTGCCGAGCCCAGGCTGGCCCCGCCGAGCACGTCCCGGTGCCTCCTGCCCTGCGGCAGGTCAGCTTCGGCCGCGGGGAAGGGCTGGATCCTGCTCCTGGTCCCCTCACTGTCTCTGTTTTGTCTCTTTGCGCAGAAGCCGGGGCTGATCCGCAGGACGCCTGCCCTCCTCTGCTCCCCGAAAACGTTGCCACCGATGTTCTTACTCGGCAGAAATCAATACGATTCCAGCTCTCCGAAGATTGACGTGCTGCACCATGCTCACCCCACCGAAACCTTTCCTTGACGCTGCAGCCTCAGCCAAGAGGCCGTCGAGGTTGGCTGCGTCGGATAAACTTTCTTCTCCCGTTCACAAATTGCCCATCTCCCATCTACCATGTTAAGTCTAAATACCTTTTTCTGGTGTCCAAGGTTTTTTATAAAACTAAAAATTATGATGAGAAATCTGGTGGCAACAGCTGCAGTCCCGAGTCATGTTAAGTGTCGCCAGTGGTGAGTTCACAAACTGTACACATGGTAGCTTATATCACCTGAACAAATAAATGTTTTACTACGATGGCGTGGCCATGTTGGTTGATCTGGAGGGTTTTGCCTGGCAGCAGGCATGCTCCTTGGTGTGTAGTGCAGCTTTCCCGGGTGGAAGGGCCCCGTGCCACCCATGCCACCCATGCCACCCGTGCTCCGTGTGCCCAGCAGCAGCGCGGCGGGTGATGGCAGGGGTTACCTGCACACTGGGCTGTGCCTGGCCTCAGCCCAGCCCACAGGCACTGTGGGAGAGCCACCCGGCTCTGCCCCTTGGCGCTGGGTGAGTGTTCTGAGCGGGGAGGGAGCACCCTGCCTGCTCCTGCCCACTGTGGGGACACTGGGCTGTGGTGGGTTACGGCACCACCAGCTCCTGCAGCACCTTGTGCTGGTGGTGCCGTGAGACGGGCCCAGCACCGGGCGCTGACGTGCCGCTCGCTCCCGTGCAGCGTCAGCCCTGACAGGACCGTTTGGGATGGGGGACAGCCAGGGGGACACCCGGGGGGACAGTCGGGGGCACGCCTGGGGCTGCACCCCCCAGGGCCGCACCAGCCCCCTCGGCCCTGCCGCCAGCCCAGCACAATGGCAGCTCTTCCCGTCACGCCTCGCGTCTCAAGCAACACCAAGGGGTTTTGTGTTTTTTTAATTTTCTTCCTCATCAAGAATCCCATATGGCTTACAGATATAATTATAGCTTCTACGAAACCCACAGCGATTCAACCAGCCTTAGCATAACTTCCGAAGAACAGATAGAGCCAGTGACTATTCGTGATCGGCGGGACTGGCTGTGCGAAGGGCGGGAGCTGGAGTTGCCCAGGCCCGGCTGTGCCCCACGCTGGGGACTGGGCCCACTGGTGGCTTCTGCCACTCTCTGCACCTGATGGACCTCGGCCCGGGCAACTGGCCCACGGTTCGCCCACACCAGCAGAGACAGGAGCATCTCCCCAGGACAGGGCAGCCCGTGGGAGGAGAGCTGGAGCCCCAGCAGGACCCTCACCCCTCAGGCTCCCTCTCCTCCTCTGGTGGCTGCAGAGCTGGGAGCAGCAGCCCAGGCTCACCCCAAGGTGTCGGTGATGGGGACACCAGCCCCGCCGATGGGGACCAGCACCCAACGGCTTCTGCATGTGCAGAAAACTCAGTGCTGGTCTGGCCCCACAGACCTTGGGGGTAAAGGGTCTGTGGTTCACCCAGTGCACAGGAATGCCGTGCCACCTGGAGACTCCAAGGGGAAAAAAAATAATTGATTTTTGATCAGGAGTTGGACTTGTTGCTTTTATTCTCACAAAGTGTGACCAGGGATCTTTCTGGTGCTGTGCATAGCCTGGATTTTATGCGGATTATAACAGCACTTATTGCTCTTCCCTTTCCTTACTGTATAGTGTAATTGGGGTTTGAATTCTGGAAGAAGATGAGCCCCAGATAAACTACTTTTCAATAAAATGTTTAGTGGAAATTGAGTCCCCACCTCATCGCCTCTTCTATTGCAGACCCTGGTGATTCCCTGGTGAAATTACAGGACAACTGACCTTTCTGAGAGCAAGCAGATGACACTCAGGTCTGCGAAACAGCCGGGCAGAGTGAATCCGTGCCTGCGGAGTGTGAGTTACGGGAAGAACCGAGAGGCTGCCGCTTCCACTCAACGCCCGCGTTAGGCTGTGCAGCTGCCGAAACCCTTTTTAAACCAACACGCTCCAAACTTGCTGCACAGACCGTATCAGCTCTCAGGGTTTCGTTCACATTAATATCGTGTTATTACCCTCATTCAATGGCTCCAATTTCAAGCTTTCATGCACATAGCAGAGCTGCTTTTCCCTTGCTGATTCCTTTCTATATCCTTTTAATTAATTGTCAAGGTAAGTTCCACCTGTCAGCTCAATCTTAGAAATCCAGCTTTCATTGTGGCCAAATTTGCCAAAGTTGTGAGTCAAATTTTGGAAGAAAACCCTGGGAGGTCTGTGGAGTGGAGCATGGCGGCTGTGCACAGGCATGAATAATCCTGCTGGACCAGCGACAGGCTGCTTTACCTAGGAGAGCTTAGCAGCATTCCATCCATGAAGAGTTTCGAAGAGTATCATCTATTGACAAGCAAAACCAACCTGATCTACAGACCCAGAACTTGCACACTCACTGAAGAATCGTGCAAATCATCTCAGCTGATAAAACTGAAGGAAATTCAGGCCCACAAACAACATTTTCTGAGCTCCTGGTGGGTGCTGCACCAGCTGGCACTTGGTGCACCAGTATCTTCTGCCCAGCCGGGGCGCGGGGCGTTCCTCTCTGGGTGGAGGCTCTGATGGGTGTTGGGGACTCTGTGGGCCTGTCACCACTCAGCACCGCCACTGGTGCTCACCAGAGTGAACAAATGGATCCTGTTGGAAGGTGATTTTCCTAATAGGTTGAGAAAGGTCAGGAAAACATCCACAGGCACCAAGGAGCTGCTGGCAGTTCAGTGGTCCCGAAAGGCAGGTGGGGATGCAACACCCGCTGCCCAGCAGCCTCCCGGGGAGCTCAGGGGCTGTGCGCAGCCCAAGCGATGGTGATGATGGGCTGCATCTTCCTGCTCTTCCAGGGCATCTTCAATGAGAAAGTCCCGGGCATTGCAGCCTGCCAGGCCTCACTGCCGCAGCGTGCGCTCGGCTCTTGCAGTGCTGGGAGGCACCAGGGAGAGCTGGCGGGAATCTTCTGATTAAACCTTGTTTTCACAGAAATACACACATTTGTCATGGTCTTGTTCTGGTTTTGTTGTTTCTTGGTTTTGTTGTTTCTTGCTTTTGTTTTCTTGTTCTTTTTTCCAGTGGGGAAAAAATTAATTGAAGAAAAAATTTTCTGTTCAGAGACAAATTAAACCCTAAAGCAGCCTGTAGAGGATCAGTTCCTGGGAAGCAGGAAACTCAGATGGGACTAGATTTGCGGTGGGGATTTGAATCTCCATTTCCCATGTCTAATGCAAACATTATTTGATATTGGCCCTGCACTGAGACCCTGAAACCCAGCGAGCAGCCTTGTGCTGCTGTGCCCGGGGTTCCCTTATCCCGCGGCCCCGGTGCCCTCGCACTGTGCTTGAGGGAGCGAGGGGCTGTGCCCTGACTGCAGAACAACCTTCCAGCGTGGCCCTGGCCTCACCGCACTGGGAGAACAAGGCTTCACCCTAGCTTAACCATGTCTTTTAACCATTGTAGAGGCGGGCTCAGACTGTCCCAGCAAAGCGGCGTTGCCCCAGCCCCAAGGGCCAGATCTCTGGTGCCACGAGCAGTGACGCTCCCTCCGGCGCTGCTGGCAGTGCCCGTCTCACAAACCCGCGTGCCGGGGGACAAGTCTAATGCCGAAGCAGGCACGGAGCCCGGCACTGGCTGTGGGTGCTGAGGTGCATCCTTAGGATTAGACACCACTGGGTTTAATCAACACTGCAAACAAATTATGCTGTCTTTTTTTGTTTGGGGGGTTTTTGTTTGGTTTTGTGGTTTTCTGTTTGCTTTTAATCCCCTGTATGAGACTACAGAAGCGTTTCCAGGCTTCACTTCCACGTTGTCCCTCTGCCCTGGGGTGGCCAGGTCCTGGGGCAGCAAGGAGTCAGCTCCCCAGGGAGGGAGGGGACGTGGACCGTGCAGGAGCTGTGTGAGCTGCAGGTCAGCCTCCTGAATGCTGCCCCAGCCGTGGGATTTCCAGAGGCGTTTTCCCAGAGATCTGAAACCCTCTCCATTTTGTTCACACATCCAGTGCCAGTGGCTGCGGGCTGTTTAGCGTGTGTGCGGAAAGCAAATAGCCAAAGAACCCGCTGAGTCCTAATTACTGCGATGCTGGTAAATATGAGCCTGCCCTCTCCAGTTCTGAGAGTTCATCTTACAAGATCTGCCGCTGGTTGCTCCTGGCGCAGCCTTGCAGCCGAGCTGCAGCCGCTCTGTGTCACGGTGCGTGACAGTGCCCATGTGCATCTCCTGCTTTGGTGTGGGACCAGCTCATCCTGAGATCCCCCAGCCCGGAACCGAGAGGCTTCAGCACCACCCAGCTTGCCACTAGGAAGCCTTTGCCGTGGGCTTGTGCCCAGCAAGAATGGACTGAGTATGCTGGGAGGTCGAAGCAAGGAACTGCCTTGAGTCCCTCTACTGGAATTCCAGCTGCCTGCTGCCACCTCCCTTGGAATGGGCACCCATCACTCTTGGCCTCGCCTGCAGGGAGCGAGCAGCAGTCTGTGTCCCCAGAGCCCGACCAAGGTAAGTGGAAGGGAAGGGAAGCTGTCTTTTAACCTTAGTGATGAGTACAAGTTTCTAAATAATCAAAAAATGTTATTTCACCAAGTGGGTACACAATTTGGGAGCGTAGAAATGATTCCCAGTGACCTAACTGGTGCGTTCCCACACTGCCATCGCATTGCAAGTGGCACTTTGAGCAAAAATTGCTTCAGCAGAAGCACAGCTATAGCTTAGTGACACCAGGCAGGAGTCACTCCTTCACCTGCGCTGATGAAGATTGAAACCAAGAGGTCAGAACAGTTTTCATTTTTTTAGAGGTATTTCAGCAGTTCTATGGTGAAAAAAACCCCCAACATAACAGAAAAGAAATTGCCAGAATTGGGTTAAAGGTGAGAAGACACAGGGACAAGAGCTCATAAATGAGTCCTGCCCCTTTCCTTGCACCTCTGGCAGCTCAGGCCGGGGTCCCAGTGGAGCACCCATGGCTGAGTGGGGGTCTCCGGGCGGCGTGGGGTGCTCTGCCTCGGCGGGACATGGGGTCCCAGTGCCACGGGGGCTGCACCAGCCCTGGTCCAACAGCCACGGCGCCGTGTGGAGCCCTCACCTGTGCCCCACGCTGCACCGGGGGATGAGCTGCACTGGGGGACGAGCTGCAGTGGGCTCCGCGCTCAGGGACGAGCTGCAGCGGGCTCTGTGCTCAGGGCACGTGTCAGCGAGTTAACCACAGCCACTGCCACCAGAGACGAGACCTCCCCGTGTGCCGGTTCGGCACCGGGGGCAAGCGTTGGCGATGAGGCGCTGGTCATCGGTCCAGAGCAGAAGGCCCCGCTGTGCAGTCCTATGCCGCAGGGTGGGTGCTGACCAGAGCCCCGTCTTAGAGGTGCGCCCCCTCTTCTTCCACTCTGCCGACAGTCCCCATCTCGTGTCCACTTTTGCAGGCAGTTCCTGCCAGTTCACAGGTACCCATAAATGTCAGGGGGTGAGTTAGAGCCAGAAGGAGCACCCGAGAGGTTCTCACTCCCCGTTACTCTGCCGGAGCAGAACCTGTCCCCGTGCCTCCGTGCCCGTGACAAATGGTGCTGCCCAGCAGACAGTGCACGGAAGCTCCAGCAAAGGGCAGACTCCCCCCAGGGGCACTAAGGTGAGGGCTCGGGGGATTGAAAATCTTCCTGGTCAGGTCATCCTCTTCAGCCCGTGACAACATTCTTTAGGAGAGGTGGCGCTGACCTTCCCTACAGTGCAAGGAAGCTGCAGACACCTGAGGAGCTGCCTTGGGGTCCAGGGCAAGAGCTCTCAGCTGTGGGTGTCTGGGGGGGCTGCAAAGGGACCTGCCCAAACCGAGGTAGGGGGCTGCACCCTCCCAGCCAAGATACATGGGGAGTTTTGAGGCCAGTGGGGAAAAAAAATGGATCTTTGAATTGTGGACCACCTTTTAAGTTACCATGTTTTGCAGTAATTTTCTTCCATAAATTATCTTGTGTACACAAGACGTGAGGTGGCCGGCTCAGTGCTGACACAAGCCATTGGATGAGGGTTGTTCAACAGGCTCCTAAAAGGGACCTTCCCTGGCCACCAGACAGTGAAAAATGAGTGAGATGAGGAGGACGTCAACACGCTGCTGTCATCTGCCTTGATGCAGACATTTCACTGTTGATTAACGACATGGCAACCCCCTTTTCCAGTTCTATTGGAAATCATGTAGTCCTCTGGAATTATTTCAGGTTGCAATATCCACTGCTGCATCTGTGCTCATGCTTCTGAATGACAGTAATTATACAGCTCTCAGACATTCATTCTTTTCTAAGTGGTCAAATATTCATCTTCATTATTTAGGAGTATTCATCCCTAAAAAATTGTCTGACCTTTAAAGTCCTAAAACCCTACTGAATTTTAAAATACATGGAATCTAATCTGTGTCTGGGCTGACGTCCTGTCACTGTCGGAAGACAGATGTGGTGGCGGTGGGTAATTCACTGCTGGGACCGAACCTTTCCTGAGCGGCAGGGAGATAAACAGGTTTTTGTGTATTAGTGTTTGGTGCTGGGCCTCTGGAAAAGGCCAGGGAGAGGTGGGACTTGGTGGTCCTGTACGGCTTCGCCAGCTGCTGACCCAGCAGCTCGGGCTGGACGTGGGGAGAAGCCTCCCCCCGGCAGCGGGGCAGGGAGGAAGCCTGCGGGACCTCTGTCCGTGGAGGGTTTTGAGAGCCCACGGGGCAAACCCTGAGTAACCCGGTCTGAGCCCAGGGCTGGCCCTACCTGAGCAGCGGCTGGAGCAGAGAGTCCACCCGAGGTGTCCCTGGGCAATTCGGTGTTTCTGTGATTCAGGCAGGACCAAGGGGATGGTCCAGGCCGAAGGTAACGGTTGGGCTGGTTTGGGTCACTTAATTCCACGTTTACTGCCCAGGGAGCAGTGATGCCCTGGCCATGGAGGGAGAGGTTGTCCAGGGATCTGTTGTGAAGTTCATCAAAACCAGAGAAAATTTAAAACCAAGTATGTGCACGTAACATTTCTGTCAGGTTGGAACCAGTTGTAAAAGCTAGGTGGGAAGCAAACACTTTGAAGAACATTTCTTTCGTAATTACATTAAAAAATATTATTGAAATAAAAAAAACAAAACCCCAAAAATTTAGTTGTAGCTTTCTCAGAAGGCTTCTTACTTTATAAACTCTAACCTGGGGTTCAGACTGGACAGCCCTCACACAGCAGTTCATAGAATCCATTCAAAAGAGTCGAGGAGGGCAGGCAGATGGAGGAAGCCTCTCGGTGTGGTGACAGCCCCTGGGTGCTCTCAGCTCGGTGCTCCGACGCTCTGTGGTGCTTTGCTAGCGGTGTGAAGTCATTAAAAAGTGAATACATCTGACACCACAATTAGGGTCATCTCTGGTGAATAATCATGCTCTAAAGCACGGCTGTGGAGGCAGCTAGTTTAGGATGTGCTGCCTTGTATCTCTTGTTACTTGTGCTGGATAAACTTTGGTCTGTAGCTCTGTTGAATAATAATTCTGCTTTTTAAACAGGGGTGAAATATATTTGTGTATTTTTGCTGATGTAGTAGATAAATGTAGTGCACAAGAATCTTTTCTGTCCCTATTACTCCCTAACATTAAGTGAACAAGTAACTAGTCTAGTTTGTATGTGAAGATGCTGGTTATACTTCAGTGATACAGCAGGGTACAAATTGCAAATAACATTTTTGACAGGCTGCAATAAACTGAACTTAAAAAATCCCTGCAATATAGAAGGGCTGAAGCTGTGCTGCTGTTTCTCATCCGGAACGGAGGCAGCGTTAGGAGCTGCGCACTGATTGTGCCCGAGGGACCCGGGCGCGCTCTGGCTCGGCGGGGCTATGCGTGTTTCCAGGGGCGCTGGGGGAGCGGTCCCATGCCCCCCCCAGCCTGCCGGTGCTTAAGGAGACCTGCTGGCCAGGGCCACTGGAGACAACATGGAACCCAGCGCGTAGGAGGCAGGAGTGCGACTGAGAAGTGGCAGGTCACATGCAGCGGTGCGAGGAGATGCAGGCAGTGCTGCGCCAGCGAAGGCTCAGCTCGAGCCCCTCGGTTCATGCTGCCTGGCATAAAAATGGGGCTTTGGTTTACGGTGCATGAGGTGGTGTTGGGGGGGGCTGTGTGGGGAAACCAGCTGCTGTTTGCTGGTGTTGAACAAGGCCCCGGGTCTGCTGGGTGTGCGCAACCTCCGTGCACTGCGGCTGGGCTGTGGCTGAGCACGTGGCTGGGCAAGGATCAACGCGGCTCTGCGTGTGCGATCCCTAAGGCAAAGCCCGGCTTAACTAGAGCAAGAGAGGAGGCTGATGGGACAGGCAGTGTCTCAGAGGGGACCTCCCAGTTCAGCACCGGTTGCAGCTGGTGGCAAAGGTTGGGTTCCTCCTCCTCTCCAGGGGTGCAGCAGCCGCTGTGGGTTTTACGTAGACCCCCTGACTCTGAGAGTTCCTTTTCTGTGCCCAGGCAGTAGCAACCCCCTGAGCTTCTGTCGAGCGGGGCAGGTGCAGGCAGGTCCCCCCTGGCCACCCTTGGCCCTGGCACACTCTGTGCACCTCGTGCTGGGGAAGTTGCACACTTTGTTCCGCTCTGCTCTTGCTGTGGTTGCTCCATGAAAACCCATCCAGCTGCTAAATATTTCCGACCTTCATCCCTCTGAATAAACAGCAGCAGAAGCTGCTGTTGCGTGGCAGCAGATGGAGTTTATGGAATGTTCTCTCTGCTCAGCACCTGCATGGTGCAGCGCCATCACTGGGGCTCTCGCTCCTCGGTAGAGGTGTGAGTTCAGGGCTGGGCCAGGATCTTGCTGCTGCACCTCTTCCAGGGAAGGGCTCACACAGCATCTCGCCAGCCAGAGCTGCAAAGGCTCTGTCAGGGCCGTTTCCCCCTCAGCGTTACAGTAGCACATGCTGGCAAGTGTCACGCCGTGCTGGGGCCAAGGGCGAGCTGGAGGAACAGACCCCGAGGAGGTGGCAGGAGAGACTCTGGCCACTGGCCCCGTCACCTCAGCTCTGGGGAGGGGCGGTTTCATGACCCCAAGCAGAGGGACGGCCTTGTGCAGCCCGTCCCAGCGGCGGGTGGCACTGACCCCCCCTGCCCTGGTGACCCCAACAACTCCTCGGGATGAGGGACGAGTCTGAGAGCGTTGGGGCATCGTCCGGAACAGCGCGGGGGGCAAAGCAGAGCAGAGGGCCCAGCAGAGCCTTCCAGAAGGTGCACGGAGGGCTGTGTGTGCGTGTTCAGATAAAGGGTTCTCCTTCATCTTTTCCTTGTGGCTTCCGACACTGTCTTGCTGCTGCAACACAGACTTATTCCAGACAGGCTCAGCATTCAGCCTCTCAACAGAAGCAAAATGCCAGTCTTGAAGACTTTCAGCACACAGTTGCCCCCTTTCTATTCTGTTTTGCTTTTCTAGCCAACCTGGTGCAATTCAGAGATTAACTGGTTTCCTACCATGGCATTAAGGACTTGTCTTTGTCTGCACACCACTAAGGTGATCTGTGTTGACCCATGTCAAGTGGAGCTCAGTCACCTGGAGCGTGCTGGTCCCCCGCAGCCCTGCCTCGCCCGGGCACGATGTGCAGGGTGGGGGCAGGAGTGCCAGCACCTCCTCCCCTCGCAGCGCCGGACTGGCTGCTCGCCCCCGCCACCCCGACACACGTAACCCTCCGGCAGACCAAGCTCTCGGCTTGGGGAGATGGGAAACGCTATTTTTACGTCTCGCCTGCCTGTCGTGACAGTGCGGATGCTGGTGTGGAAGGAGCGTTTGCGCGGCTCAGCCCACGCAGAGGTATTTTTGTGCCAGAGGAACGTGTGGGTTTTGTTGCCGCCGTGTTCCTGGAGTGCCGACAGGCACGGCTGGCAAAACACAGCCCCCTGCTCAGGGGGTGAAGGCTTCGTCTGGGGTTTGCCTTCCCAGCTTCTGGCAGGACCCGGGTTTGCAGGGCCTGCTGATGCTCAGCTCGCTGCCCTCGCTGCCTCAGGAGTCTGTCCCTGCTTCACGCCCGGGGGTGGGTGGGCAGTCGCGGGCAGGTCTGGCTGGGGATGGACCCTCCTGCATCCCGTCCCCAAGGGAGTGACCCCCCCCCCCAACCCAGAGCTGTCATCAGCACGAGTGGGCACAAAGCCCTCGGCCGTGAGCTGGACAGGCACTGCCTTTGCTCCGGTGGGGAAGAGAAGGAAGGAAAGATTTCTGGGAGTTGTTGGCTGCGTTTTGAGCCGAGAGCGAGAGGGCTTTGGCTGATCGCAGGCAGCGTGTCTGTGACCCAGACAACGAGGCTGCAGACCTAAAGAAACCAGTGGCCAGAGCTCGGGCAGCGAGGGGGCACGGACTATGGAGGCTCCGGTCCTGCAGGACAGGTGGGCTTGCCTCTGCTCCCTCGAGGGCTACGGGGACTTCTCCTGGGGCTGCAGGTCCTTGGGTGGGTCCCCTTGTAAGAGGGGGGAGGTGAGCTGGGAGGGGTCCAGGGACGGCACAATTAGTGTCTGTGAAAGATATTCTCTCAGGAAAGAGCAGGTGATTTAATATTTGGGTTAAATATAAACCAAGAAGTGACGTTTTGGGACTGAGGGCTATCAAACATGCTAATAGTAATCAAATGTGTTTTAAGAAAGAAGGAGGGTGGTGATTGGAAGAGAAAGGGAATAACCTGCCGAGTGTCCGTGAGGATGGGGAAACTCATTGTGGCTTTGCAGAGCAAGTGGCCTGGAGGAGAGAACCGGGAACTGCCCGCGGAGGTGGGCCGGGGCCAGGGGCAGCTCGCCCCCGAACGCTGCTGGGTCTTCAGGAGGTTCCTCCCAGGGCAGACACCTCTGCCAGCGGCGGCACCGGCCCTGCTTGGCCAGGGGCTCAATGGGGGCTCTGAGGCCATTTCCTGCTATTCTGTCATTCTGCAATAAGAAAAAGTACTTCCTGTAATCTTTTAATTTTGGAAGGAAGTCAACTGAACTGAGGGACTCTTGCTCCTTCTCTGTTCATAACCCCTCGCATCTGTCATTGCTGCTTCCAAGTAGCTATTTTGCCCAGCATGCAAAATGAGGAGCAAGTCGTGGGTGAAGCCTCTTGTCCTACTGTACCACCTGCAAAGTTTCCTTGGGGTGGATCTAGGGGACAAAGAGTCTTAAACCCCACTAGCAATCCCTTTTGAAGGAAGGTATGGAAAGGGGGAGTTCAGCTGCTGAGAGAATTTGTCTCTTCAGAAGAGGAATGTGCAGAGCAGGCCCTTAGGGAGCAGTGAAACAAGGGACCCCGCTGCCCGGTGAGCGAGCTGCTGAGCGTGGGCTGGCACGGCTGCCCTTTGGTACAAAGGCTTCCTCTGCTGCCGCTCACTGTTCCACACGATATGTCACCTTGGGCAGGTCTGGCAGGTGCTGGCAGCGATTACAGCGCAAGGAAACCATCGCAGGAAACATTACAAACCTAGGCACGAGTCTTGGGCCTCCTTTCTAAACATAATTAAACGTACTGACAGTGAGGTGGGTGCCTGTGATGCTCCACTGTGAACCCTCTGTGAGAATAATCGTGGCCATCACGCCGCTCCCCACTTGGTTCTGATGTCAGTAATTGCGGAGCAAAATTAAGTTTCCTTAATAGTTTCTTGTGGGGATCTTATCAAAATGCATTTGCAATTCTTCAGACATTTTCCTTCTGCTTTATATAAAGTGTGTTTGTGTCATGAAACTCTGGTCAGTGAGTGTCACTTATGATAAAACACTTATTGCCATTCGCAGCAGCACTGGCCACGGCGAGGCCGGGTGGTGAATACCGAGCGGGTGCTCGCTCCTGATGGTTTCTCTCGCTCTGAGGATTTCACAGTGAAGTGGCCCAGGATTTCTATTTTAACAAGCTCCCTTCCTCCCTGCCCTCAGCCAGTTTGTTGAGAATAATCCCGGAGGGCTCCTCATCTCTCCAGCCTGGGGGACGCGCGGGCCAGCTCCGGCACTGACCTTGCCCTGCCTGGGCACCCCCGGCCCCGGCATCTGGCTGCCTGGTGTGGGCTGCTCGGGTGGCGGGGATGGAAACCCAAATCCTTGTGCTTCCTTCAAAAAAAATTAAAAAATCGATGTCCTTTAAAAAAAAAAAAAGAGAGAATTGAACAGAGCTGATGGGAGGTTTGTAGAGGGTTGTATGTTGGCATGACGTGGGGGAACCAGGAATGGTGTAAGAAGGGTTTTTTCTGATAGATTCCATCCTTGCATGGTGAAATAGTGAAATCCAGTCCACC